>NC_081428.1:66602720-66930577 GCF_949786415.1 Peromyscus eremicus
AATGAAACCCTGCTTATAAATAAACAAATAAATAAATGAATGACAGAATACATTGCTTGAAATCTATAAAAGGTGCAACTGTCTATCAGCAATATGATCAAAATAAAATTATTAACAGACAAATAAAATTAAAAGCACATTCCACCAATGGGCTCTGAAGAAATTCCCAGAAAGTATTGTTTATGTTTTTAAAAAATTGCATAGGAGCTGGAGGAAATTCTCAGTAGTAAAGAATACTCGCTATTCTTCCAGAAGACATGAGCTCCATTCCCAGCATCCATGTCAGATGGCTCATAGGTGTCTGTAATTCCAGTTCTAGGGGATCATAGTTCTCTTCTGGCTTCTGTTGGCGCACACACACACAAGGCACACACAAGGCACACACACACACACACAGAGTTGGGGGGGCATTAAAAACTATTCTTTAAAATAAATTTAAATTACTCTGTAAAGACTAACAAATGTACAAGCCAGCCAAAACCCCTCACAAGTAGAGGACATGATCTTCAGGCCCCAGCCCTTACTGAGGAGCAGTTGGCTGAGGGAGAGTGAGTGCCATTCTTCTTGGAAATTGTGGCTACTGGTACGTTCTAGTGCTGAGATAGGAGGGTAAACCTTCTCGGGTAAGGAATGTCAACTGTCAGCTCCCCATTCTCTTTGATGGAACGGTATCTCATCTTGACACTAGAAGGTTCCACTGAGGAGTAGTTTTCTGCTTTATTTATTATGGATGCTGGCAGAAGATTTAGAAAATGCCAGCAATAGTTCTCATTTGTGTGCTCTGCATTCCACAAGGACACCCAATTAGCAAATTCTATTTTGTATCTGGATTACAAGCTGTAAAAAAAAAAACCACGAAGAAGCTAACTTCATGTCCGAACAGATCAAGTTAGTCAAGGGTGAAGGAAAGTTTTATGAGCATCCTGAGCCACCTTTGTGTTTTCATTTTAATGAATGACCAACGTTTGAGCTCTTGTGCCTTTCTGTATCTGCTTATTAGGTGAATTGCCCTGTGTGTCTTTAGAAAACTGGAAGAGTAACATTGAAGTCAGTGACATCCTAATCAGTCTTGATTTAGAAATGCCACTCCAGTGGTGTTAGTTCTGTGTGCCATTCCTAAAAGCAAGTCTATGGCCTACTTCTTCAGCATTTCTCCTGACTTTTTTGTTCTATTGTATCCCTTAATCAAATATTTTCCTACTTTGTTTGAATGATCCAATTCCTCTACTTTGTTTTCAAGTTCTGATAGTCTGTCCTCCACATAACACGTCCTATTACTGGGTCTTTCCAACAAGCCTTTGAGTTGACTTATTGAATTTTTCCTTTCCAGCTTAGCTTAAGTTTAATTTTGCTTTGCAGTTTTTACTTCGTTGAACTCTGTTTTTGCATTTTCAATTGACATTCTTTTCATTTAGTTGTGCTCTCTTGTTCTCTTTGGATTCATTCAGGAATATATTACTGCCCTCTTTAAAGTCATTGAAGTATTTATTTACACCATCTTTGAGTTTTATGAATCTATTTATAATCATTCCTTTGACTTCTGCATCTGGAATTTTAAGGATCTCTCATTAGGAACCATTGCTGTGGTATTGGTAGTTTTTGGAATACACACATTGACAGTGTTTCCTGTTGCTTGTGGTTTTTGTATTGGGAGTTTCCCATTTGGAGTTGATTGGCTGAGCCCTTTGGGATCCTTTGGTTTAGTGGGTGTTTGGATTGGTGTTTGATGTTGAGTCAGCTTGACTGAGTGATGCTTGGAATTCAGTTATGGAGATGCTCAATATTGATTCATGAGTGGGATAGTTGAGGTAATCTGCCACTCCACTAGCGGGGGTGTGTAGCCTCCAATTGCTCACAGAGAATCAAAACCATGTGTGTGAAGGCATGCTATGACAAAGCTTTCACAACCTTTGACTTCATCAGATGGGCCTATGGTATGTTTAAATGAGACAGGGCTCTTTTACATCTCACTGGGGCTGATTGGATTGCTTCACGTGCCCAGCAATAGCCTAGACATGTGTGAGTAGAGACAGCAGTGATCTCTGATCTCATACTGACCAATCTGAGACTCCATGAGACTTAATAGTGTTCTGGAGCTAGTTGATGGAATAGGGCTCTGGGTGACACATCTCTGATCTCATCCCGAGGAACTGAGAATCCCCATGATACCTGGCAGAAGTGTAGAGAAAGGGGTGGAGTTTTAGGTGATGAGTCATGGGTCTCTGACTTCACACTGGATCAGTTAGAATAATCTCACATCCTGGCAGGAGGACAGAGATGAGTGAGAGGCTAGGGAACCAGATCAAGGGTGTTTGACTACACTCTGAGTCATTCTGAGACCCTACAGGTTCTGACATACATGGGGAGACAGAGAAGGACTGAGGACCTGGTCATATACCTCTGCTTTCACTTTGGGTAAGTCAAAGTTCCTGAAGGTCTTGTAGGATCATATAGAGAAGCAAGGGGATAGCAAGCAGTTAGCATCTTTTCTTTCTCATACCAACACAAGGACTTGGGGATCCTCCTCTCAACTGTTTTCTATTCTTCAATTGTTAACTAAGTCTACACTTATTTTGTCAATATTTTTAGAATTATTCATATTTTTATTAACTTATATGTTTTACTCTATCTAAACCTATGTAGGGTCATTGTGAGTTTCCTCAATAGTGATCACGTTGGTTTTAAACATGATGTTTCTTTTTTAAATAAAAATAAAAATGAATGTCAGTATGCCACTAGAAATTGATTATTCCTCCCAAGATTTAGTTGAAACATCAACTCTCAGTGTAACTTTCCTTCACATAAATGTTTTAGGAACTTTACTTTTAGAGTTAAGTAGTTTCAGTATAATGGAAGCCTATTGGAATTATTTTCCATGCTTTCTTTTGAGACACACCACACCACACACCACACACACACACACACACACACACACACACACACACACACACACACATAATCACCTATTATTTGTGGTTTATGACAGATACTTTAGAAATGACTTATTTAAGAATGGGTTCTTTAAGTGATGGTGCCATTTTTGGCAGGGGCAAGTAAAATATACTAGATATTATAGCAGGCTTTCTTTTGGGCCACCAACCAGCTCCCAAATCATGGCACAGAGACTAGATTTTTTTATTAATTATAAATGCACAGTCTTATCTTATGCTTGCTCCACTAGGCTTTTATAGTGTATATTAACCTGTCTCTTCATCTGTGAAGGTAAGGTAAGGGCTCCTTACCTTTCTTTCATTTTGTATGTCCTACTCCATGTCTGACTGCCTGGCTGGTCCCAGGCATCTCTCTTTGTTTCTTTGTTTGTTTGTTTCTTTCTTTCTCCAATATTCTCTCTCTTTTTCTCCCTCTCTCTGCCCCGCCTTGTTTTTTCCTCTCTCCTTCCAGAGCCTTGATTCCTTCCCCTACTTGTTTTCTCTGCCTGCCAGCCCTGCCTATCCCTTTTTTGCCTAGCTATTGGCTGTTCAGCTTTTTATTAGACCAATCAGATGCCTTAGGCAGGCAAGGTGAAACAAATGCAACAAATCTGTACATAGTTGAGCAAATGCAGCATAAACAAATATAACACATCTTTATGTAGTTAAAGTATTATTCTACAACAAGATATTATCTTATTTATGTTTTATACTGTTTTCCTCATTTCTCTTTCCTTATTTTCCTTGTAAAAGTCTGATTAGTTTCTGAAATACAGTTTCCTGTATAGTAATTTTCTCCTTAACTGGGTATAAATTACTGAAAATTCCATATTGAATTATTTTAACTATTTTAGTTTTCATGTCTAAAATTTGCTTCACATTTTGGAAACACATTTAGTCATTTTTGTTTCACATTATTTTTTGTATTTTCAAATACTTTGGGCAAATTTGCTATCATATCTTATAAATTATTTAAAAGATATTTCTTCTTGCCTTCTGATATAGAAGAAACATTTTCTTTGCAGGTTCTTATCTAATTCTTCACCTTTCTCATTGGATATAACATTTGTCCTTTGTACTAAGATATTTCTTTTTGTTGTTGTTGTTTTGTATTTTTTTTGGTTTTTTTGAGACAGGGTTTCTCTGTGTAGCTTTAGAACCTTTCCTGGATCCCTCTCTGGAGCCCAGGCTGGCCTTGAACTTACAGAGATCAGCCTGCCTCTGCCTGCCTAGTGCTGGGATTAAAGGCATGCACCACCACTGCCTGGCTCTAAGATAATTCTTAAGGTCATAATAATCAAATCCTCATTTTCTTTTGTTTGACAAAACACCTCTGATTAAAAATATGTTTCACATTTCTACCTACAACACTTGTCCAGTGTTGTTATCAATCACTCTCTGCTTGTATTTTTATTTATATGTGTGTACATGTGTGACACAGGTGTGTGTTCCTGTGCACACATGCAGAAGACAGACAGGATGTTAGGTATTCTATTCTATCACTCTCTGCACTATGCCTCTGAGACTCAGTCTCCAACTAATCCTGGGGATGAGTTGGCAGTCAGCAAGCCTTAGTAATCCTTCTGTCTCCATGGGTGCTAGAGATACGAAGTCAGGGTCTCACACTTGCACAGTAAGCACTTTGTCAACAGAGTCATCTCCTCAGCCTAAGGGTAGTCTTAAAAGAATATTTTATCCAGCAACTGCATTTGACTTAAGAAAAGTACTTTGTTCAATTGTCAAGTATGTAATAGCACCTATAAGAAGAAAATTCCTCCAAATTTAGTGAAGAGAATATGAGGCTGTCACAGTCTCCTAACCAGTTATATGCTGTGAATATAGAATAGTTCTTGAAATATGGTTAATACATAGAGAAGGAATAAAATTATAAGTGTTTTAATATTTATTTATTTCAACTATCATTTGTATTATCCAGTTTAAATGAAATACAGAAAAATAGTAATGATTATTAAAATGTTAGTGTATTTACAGTTCCTCATTTTTCTCCAGTGATTATACACTGATTTTTTAGCATAAAGCTAGCATCATATTAAGATATTTAATCTGAATTATATTATGTAAAACATTGTCAACTATTCAAGTAAATAAAGCAACCAACAAATAAAAGTAAAAGTGAGCGCAGCTGTCTACAGGAGGAAGTGAATGACCTTTGTTTACAAATAGAGGGGAATCTTGTTGCCATTTTGGTGTCTGAGGGCCATGCTGCCAAAGGGGCCATGTTGAGCTGAGTGGCCTCTGCTGCCACCAGGGAATATGATGATACCTGGACACAAGATGCTGCTGGGGGCCATGTCTGGGTCTGTGGCCCTGCAGCAGCCAGGGTCTGTGATGATGTCCATGGCTTCAGTAACCACTGAAGGCCTTGGGTATGACTGGGTTCTGGTCAGACACCTGAGTCCCTGCTGGGGTGGATGGGAGTGGAGGGTCATACTAATCTGGATGGCCTGTGCTGCCACCCAGGGCCATGGTGACCTCCAAGTCCAGGCTGTTGTGTAGGGCCATGTCTGGATCCGTGACCCTACTGCAGCCTGGGTCTGGGTTGATATTCATGGCTCCTGATAGCACTGAAGGCTGTGTAAACATCCAGGGTCTGGACTATCACCTGACACCAGATAGTGACCTAGGGGTCATGCTGCAGCCAAGCCCAAACAGATCTGACTGGCCTGCATTGCCACAAGTTGCTATGGTGACATCTGGGCCCAGGTTTCAAGTGAAGGCCATGTCTGAGTCTGTGGCCCTATCGCAGCCAAGGTCTGTGTTGATGTCTGTGACACCTGATGCCATCAAAGGCCATATCAATGCCAGGGATCTGGGCCACCACCTGGGGCCATGTTGGTGTCTGAGAGTCATACCTCCGCTGGAGCCATGCCAATATGAGTGGCCTGCACTACCACCTGGAGCCAAGGTGACATCCAAGCCTGAGCTGCTGATGAGGCCATGTCTGAGTGGGTCTGAGGGCCATGACACCACTGGAGTCATGTTGATCTGGGTGACCTGCATTTCCACAGGAAGCTATGGTGTTTCCACTGCTGTGGGCCATGTCTGTGTCCCTGAAATGTCAGCCAGCAGGGTCTGGGTTGATGTCTGTGGCTCCTGTTGCCCCTGAGGTCTTTGCAGATGCCAGGGGTCTGGACAGCCACCTGAAACCATGTTGGTATCTGAGGGCCTCACTGCCACTGAGGCCATACTGCAGGGGTGAAGGGTGGATATGAAAGGACTGGGAGGTGGACAGTATTGGGGTGCATGGTGTGACATTCTCAAAGAATCAATAAGGAATTATGTTTTAAAAACAAAACAAATAGAGGTGAATGGTGTTTGTTGTCCACAGATGGAGGAATTTGATCTTTGTTGTCTACAGACAGAGAGGGATGTGAGCTTACTGATTAGATGGAAGTGATAGATGTTTGTTGTCCACAGACAGAAGTGTATGGTGTTTCTTATCTGTAGATGGAGGGGTATGACATTTGTCATATTTAGATGGAGGAGTATAATGTTTGTTATCTATGGATGGAGGAATATGAGATTTGTTATCTACAGGTGAAGGGCTATAATGTTTGTTATCTACAGACAGAAGTACATGATGTTTGTCATCTATAGATGGAGGAGTATAATGTTTATCGATAGATGGAGGGTATGACATTTTTACCTATAGATGGAGAATATGAGGTTTGTTATCCATAGACAGAGGGATATCATGTTTGTTGTCTACAGTCAGAAGTGTATGATGCTTGTCATCTATAGATGGATGGTATGATGTTTGTCATTTTTAGATGGAGGGGTATAATGTTTGCTGTCTATAGATGGAGGGTATGATGTTTGTTATCTTTAGATGGAGGGTATGATGTTGTCTACAGCTGGAGATGTATGTTGTTTTCTAAATTTAATTCTGCTTTCAACTTTTCCATGATTACATATCATTTTAATAAATAAAATACTTAATTGAGTAGGCAATATCTGTGTGTTATAGATAGTGATTTCTTAAAAATCTGTACAAAATTTAAAGACCCATTTTTTAAAATGAATGGAGTATGATAATTCTTAAAATTGGTATAACTGATGCTCTTTGCCTCCTTATAGTGCCTCAATTTTTAATCAATGAAATATTTCACATATATAAAGAAACTAAGTAAGATTAAGACATATCTTGTGAACATCCAAATATACAGAAATGTAATGACAGATAAATGTTGTCTTTTTTGGTTTTTCGAGACAGGGTTTCTCTGTGTAGCTTTGCGCCTTTCCTGGAACTCACTTGGTAGCCCAGGCTGGCCTCGAACTCACAGAGATCTGCCTGCCTCTGCCTCCCGAGTGCTGAGATTAAAGGCGTGCACCACCACCGCCCGGCTAAATGTTGTCTTCTATTAGTTCAGATATCTCATGACAAAATTGTGGTAATTTCAGTTGTAATTAATGTTTCAATATTGAATCAATAATTATAACAAATATACCAAATTTTGTAAGATGTTATCAATATGTAAAGTGTGTTTAGATTATATGGGAAACTACCTAAGCAAAATTTCTGTAATTTAAAATTATTTTTAAAATTCATTTCTTAATACAACTAGAATAAGGAAACAAATTAGATATGGACAAATGATATAAGCAGGTATTTCACCAAAGATGGTGCATTTATACATAGCAAATAAGCTATGCTGTTCTTCTGGGGCACTGGGTCCGTTCCCCTCAGGCAAGGAGCAGAGCTAGCCTTTGGGGTCAGCTTTCCCATGCCTGTGGTGAGGGGTTGGACCATCTCTCCTGAGTGCAGGAGCCAGTTCTCCTATGGGGGATAGGGTCAGCTCTCCTGCTGCAGTTTCCAGTGAGGGGCAGGGTCAGCTGTCCCAGTGAGGGCCAGTGAGAGGTAGGAATAGCTCAGTACTGCCCTCAGATTCCAACACTTATTGTTGCTATGACCTGCACCGCCCCCTGTGGTAGCACAACACATGGACATCATCACAGACCCCAGCTGTAGCAGGAATACCAACTCAGCAGCTAGGGACCATAAGCCACCATGGCCCTGGTGACAGCACATCTTTAGACACAACCTTGAGGCAGAGAAAGAGACACTAGGGATCATATAAGTCTTGAAATTTCAAAACCACTCCCCAGTGACACACCTCTTCCAATAAGGTCACACCTCCTAATCCTTCCCAAATAGTTCCACTAACTAAAGACCAACTATTTAAACATATGAGCCTTTGGCGGTCATTCTCATTAAAACTACCACAGAGAGGGAATACTGAACTATGTACACAACTTACATGAATATGTATAGAATTATCTTGAGGAAAAAAATCAGTCAAAAGTATATATTATATGACTCTACTTACACAGAAATATTCAAAGGTTAAAATTGTATAAATGTGCCACAGATTAGTGTTTGCCATGACCTAAGCTGGGGTGAGGTTAATGAGACAGGAGACAATTGCATAGCTATTAAATAGAAACCTAAGGATCCTATGGCAGAAGAAATGCATGTTTTTACTGGAGCTTATATCTCAAATGTGATATTTTACTAATCATTTATAGTGTTTCCATTGGGAAATACTGGGCAAATGATATATGAGGGTTTTTTTTTCCATTATTTCTTACAAAAGAATACGATTGCACTTACATTCAAAAATGTTAAATTTACAAAATAATGGTAACAGCAAAAATAATAATAGTAAATAATGTATAGATAAAAATGCAAACGTTTAACTTAAAAAACCAGAAAAGGAGATGAAGAGATAGTTCAACAGCTAGAGTTCTCGCTGCCTTTCAGAGGACCAAAGTTTAATTTCCAGAAACCATATATTTTCATGTAACTATCGCTCCAGGGGATGTATCATCCTCTTCTGGCCTCTATGAGTATCTGCATGCATGTGCATACACACACACACGCACGCGTGCGCGCGCACACACACACACACACACACACACACACACACAGAGAGAGAGAGAGAGAGAGAGAGAGAGAGAGAGAGAGAGAGAGAGAGAGATTTGTACACATAAATAAAATAAATTTTTAAAAAATGGAGAAAAGACTAAAATCAATAATCCAGCATTCTATGTTATACAGTTAGGAAAAGACACTAAAATAAGAAATATAATTCTAAATAGATGCAGCTATTTTGTTTGTGCATATACTAACAGTAAATAAACCCCAAAGATATCCTAAATAGTATAGATATGAAAACATGGTGAATGAATAAAATCTATTTATTGGATATTTATTATTATTTTATTTATAATTTGTATTTATTATCATTTATTGATATAAAGAAGAGAGCACAATGATACTTTGCAAGAGACTAAGCAAAGTAAAAACTCTGAATGAATGAATGAATGAATGAATAATGAATGAATGGTAGAAGAAAAGTGGGAAGCCTATTAATCTCATGAAAGAGGGAGGCATTTTTACTACACATTCTATAGCTATTATGCAGAGGATAAGTGATTTATTTACTAGATAGATTTACTAGATTACTAGAAAAATATAAATTTAATTAGATTCATATGTTGCAATTCAACATGCATTTGTGATAACACTTCACACTAGTGGGATAGTAACATTAACAAGATGTTACTAATATTGTTTGTTTTTTGAGATTAAAATAAGTATATTTCTCCCTTCTCTTTTCTTCCTATAAACTGTCTTACATATCTCTTCTTTCAGTCTTTCAAATTGATGACTTCTTTTTTGAAAATTGTTGTTCCATGATATATGGGCATGTATATACATACAAATTCCTAAGTGCAACCATCTGGGTCCATATAATGTTATTTGTATGTGTATTTTCAGAGCTGATCATTTGATAACCAATTGGTGTGCTCTTCTCTGAAGAAGACTATTTTCCCCAACATTCCTCACTTTCCTATAGCTCTTTGTTGCGGCCAAAATGGGCTATTGTTATTCTTAATGGTAAAAGAGTGATCTCATTCTGATGAAGATGAGGAATGATGCAAGCAAGCCCATATTATCCATATCTATTTAAAAGTGACTTTCAGAGACTATTAATTGACACACGGAAAAAAAAAAAAAAAAAGATTTAGGAATAAAGAGGCAATCCTTTGTACCAGCTCCCAATACCTAGAAACACATTCTACCTTGGACCTCTAGTGGCCACACATGGCAGGGACTCAAAAGCACTCCTACTAGGAAACCATGGCCACTGCACATTCATTGTTTGTTTATTTTGTTTCTGTTTATTGAAAATAGATTGTTTTCTCACACTGTGTATCTTGGCTACAGTTTTCCCTCCCTCTACTCCTTCCACTTCCTCCCCACCTCTCCTCTCTTCCAGATTCACTCCTTTCCTGTCTCTAATTAGAAAAGAGCTGGCTCCTAGGTGATAACTACCAAACATGGCAAAATAAAATATAATAAGATAAAACAGAAACCATCACATTGAGGCTGGACAAGACAACACCAATAAAAGCAAAGGGCCCAAAAGCAGGCACACGAATCAGAGACCACTGGTTCATTCACTCAGGAATCCCATAAAAATACTAAGCTGAAAGGCTATTGGCCCATGTAGGATATGTTCTTCCTGCTTCAGTCTTTGTGAGTTCATATGAGCCTTGCTCAGCTGATTCAGAGGGCCTTGTCCTCCAACCCTTTTGGTTCTTACACTCTTTCAGCTGCTCTTCTGCAGGTGTTTCCTGAGCTTTGAAGGGGAAGGATTTGATGAAGATATTCCAATTAGAGTTGTGTGTTCCAAGGTCTCTCTTTTTGTGTAATGTCTAGCTATGAATCTCTATTTGTTCCCATCTGCAGCAGGAGGAACCTTATTTTGTAATGATGGCTGAATAAGGCACTGATCTATGAGAATAGCAAATATCAATAGAAGTCATTTCATTTTTACTTCTTTTTTTTTTTTGACCAGTTATATTTGGTTTTACCCTATATCTTTGTGCTTCTTAGTCTCTGCTACTTGATTACCCAAATGGTGCTGGGTATGGGTTCTGTCTCATGGAGTAGGCCTTAAGTCAAATCAGACATTGGTTGGCTATTCCCACAAGTTCTGTGCCACCATTGCCCTAGCATATCTTGCAGACAGAACATATTGTATGTCAAAGGTTTTGTGGCTGGGTTGGTGCTTATGTTTCTATTTTTGGTAACTTACAGAGTACCTTTCACTCCAAAGGCACAAGAATGTAGAAGTGAAGGCTCCATGTAGGCTCTAACTCAACTTCTACTTGTTTAATGAGTCATGTGAGTATTGTCCTCAGCAATGGGGCCCTGCAGTCTATTTGCTGAGAGCAACCCATTGTCTTAGACACAGCCTAGTTTATTTGGGGGATTTCCAGGGGACCCCCCCTTTGGCCAAGAACTCAACTGAATGCAATCCAGTCCCAGTACTGGAAGACTCATTGGTGACAAGAGATGGCCAGTTGTCACTCTGTCACCCATTATTAGAAGACTTCATTAAGATTGCCTGCACTAAGTTTCCATATCATCCCTCAAATGTCCCTCCATTCTAGCTGTCTCTCCCTCATTCTCTCCTTCAAGCCTATCTCTTCTCCTGCTCCCCACCTGATCTTCCCATTCATTTCACAACCTTCCCCTAGTTTACCCATAACAATCTACTCTATTTCCCTCTCTCAGAGAGATCCATGTGTCTTCCCCTAGTCCCTTCCTCTATACCTAGCCTCTCTGTATCTATGGATTGTAAGTTGTTTGTCATTTATTTAATAGCTAATATCCACATATAAATGAATACATACTATATTTCTCTTTCTGGGTCTGCTTTACCCCACCCAGGATGATTTTTTTGTAGTTCTTTCCATTGGCCTATAAATTTCATGATGTCATTTTTTTAACAGCTGAGTAATACTCCATTGTGTAAATGTACCACATTTTGTTTATCTATTCTTCTGTTGAGGGACATCTAAGTTGTTTCCGGTTTCTGACTATTATGAATAAAGCCACTATAAACACAGTTGAGCAAGTGTCCTTATGGTAGAATGAAGAGTCATTTAGGTATGTGCCCAAGAGTGGTTATATCTGGATCTTGAGGTAGATTGATTCTCAACTTTCTGAGGAACCACCACATTGATTTCTATAGTGGCTGTATAAATTTGCATTCCCACAATCAATTACCCTTATTCCACGTCCTCCCAAGCATGAGCTGAAACTGTGTTATTGATAACTTTGAAAACATCAGTAAGATAGACAAACTCTTATCTAAACTTGCTAGAAGAGAGAAAACACCCAAATTAAGAAAATCAGAAACAAACAGGGGGACATAACAACAGACTTTGAGGAAATTCAGAGAATCGTAAAGACATACCTTAAGAACCTGTACTCTATTAAATTGAAAAATCTAAAAGAAATGGATAATTTTCTTAATGGGTACCACTTACCAAAGTTAAATCAAGATCAGATAAGCAACTTAAATAGACTTACAACCCCTAGTGAAATATAAGCAGCCATTAAAATCTCCCAATGGGGAAAAAAAGCCCAAGGCCACGTGGTTTTAACATAAAATTGTACCAGACTTCCAAAGAAGAGGTAACACTAATACTCCTCAAATTATTCCACAAAATAGAAACAGAAGGAACA
Organism: Peromyscus eremicus; assembly: GCF_949786415.1. Classification (NCBI taxonomy): domain Eukaryota; kingdom Metazoa; phylum Chordata; class Mammalia; order Rodentia; family Cricetidae; genus Peromyscus; species Peromyscus eremicus. Next base: position 66,615,216 of record NC_081428.1, read on the forward strand.
TTGTTCAATTCATGTTATGAGGCCACAGTTACCCTGATAAGCAAATCACACAAAGATACCACAAAGAAAGAAAATTACAGGCTAAATCCCTTGTGAACATAGATGCAAAAGTACTTGATAAAATACTTGCAAACTGAATCTAAAAATACATAAAAAAGATCATCCACCATGGTGAAGCAGGCTCCATCTCAGAGATGCAGGAATGGCACAATATACAAACATAATAAATGTTGTCTACCATATAAACAAACTAAAAGACAAAAACTACATAACAATCTCATTAGATGCAAAAAAGGTCTTTGACAAAATCCAATGCCCTTTTATGATAAAAAGTCCTGGAGAAATTAGGTATACGTTAAAAGCAGTTTACAGAAAAACAGTTTACAGTTTACAGTTCACCCATAGTGAACATGTTGATATTAAATCAAGAGAAAATCAAGGCAATGCCACCCTAACCAGGAATAATATAATATTTCCACTCTCTCCATGTCTATTCAATATAGCACTTGAAGTTTTAGCTAGAGCAAAAAGACAACAGAAAGAGATCAAATGAATGCAAATTAGAAAGGAAGAAGTCAAAGTATCTTTATTTGCAGATGATATGATAGTATACATAAGTGACATTAAAAATTCTACCAGGGAACTCCTACTGCTGATACAAACATTGAGCAAAGTGGCTGGATACAAGATTAACACAAAAAAGTCAGTAGCTATCCTGTATACAAACGGCAGACTGAAAAGAAATTGGGGGACAATACCTTTCACAACGGTCTTAAATAAAATAAAATATCTTGAGGTTACTTTAACCAAGCAAGTGAAAGGCTTGTATGATAAACATTTCAAGTCTTTGAAGAAAGAAGCTGAAGAAGATATCAGAAGATGGAAAGGTCTCTCATGCTTGTGGATCAGTAGGATTAACAGAGTGAAAACAGTCATCCTACCAAAAGCATTCTACAGAGTCAATGAAATTCCCATCAAAATTCCAACACAATTCTTCACAGACATTAAAAGGAAAGTATACAGCTTCATATGGAGAAACACACACACACACACACACACACAGAGAGAGAGAGAGAGAGAGAGAGAGAGAGAGAGAGAGAGAGAGAGAAGGAGGATAAATAAAAATATTCTAAATAATAAAAAGACTGCTGGACTTATCATTATCCCCAATTTCAAGTTGTACTGTAAAGCTATATTAATAAAAACAGCATGATATTGCCACAAACAGACATGTTGGGATCAATGCAATCCAATTGAAGATTCAGACATAATTTCATACACCTATGGACACCTGATTTTTTTTAAATAAACAATGGAAAAAAAGAAAGCATCTTCAACAAATGGTGCTAGTCAAACTGGATGTCAACATGTAGAAGAAGGCAAATAGATCCATATTTATTACCCTTCACAGAACTCAAGTCCAAATGGATCAAAGACATCAACATAAAACCAGATACACAGAACCTGATAGAAGAAAAAATGGGGAATAGCCGTGAACTCATTGGAATAGGAGAAGACTTCCTAAACAAAACAACATTAGGGCAGGCAGTAAGATAAAAAAATAATAAATTGTAACTCATGAAACTGAGAAGCTTTTTCATGGCAAAGTGTACCATCATTTTGCAAAAGCGTCAGCCTACAGAATGGGAAAAAATTTGCCAGCTCCACACCAATAGTAGATTAATATCCAAAATCCATAAAGAACTTAAAAAACTAGACATCAAGAAATACAAATAACCCAATTTTAAAAATGGGGGTACAGATCTCAAAAGAGAACTCCCAAAACAAGAAACTCAAATGGCAAGGACCATTTAAATAAATGTTCGATATCCTTAGCCATCAGGGAAATACAAATCAAAACTACCGTGAGATTTCATCTTACACCCTCAGAATGGCTAAGATCAGTAAAACAAGTGACAGCTCATTCTGTTGAGGATGTGGAGTGAGGGGAACACTCATCTCTTTCTGGTGGGGAAGCAAACTTACCCAGCCACTATGGAAATCAGTGTGGTACTTCCTCAGGAAGCTAGAAGTTGGTCTACCTCATGATCCAGGTATACCAGTCTTTGGCATATACCCAAAAGACTCCACATTCTACCACAGAGACACTTGTTCAACCATGCTCATAGCTGCTCTATTCATAATAACCAGATATTGTAAACAGCCTAGACGCCCACCAACAACTAATAGATTAAAAAACGTGTACATTTACATAACGGGACATTACTCAACTTTTCAAAAAATGAAATTTAAAGATAAATGGATGGACCTAGAAAAAAAATCATCCCTAGTAAGGTAATCCAGATCCCAAAAGACAAATATGGTATGTATTTGCTTATATGTGGATGTTAGCTGTTAAGCCTTCAATTCGCAGGCTACAATCCATTAAAAACACTGAGGTTAGGAACAGAGTAAAGTATTTAGAGAAAAAAAGAGGGAAAGTGTGTGTGTGTATGTGTGTGTGTGTGTGTGTGTGTGTGTGTGTGTGTGTGTACATATGCAAGGGTGATTTTCTTAGAAAGGGGAAAGAGAATAGATAATTATGGATGGATGGTGGAGAGTGGAGACTGGAACAGGATTCAGATTATCAAATAAGGAGAGGGGGGTAAAGGAGATGAGGGAAGGAATACAGAGATGGCCTACCTGAAACTAAGATACATTTGAGGGGTCCTATGCAAAACTACAACAACAGAATCATCTCTAAAATATATACATATATGAAAGAATTAAATGTAATCACCAAATATTCCATGAGACAAAGCTCCAAGTGGATATCTCTTGCTACCAAATGAAACCTCCAATGCCAGGAATGGGTTCCATCTAATTGTGTTGTTGGCTAAAATAGCCCTATGGGAACTCCCAAACAACTCATGCTATTGCCAAAGAAATTGATTTCTCTCCACAAACTGATGTGAGGCCCTTTTGCTGAAGACAACACCTACATAACCCATTGAATACACAGAAGTCCAGCTGATGTTTACCCTGAGCCTTCACCCCTACTGACTAGTGTTCTTAGTACTTAAATGTTCTCTACATGCTACCAGAGAAGAAATGTAAACACCAACCCAGCTACAAACCCTTCTACTAACGATGATGACCTGACTGCATTATACACTGGTGCAAGAGTGGCCCCAAAGTAGTAACCAACCAATATCTGATTGGATTTTAGGACCATTCTATGAGATGGAACCCATGCCTCACACTGCTCGGGTAGCCTGTAATCTGAGACTGGGTAGGCTCTGGACCTGGGGGAAAACCAAGTATTACTGTCTGCTAAAGGAACATAGCACTAAAATGACTCCTAATGATATTGTGCTGTACTCATATATCAATGTCTTACTCGGCCATCACCAGAGAGGCTTCCTCCTGCGACAGATGGGAACAAATGCAGAGACTCACCCCTGGGCAAAGTGCAGAGAGTGAGAGACTTTGGAACACTCATTCCTAAATTGGATGTCTCTGCCAATTTCCTCCACTCATTGTTCAGGAGACTCTGTGGAAGAGGAGATAGAAATATTCTAAGAGCCAATAGAGATGGAAACCTCCAAGGAAACAGGGCCTTCTAGAACCAAAAGACCTGACACAAATATGAACTCACAGGGACCGTGTCAGCATACAGAGGTACAGCACAGGTCTACCTCAGATGGAGTCCCAGAGCTGAGAGGAGAAGTGGACACAAGCCCTTGTCTCTAACCCAGAAGCTATCTCCAACTGATAGCCACCCACTTAAAAAGAATAATTAGTTTTTGCTAACAGAATCTCACTGGGTATATAAACCACACTTAACGTAGGCCCCCATGGCCAGCAATACAGAAGATGGTCAACACAAAATGAACTCAGTGGTGTTTTTGGAGGTTTTGTTTGTTTGTTTTGGCTCATAATGCTTTGTCTTGTCTTCCCCTGATCGTTTCCCATTTTCTATCTTTATGGAATTTCTTTGGGCAAAGGCATTATCTCTGTGTCTATATATGTTTCTTGTGCTTTCTCTTTGGCTCCCTTTTTTTTCTTTCTTTTCTTCTTTGTTTGTTTGTTTTTGTCCTATTCAGGTTTGTTTCTTCTGATTTTATCTTCTTTTTTTTTCTTTTCAGATCATTGTTTGTTTTTTAATAAGAAAATGCAAGAAAAGGTACAAATTTGGGTGGGTGAGGAGATGAGGAGGATTTGGGAGGAGTTTGGGAGCATAAATTATAAAGGATATATTGTATGAGAAAAAAGATATTTTCTTTTTTTAAACATTTTTTTTTCATTTTACATATCAACAACAGATCCCCCTCTCACCTCCTCCCACCCCCAACCTTACCCCTCAAGCCATCCCCCATCCCCTCTTCCAACAAGGTAAGGCCTCCCGTGAGGAGTCAGCAAAACCTGGTACGTTTAGTTGGGGCAGGGACAAGCCCCTCCTCCTACACTAAGGCTGTGTAAGGTGTCCCACCATAGGTAGTGGACTCCAAAAAACCAGCTCATGCTCCAGAGATGGATCCTGATCCTACTGCCAGGGGACCCCTTAAGCAGACCAAGCTACAAAACTCTCTCGCTTATTCAGAAGGCCTAGTTCAGTCCCATGGAGAATCTACAGCTGTTGGTCTGATGTTCGTTAGTTCTCAATAGTTTGATTTGGTTGTCTCTGTAGCTTTCCCCATCATGATCTTGATGCTCCTGGGTCATAGAATCCCTCTTCTCTCTCTTCAACTGGACTCCTGGAGCTTGGCCTGATGCTGTCCTCATGGAACCTTCATCCAGAAACTGATGGAAGCAGATGTAGAGATCCCCAGCCAAAAAATCTATTTTCAATAAAAGTAGGCAAAATTGTCCCTTTTAAAAGATGTAATTTTTACTTAAAGTAACCAGAAAAATTATACAAAATAACTGCTATAACTAACAAATGAACTCGACGATGTTACAGGATAGAGTTATCATAAAAATTATATTTAAAAATATATATAAAACCACAATAAATAATGAAGAAATTTTGAAAATCTACTCATAGTAGTACACAAATTCATGTAATATTTATATAAATGTAATGATGAAAATCAAAGTCTTACAAAAAAATTTTAAATACTATTGAAAGAAATTAAGGAAGTACCAAATAAGTAGTGGAACATGCTAAAATTACAAATAAAGGTTACCAATATTGTTAAAATCTTAGTATTCAAACAGATCCAATTTCCTCAGAAACTTTTGTTTTATGAAATATGATTATTGATTCAATGCAGTCATAACCAGGAGCACATAGGCTAACTTGTCAAACTTTAATAAAATATTTTTATAGAAAGGTAAGAAATTATAATTAACTTGCTAAGGAATTTGTTTATAAAAGGAATAGTATCTAGAATAAATATCATAATTTGATTTCAAGTCTTAAAAAAAAAGCTTGTACAGTTTGCTGTATTTTGGGAGTGCCAGAAATTTAAGAATACAGAATAATGGAACCAGATTAAATGATAGAACAATGCATATTTAGCTAGTTGATTATTTTTTACAGAAATGAAAAAGCAATTAAATATATAAATGAGATGCTTTCCAACAAGTATTTATGAAATGATTAAATATCCAAATAGATTTATTGCACAAGATAAGAGATCATTATCGCATAAGAAATGGTGAAATTGATGGGAGAACTAAAAGCTAAACCCAAAATGATAAAATTTCAAGGAATTAAGTAAAAGGTTCTTAGAATGCAGAAAAATACTGGTTGCCTTAAAAACTTCGTAAACTGCACTTCATCAAAACTCAACCCATCCTCTCATTTGAAGCAGTCCGTAGTCTGGAAGATAATATTCACAGTGCACATATGGAGACCACATCAAAGGACTCATGAGTGCATAGGAATGCAAACTGCTATCCCTCTAAAATCTCCACATGAACAATATGGAGCTGCCACCTTCAGAAGGCAGTATCTTCATTAAACATTTAAACTCGGTGAATTTCCACGCTCACCAATGCTTGGGGTATTTTCACTCCTTATTTCATCACAGTAATTCTGAAAATGTGGAGGCCCATTCATTTCTGTTTTAATTGCTTTTCGTGGTCATTAATGATGCTGAGAATCTTTGCAGGTGTTTCCTGGCCATTTGTGTGTCCTTCCTGAGTCATCTCTTGGAACCTTTTTACCTGATTATACCTACTAGTAGTAATCAAGTGAAGGCCACTGTAGAGAGCAGTGTTGGAAGCCCTTAGGGGTCTGCCCTCTTTCCTTTTCCCTCTCCATTTTCATGCTACAGATTAAAAGGGAAGTGGTTTTATTTCCCCATTCACACAGGACATATTTGGTTAAATTTTATTTTCCACTCTTCTTTCCCAGAGTGCTCAACAAAGAATGTCTTGCTGTTGTTTAAACACCTGTTCAAAATCATGGCTTTCATGGAGTTAAAAGCAGTGGCTAAGACAGAGAAAGCAGATTGTCTAGGGACTTGGAAAGTGTGTGATTTCCAAAATACATAACAGGTCCTAAAGAAATTGGAATTCTCCTAGAGTCTCATGCTGGGAAAAGGATGAAGCCTAGTACAAGCCAGAGGAGGAACTTGTCTCCTAGCAGAGGATGACACACAGTCCTGACAACCTGTTAGACTACCTAAGAGGAGAGAGTGATGCCCAGCGATGGGAGTGATTACACCTTGGTCAGGAATACTACCCTCTACTTAAACCTAACTTTGTGACAAAACTCCAAAGACAAACTTGTGGTGACTCATTGGATCTCTTTGTCTATCTTCTCAGTGTAGCTACTTAAATACATTTTTTTTTACTTTCTACTATTTAAAAAGAATGCATTGTTGACTATTAAAGCATCTGTACAATATTTTATATTTAGCATTTACGTATTTGTCTTCCCTATGTGATTACTAGTTTGCTGTTTAAGAAGCTGTATGTTAATTATTTTTATTCCAAAGTAATCTACATAAGTCTTGGCACATGATCAGTAAAAGGGAGGGATTGCATTAGGTTATTTTGTTTAATTTTTTGTTTAAACATGTCAGAATCTGAACAAACACTATTTCAGTGAGTCTATGAAGCCAGCAAAATTTAAATCAAAATAAACATTTTCTCCCATCCCTACCACTGGACATTGGCTCTGTATTTCTGTAATTATATAGTTGATTTGACATTTTATCTGAAAAACTGGCTGCTGAGCCGAAAGCTAGTTTATACAATATTAGCAGCTATTTCATGGCGATTGCACAAGTGCTTATTTGTGCCTGCATGTGTGAAATTCCTGCTGTTAAGTTGGTTTGTGGACCAGATTTCAAGATCAATCTGTTCCATGAGCAACATCCCAGCTGGAACACCATTTTATTGAGCCAAGCTTTCAGCCACATATTTTCTTCAGACAGCACGGTTGTTCTGCCTGGAATAATTGCCTAGGTCACTTCTCAGCCTCCAAAAACACAGGTAGTGACATGCCATGCCTATGGATTCAATGCCATGGTTTAACATAAAACAAAATGTCTGAGTCCACTGTGTAGTCCCTCTTAATGTTCCCAGAAAGATTCTTTGTAGATTTTACTGAAGCTAATCAGAGACAAATCCCAGGTCTTCAGCACAAGCTGAATCACTGGTATTTGAGAACATCATCTTGTCTGAAAATCAAGGTATAAAAGAAACAGAAATACAGGTGGCCAAAGACTCAGAAATCAAGAAATAAAAAGAAAGGAATATGATAAATGGTAATAAAACTAATAAGAAGAAATCTAAACACTTTATAGAATACTAGTATTTGTAAGTTAAAAATGAATGTCTAAGGCTGGAGAGATGACTCAGAAGTTAGTAGTACTTGTTTCTCTAGCATAAGGACTAGAGTTTGCATCCTGGCACCCAAGTCCAGTGAGCCAAAAGAGGCCTGTAACTCTAGCTCCATGGGATCTCATGTGTCTTCTGGCCTCTGTGGGTACCCACAGGATCCTTGCCTAGTTCAATACCTCCACATCACCTCGCCAATGGGACTTCCCTGCCACCTGTTTGACATTGCAAGCTTTACCTTTTTCATCCCCTTTTCCCAATTCACATATGTTGTAACCTTAAGCACAACACTCTAGTTTTTGTGTATTTGTTTACCTGTTAGTTTCCCACATCCCCCTTTAACATGTAGCTGATGCCAGAGTTGTTGTCTTACTACTGCACTCTTGGTACCCTTATAACTGTGTGTGGTATGAGTTAAGGACCAGTAATTACATGTTGAATAAATAGCTAGAAGGGATTTCTTGGAAGGTCATAAAAATCATTGTTTATAATTCTTCCCAGCTTCCTCCTACAATATCTGCATTCTCTTCCATGTATGAAAACACTGTGTAGACCAAAATCACTCATCCTATCACATACAAACATGAAGATTCTTATGCACAGTAATTTCTATCTTTATTAACTCAGCAAGCAGTGAGTACCAAAGTTCTTATCACTTTTTATCAGGGTACAGCATGTTATGCAAGGGAAAAGTAACCAAGACACAAATTGCCATTCAAATTATCACTTTCCAATTACAAAGGACAAGGAATGACTTCATGGGACATAAGGTAGAGCATCCTGTGCTATTTAAATTTGTGGAGAATGAGCTCATAAAAAGCGAAAACACTGTATGGTCAAGAACATAAGTCACCTCTTTGCAAGGAAAGGTTTCTGGAAAAGTTTCTGGAAAGATGAATGAGCTACATTCTAATCAGTGTAGAAGGCTAGAGAAAAACAATGGAAATGGAGAAAGTCCATGGAATGACCAACACGTGCAAGAGAGCAAATCATTTCAGAAACCACACCCACCGCCTAACACTAAATCCATGGAGACAGCTGCACTGATGAATGCACTAGCTTTGGTCTGCAGCAAGGTCCAAATGCCATTATCAGCCACTCAGAATCCGTTCTCTTTGTTAGGAAGCTCTTAATGGCTTTGCTTAGGGGAAAGACATTAAACAGCAATTTGTTTAAAATAGAGACTTATTCCAAAAATGTGATGTACATGATTTTGTTTAATCTTGTTGAGAAATTTGAGAACAAGATTATAGAGTTGGGTTAAAAAAATCTCAAAAAGAGGTAAGGTAGAAAGGTAAAATGGCTAGGCAAAACTAGACTCTCCTGACAATTTAGGGACTTCTAGGTCATCCACCCGATTATCTATTTTGAAGACATTATTTCGCAAAGAAACAGACCTGGTATAGAGTTCATTAGGAATCTTGTATAGGGAGGAAAGAGGGGCATGAAAAGATGAGAACTGGAACAGGGAAGGAAATGAAAGGACAGATGGACTGGTAGTGTGAGGTTATTACACAGACTACTGGACAACTGGGTAATTTCCCTCTGGGCTCCTTCAATTTTTAAGAAGGAAATAAAGTAAACTGCATTTCATTGTTATTTATTTATTTGATCAAACTGGGTTAAGGGAAGGCAAATGAAAATTGCAGTAGAATGTGAAAAACAGGTGCCCTGAACGGCTTTTAAAGGAATGGAGGCTATAATGACTTTCTTTTGAAAAATAGATATGAAAGTTTCTGCATCGGTCGGTTTTTCAATCCACCCACCTACACCTATTCAGAAACATCTGTTTTCTTATAAAATGGAAACTGAAAAAAATTTAAAAGCCTGGCTAATAATAACATATGGTGAGGAGAAAACTTGTTTATCTCATTTTCTTTTTTTTTCTGGCTAAAAAGAGTATTTTTAGAAAATGTATTTAGTACTTAGGTGCAGGTATGTACATGTGAATCTCTCCTACTGTGCTTTGAATTCCTGATAACTCTGTGTATGCTACTGTGATCAACATATCAACATTGTCATACAGCTTATAGACATGTGTTTACTCTGATTATTTTATTTGAGGTTTTAATTCATTAAAGCTTTTCATGTATGTGTGATAAATTTCACTTTCTCTGGATCTACCCAAGTTGAATTATTTCTTTTAGGTGTGCAATCACCCTAACAAATCTGAAGAAAGCATCATCTAGATCAACAATGAATCGAGCAAGAGTGTCTGGCTCACACATCAACAACAAACCTGACAAAGAAGCCAATGAAGGATGCAGATTTACTTAATCCCGGAAGTAGCCCTTTCCAAGTAAGTTAATAACGTCCCCAAAGATTATGAATTAAAACTACATGTGGGCTCCACAACTCTACATTTTTGTTGGCTGTGGTTTTCTGTTGCACACAGAGAAGTCTCCTTGATGAGGGATGGAAAATACACCTATCGATAAGCATAAGCACAAATGTTTACAGATTGTTGTTAGGGATTATGATGTTTTAGCAAGTTAGTGGTTGTAAATTTTTTTCCCAATAACCATGACTTCACTAGTACTTGGTAGTTAGCTAGGTTTCCAGCATTAGGCATGGTTTCTCTCTGGTTGAGTGGGTCTTAAATCCAATTAGAGAGATGCTTTTTATTGCCAAGGTATTCATGCCACTGCTACACCTTAGGGTTATTGTTGCCTGTTGGTCAATGATGTGGGTCATAGCATCATAGCTGGGTAGGGCTATTGATGGCTTCCCACCTTAATTCGACCATTGTGCCAGCAAACAACTTTGGGGAACATAAGTTCATAGTTAGAGTTTACCAAATAAAGAAATGTGCCTGTGGGACAGTGGCAAGGATTCCACAGTGCCCTAGGTCTGAAGTGTATTTTTAAGAAATCATCTTGGTAACTTCTCATGCAATTTTCTTAAAAGAACTAACGGGTGTCAGTCCATAGAACCCCTAGTTTCTGGGGACATACCAACTTGAGGAATTTTACCTTCTTTAATTTGTTTTCTATCATGTATTCTTGCACTCATTTTGAAGTGCCTTATAGGAGAGTGCTTTATTATAAAAAAAAGAAAAGAATTTATTCTGGGGCTGTAAAGACCAATTAAAATATTTCACAATAGCTGGATAGAAGATGATTAAATGCCTATATGCATTCTATAAGATTATTGTGGAATAGAATATTTGTTTAACTATATAAAGATGTGTCCCATTTGTTTTTGTTGCAGAATAATTTCTTAACTATGTGAAGATGTGTTGCATTTGTTTATGCTGAATTTGTTTAACTATGTAAAGATATGTTGCTGTTTCACCTTGCCTGCCTAAGACACCCAATTGGTCTAATAAAAAGCTGAATGGCCAATAGCTAGACAGAGGAAGGAGAGGTGGGGCTGGCAGGCAGAGAGAAAGTGAGAGCCAGCCAGTCAGGAGCCAGCCAATTGGGGGCCAGACAGACAGACATGGAGAAAGCCAGAAACAGGATGGATACTACACAGATGAGGTAAACAAGCCTAGGGCAGTACATAAATTAAAAGAAATGGGTTAATTTAAGTAAAAAAAAACTAACTAGAAACAAGCCAAGCATTCATAATTAATAATATATCTCCATGTCATGATTTGGAGGCTGGCTGTCCAAGAAAGCCTGATGTATAAGATAAAGATACATTGGAGTAAAATAATATAAATAATATTAAATGGCATGAGTCTTATGCCTCAACATTCATATTTATTATTTATGTATAAAATGCTTTAAGGAAACCTATTACCTTACATTCTACTTAAAAAAATAAATATGCAAGCTAAGGAGATGATTCTGCAGTTCAAACACTTGCCAGGCAAGCAGGAGAGCTAGAATTTTGATCCTAAGAACCCATATCAGAACTGGGTGGGCATGGTGACTCACCTTTAATCCTAACTTTGGAAGGCTGAGGTGGGGAATTCCTAGAGCAAGATGGCTGGTGAGCCCTAGTTTAATTGAGAGACCCAGACTCAAATGATATGGAGGAAGAATAATTGAGGAAATTTTCCCTCATCACCTTGTGACCTGAACATATGCACACATACTTGTATTTGCATCTGCACATACATTAGCACTCACACACATACTACACACATCAGCACCCATACTTACATGTACACCACACATACAGGAAGAAAAATATAAAGTTTAATAAAAAAAACAATGTGCTATTCAAGAGTAATTAAATGAAATATTTAAAATACAATTAAAGATTAGAACTTCTCCATCTAATATACAACTTTCCACAGGTGTTAACAAATCCATTTTTTCCATAGAAGAATACACATTGTAATATTTATATCAAATTCATGAATGGTTCACTCAGGTGACTTTTATGAAAATTCTGAATGCCTGTAAACTCACTAAATTGCTATGCTCTTTTATAGAGATTTTACTTAATGATTGTTTCACACACATATGAGTTTTAACAAAATCAGGTCATTAAGATCAGAAATGTTTAAGGGTTTCCATACTTGTGTGAGACTTGGGTTTGGGATTTTCTTTGCACATTTAAAATATAACTGAGCTATTTGATAGTAAGTATAACTAGTGCTTTCAAATTGAAGCCTGTCTTCAATCTAGAGAAATGTCTCTCGGATTGTAATTATATACACAGCTTGCATGTTCTGCTTATATTGTTCAGGATAAAACCAGCAGGGCATGGGACTCTAAGCTCTAATAACAGTCTACTGTGATAACATGCTGCAGATCAGCAGCAGCCACTAGGTAGCTTGAAGACTTTCACAAATAGCCTTTCATTAATCTATCTATTGAGGTCTTTCACTCTTGGAAAGTGTCTAAAGCTATGTAAGAATCTATGCAGCAACTTTGAGGATGAGAAAGGTTTTGGCACATTCAATATACAATATGAACATTTAATATTCAATACATAAGTACAAGACCTTGGGAAGGTGATATTCAAAATCAGTCATCTTGAGACTGAAGCAGTCCTATCTGTGAAAGGTTCCAGCTTTGTGAAACTGGAAAACACCCTCAAATACACAGCACCAGTGAGGCCTCACTGTTTAGTTTACCCCCTCATCTCTTTTCCTGGAAGGGTTGGAGTTTACTACCAAACAGGAAATTTTTTTAGACTAAAACAAATATTATGTTGATATACTATGAATAATCATACACTCAGTGGTTGTTTCCCCTGGAACTAAAATGGATGTTACATTTATACATAAAATAGTTGGTATCCTAAAATATCCTGATATATATATATATATATATATATATATATATATATATATATATATATAATAAGGTGCCATGTGAATATGTTAAATAGAATATATTGTATTGATTGCCATAAGGTGACAGTCTAGTTAAGAAACAAGGAATTTTTCTTCAGTCCCATGTTCTTTCTATATAAATCTGAAACACTGTTCATTTTAAAGTACCTACATAACATTCTCATTTGGTGATGTTACATAGGTATTCCAAAAATTTAATCCTTAGTCAATGATCATTTTTTTGTTTTTTTTCACTTTTTATTAATTAAAATGTTTTCACTGATAGTCTGATGTTTATATACAAGGCATTCTGTTTGCTATCACTCTCCATGATCTTATATCTGCTCCCCTCCTGTAGTCTCCCCTCCTCCCTATGGGTCCATTTACCACATTCACATTTTGTTTTGTAACAAAGAGATTTTAACCAAGCCCATCTGTGTGACCGTGGGTTTTGGAATTATTCATTTGAGCCTGGTGAGATCACCATTGGGTACAGGACTGAAGACAATGATTGCCTGCTGCAAAATTTATCTGTGGCCAATAGTTCAGTAGAGAGGGATAAAGCCTCAATAGGTCCCTACAGAATCCTTGATTGACTGTTGACAGACCCAGTCTTATGCATACCCAGTGAAGGCAACTACAGCTGCAGTGAGATCATGTTTGCAATTGCTATGTATGCCGAAAGGTAGCATTTTGCAGTCCTTCTCCCTATCTTCTGTCACTTATACCTTCTGCTTTCTTATCAATGTTCCCTGTGCCCTAGAGGGTATGGATAACGATCCTGTTTGGAGTAACATACACAACCATCACTTTTTCAAAGTACATTGAGCAGCCACAAGTCTATTCATTCTTTGCCATTAACTGCGAAGATAAGCTTCTCTGATTAAGAATAAGCATAGCATTTGTCTATGGACATAAATATAAATATTTACAATCTAGTTTTGTGCTATGCCAATGTATCTAAACAGTAGTCAGTGATCTCATAGAGCCTATGACCTTTCCATTTACAGGGTTTAACTGGGTTACAGTACCAGGCATGTATTATCTCCTGTAAAGAAGGCCTCAAAGCCAGTCTGATGGGGTTGGTTACCCCAAAACATTCTGTCCACTGTTGCTCCAGCAGGCCCATCTTGCCTGTCAGGTTGACCTTGAGTTAACAGAGTTCCCAGTTGTTTAAGACTGTTGATGCCTTATCTCTCTCAGCAGCGTACATAGCACGTTTGAGCACAATGAAAGCTAGTCAGCCTATTGCCCGTAAATTTAGGTTTTCCTGGGTGTCACATATATCTTTGATTTGCCCCTGGTACCATCATATTTTATTTTTGTCCTTGCTTGATTGTGAATTTCCCCCACATTGCCTTCCAGATAAGATATTCTGTCCTTTCACTGATGTTTTTATTGGTGTGACTTTCTCTGGAGCGTCTAATTTGACTTATTGTTTTGAGTTTGAGGTAGATTTTTCTTCAGTATTTCTCTCTCTTAGTTGGAGCTCTCTTTCATATCTCACACTGACTATTTCAGCTGTGTGTGTTTCAATCCTGACCCTATTTTATTTTTAGATTTCTTTGAACATATTCATTCTTTTGAGTTCTCTGTCTATAATTCCATCTCAAATGTGCTTGTTAGATATATTTTCTGTAGGGCTACTAATTTCTGGAGGAGTCATGTTTCCTATATTATTACATTGGGATATATGCATTAAGTTATGTCATTAATTGGTTCAGTTATTATCAGCTGTTCTTTTAGATGAGGTATTTGTAGTATTCATGTGAGGGTTGAATGTGATAGAGTTATGTCATTCAGAAAAGAGTTCATCAGCTCAAAAGCATAGGTTGCCTCATGCGAACACTATAGTCCTTCAATGTGATATTGGAAGAATCATTACACAAAAAATTCCTCAGTTAGTAAAAGAAATGCCAATCCAGATACAGTATGCGTGGTGGTTTGAATGAGAATGTTCTTCATAGGCTCACATATTTGCATGCTTAGTCACCAGTTGGTAAACTGTCCGTGAATGATTAGGAGGTATGGCCAAATGGAGTTGGTGTGGTCTTGGTGGAGGAAGCATGTCACTGGGGCAGGGGTGGGGGGTGTATTTGAGGTTTCATACCAAAGCAAGACCATCAGAATAACAGCCAATTATGCAACAGAAATGTTAAAATCCAGGAGTGCCTGGACAGATAAATTGCGAGTTCTAGAAGACCTTACCAACTCAAAGTATCATACCAGCCATAACTAAAGGATAACTAAAATATTCCATAATAAAAACTGGATAGAGGAATGTATGATTACAAAGCCATGTAATACTGGGGGTGGGGGATGTAATCTTAACCTCTGCAGACTCAGTGATCTTGGGATCTAGCATATAGGGGAGGGAAGGTTTGAAGTCCTTTCCTACAGTTCTTCTAGACCCCTTCACTCCTCTTGTGCTTCAGGCTGGGCATCCATGAAGACCACCTCCCCTGTGGTCCTCCTGCTCTTTCCTGACATGCTTTATCCAGCAAATAGGCCAGATTGCACAGTAAAGAGGGCTTCCAGCTGCGCCATGATTCTCAGCCTTCAAGCCTGCTTCCCTGCAGAGATTTCCCGTGAATTAGTAATTAAGTGTACAGACCTTGCCTCCTTTAGTGTAAGAGCTTACTGTGTGTTATCTTCAGCATTTTCTCTCACCAACTTTCAGTAATAAGGCTTCTAGACCACCAACTTACCCAGAGGTTGAATTCTTTAATGTTTAACATATAGTGTTAATTTAGCATACAAAGTGTAGGCTTATATAAAGACCTTGTGCAATCAATTTTTTTGATTAAGCTTTCCTTCCTGCCTCATTGTGTCTCCAGTCTCCCCATGTTATCTCTGCTTATACATCTCCACCCACAGTACTCCCTTTCCACTTTCATATCACCTGTGTCCTATTATCTCTGTCACTTAAAACATTATTCCCACTTCCAAGTGGCTGCTTTGTAGTTCCCTGGCTTCTACAGGTACTCTAGGTTAAACATTCAAATCTAGAGAGTCAAAGCTAGGATCCACATATTTTAAAATATGTGGTACGTGTCTCTGGGTTTGGGTCACATCACTTTCTATAATCTTTCTGATTATAGTGGTTCCACCCAGTTACCTGAAATGTATTAACTGGGTTCCACCCAGTATCCTGAAAATTTCATAATTTCGTTCTTCTTTACAACTGAATATAATTCCATTGTGTATACGTACTAAAAATTCACTGTTCATTCATCAATGAATGAATATTTGAGCTGTTTTCATTTCCTGGCTATTGTGAATAGAGCAGCAATTAGCATGAATAAATATCTCTATAGTAGGATATAGAGTTCTTTGGCTATATGCCAATGAGTGGTGTATCTGGATCATATGATAGTTCTATTTCTAACTTTTATAAGAAATCTCTATACTGGTTTCAATAGTGGCTAAATCATACTTATTCCAATCAACCTTGAATAAAGATTCCTCTCCCCCACAACCTTGCCAGCATCTGTTTTCATTTAACATTTTGATAGTAACCTTTCTGACTGGAGTAATACAGAATCTTAGAATAATTTTATTTTGTATTTCTCTGATGGCTAATGATGAAATGTACCATCATTTATGTGAGATCTGGGCACCAAGAACTATAAAATTCCCACTCAGGACTGCCTTCCTTGTCTTCCATAAATTTTGATATTTGTGTTTGTGTTTGAATTTTCATTCATTTATAGGAACTTTTAAATTTGTTACTTGATTCCTATAATTACATAGTCATTGTTTAATAGTGTTGTGTTTAATGTCTATGAGTGTGTTTATTTTCTGTGGTTTCTCCTGCTTTATTCCACTATGGTCAAATAGAATATACTGATTTCTTTTAATTTCCCTTTATTTGCTAAGATGAACTTTGTTTCAAAATATGTGATTAATTGTAAAATGTGTCTCATAGATTGCGAAGAAGAATGTGTATTCTGTAGTGTTTGGGTTGAACATTCTGTAGATGTCTGTTGAGTCCATATGATATACCATCATTTGTTTTCAATATTTCTCTGTAAAATTTTGGCTTTGATGACTTGTCAGTTGATAAGAGTGGGATACTGAAATCACCTGCTATTACTGTGTTGGTGTTAATCTATGGCTTAATGCTTTCCACTAAGGTTTTCACTTGACATTTCCTGTATAGTTTCAGTTTTGTTTTTCTTTACTATTTTTATGTGGATAAATTTAAATAATGTGATCTGAATTTTTTGAATGCTAAGAAACACAAACAGATGAATGAAATAAGGAAGTCAATTCAGGATATAAAAATACTATTCAGATCACATTATTTAAATTTATCCACATGTTTATTTGTGTCCTCTTTGAAATCTCTGAACACACTTGTGATTTGAATGAGTTTTGTGTTACTCTACTTTGGCACTGAAGAACTCATTTCTGAAATATTCAGTATCTAAACAATAGTATTGATGATGAAATAATGATAATATAATAGCAATTGTCACTCAAAGAATATTCCTTTTGCTTAAGATTCCTATGAATTGTGTTTTATTTGTAGCATCTCGTGTAATATTCAAAATTGTTTTAATTGTATGGCCAATTTCAGTAAGTGATTAACCATTACTATTCATCACGTGGTAGGACTTTTAAATGTGGCATCACGGATGGCCTCACCAATGCCTCAAAGCCTACAAAGTGGCAGAAAACACCACAAGTTTTTTCTTTTTATTTATTCTTCTCTCATCCTGCAGCCTCCCCTCCCTCCACTCCTCCCAGTCTCCTGCCTCTTCCCTCTCCCCCAAGTCTACTACTCCTCCATTTCCCTTCAGAAAAGAGCAGGACCCCTAGGAATATCAACTGAACATGACATAACAAGATGCAATAAGATTAGGCATAAACCCTCTTGTCAAAGCTGGATAAGGCAACCCAATAGGAGAGAATGGGTCCCAAGTACAGGTAAAAGAGACAGAGATACCCCCACTCCCACTGTTAGGGGTCCCACAAAAAATGCAAGTTAAACAACCACAACATATATGTAGAGGACCTAGGGCAGATTCATGCAGGCTCCATGATTGCTGCTTCAGTCTCTGTAAGCCCCTGTGAGGCCTACTTAGTTGAGTCTGTGGGCCATGTCCTCCTTGTGTCCTCAACCCCTTAAACGCATACTTACTAAGTTCTACTTATATTCATATATTCAGATCTTGTATTGGTTTTGTAGAAAATTATTTGGAAACACACGAAAAAAAAAAAAGTAAAGAAAGAAGAAGCAGAAGCAGCAAGGAGACTTTTATGTACATGAAGCTAATATAAACCAAACTAGAAATTTGCCAGTACACCCTCCCTATGAGAAGACTGTGTTTTCCACTGCTGTATTTTGTGCTCCAGCCTTTGTCTTACTAATTTATGGTAGAATAAGGGAGCAAACTTGGTGAATTGTGGAACACTCTAAATCCCATGTAGATCTAACTCATACGTGAACAGGAGCATAACAAATCAGACAGAAAAGAACTAGCTGATAAAACATGGTTTGGTACCAACTTCCTTGTCCTATAAAACAGAATTTCCCACTTTAATACTTCATACAAAATAAATTCCAAAGGAAAGTCTTAAAATATAAAGTCTCAAATTTTTAAGGGAAAATAATTTTTATGCTCTCAGCATCAGGAAGGATTTTTAGAAAAAGGAATTGAAAACATGAAGATAAAAAAGTGAATGTGAAACATTAAATTAAGCACATTACATGAATAAGTCCTGGTGTGCTGTTGAATAGGACGACTGCAGATAACAATAATGTAGTGGATGTTTTAAAATTCCAGAAGAATAGATTTTGGATTTTTTTAACCATAAATAGCTAACAAATGCTTTAAAACATAAATATGCACACCCTAACTTGAACATTACACAATATATACATCTATTAAAAATTTCATTAGGCCATAAGTAAATACAATTGTGTATATTAGTTAAAATTCTATAAATATATTAAAATGAATATGGAAACATTAAGCTATGTTAATATGTAAAACACTAACACACAAATGTCTCACATATATGTTGATTATATGGATATTTGCATGCATATTTACAATTATATAAAACTATGTTCTAGAGTAGTAGAAGACACTAGTATCCATAGGCAAAAGAAAAATCAAATGTGAAATGAATGTGTTTAGTAAATCTAAAATGGCAGTGGAGTTCGCTACATAAAATGGGCTTTTAAAAACATAAGGTAAAACAAAGCTATTATTTTATGAGCAATTAGGTTTCTTTTTGTGGTAGAATGAGGGATGACTGTTGGAAAGCCCTGTGAGTGCACAAAATGCCACTGAGTTGGTGACTTTAAAATGGCTAAGTTTACGTTATGGAAGTTTCACCTCAATGAAACTAGAAATGTTAGTTGAAAGGACTCTCATAATTTGATCAGGAAAACTTTGATTCTCAAGTTAGATTCTAGCATAATTGAGAGACCAATGTGATAATAAATTTAAATTATAGAATACGATTTTAACATGCTAAATATGAAATGAAAATTTATGATTCGAAGATCTTGATGAGATCAAGGACAAAAGAGGTAGCATATATCCTCTCTTGTCAGATGTCTGGCACCAGAAACCAGGATGTTGTCTTTAAAATACTGTGCACACTGGAGAAAATGCTTGGGTTTGTTTTGTTTTGTTTTGTTTTGTTTTTTTCCACTCAGACGACATCAGATAGCTATTCATTTCCTGGAGGCTATTCTCATTTGCCCCACTATTACGTTAATTTTCCTTTTATCACTAGCGTACTCTAATTGCCAAACCAGGGATACCTATACAGATCACCCCATTATCTCACTCCTCACCTTCTAGCAGACTCACATAGGAGTGAATCTGAAGTCATATTGTTCAAAACAAGCTTCATTTAACGTTGAGCTGGATGCCAAACCACACAGCAGTTAAGATGGGTGTCTAAACTCCAGACCTTCTAGCTCTGTAGAGTTGGCAGTGATTTGCCTAGATTCCCATCAGAGCTACGTAACACTGGAGATGCCACTCAAACATCATTGTTGTCTGATTTATAGACTGAGAACACTAATGGTCATAACACCTACCTCTGAGGTAACTGAAGCCATGAGAACAGTTTTGGCTCATGGTCATGACAAAGCTGTTGCTATGGTCATCACCATCAGTATGTCCAGAAAATTACAGGCCAAAGTAGGATAACAGCACTGATGGAGTCTATTGCATTTTTAATTATGACTTATTGCAGGTTCAAGAGAAAAAAAAAAGCAGAATGGAGACTTGAACTCTGTTTCTCTATATATCTCCATCTTTAACACACACACACACACACACACACACACACACACACACACACAATTTGATTGATTTACTTTAATTTAAGCCTTTGAGAATATACCATTATGGGGCCACATTAAACATACATTAAAAAAAAAAACTATCTTTACACCAAATGCCAGAACCTGCAATTAGAAAAGGTAGTGAAAAAACTCATAGAAAGTATTACAGGGAGAAAGGCGGCACAGGGCCTATGCAGGCTTTCGGCTCATTACCACCATCATCTCTTAGACCTGGCTTGCCTGTTGTTCTTGCTGGGTTTCCTACTAGCTCCTCCATCAGTCCCTAATTGCTATGGCCAGTGTCTTTCTTCTGACCTCTGCAGCAGGGCAATGATTTCATTCAACATGGAGGCTTACCGTTGGGGAGAATCCAGTGCAGGACTCACTTTGCCATGAATCCCCTTAGTGCTTTGGCTTTGTCCTCACACTCACTGTGCACACATCTCCGTTTCTGACCACCTGCCTATCTGATAGAATTTCAAAAGCTTCGACAAAACATCTTTTCTGAGCCCCAGTAACGTGGAACTCCTCTGTGAATCTAATTCTTGTAGATATAGTCCCAGTTCAAGTACATCGAAAAGGCATGTAAGTATATCACAGTTCACCTTTAGTCAAATTGACACATATTCATGAAAAGATAAAACCACATTTACACCTAACATAGTGTAGCTCTTGGTCACAATATGAGAAACATGAATCTTCCTCCAAAGAAAACACATATTTACTAGTACTATCAAGTAATAATTCTCTTCTAACTAAGTCTCATTCTTCTTTTGAAATACTGAAATGTAAAGCTGGATTATAAATTAACAACTACTAACATCTATTTGATATAGTTGGAAAATGGAGGAAGACAAGAGAAAAATGCAATGTACATATAAATTACTCTAGCAAAGTAAGGAAAAAATTAAATGGCAAACAGCACACATTTCTCTATTGAGTTCTATGGGTTAACTTAGTAATTAGAAGTGTTTTATTCCACTGCCAACTCTACAGTATATTCCAATTATCTTAAAAATACTTTAACTTTCTTAATTCCTAACATACCTTCGTTCTTTTTTTAATTAATTTTTTTTCATTTACTTTACATACAAACTACAGTTTCCTCTCCCTTCCTCTCCTCCTGTTTCCTCTCCCTCACCTCCCATCTATACCTCCATCTGCTCCTCCATCTCTCTTCTGAAAGGGGCAGGCCTCCCATGGGAGTCAACAAAGCATGACATGTCAAGTTGAGGCAGGACCAAGCTACTCCCCTGCATCAAGCTGGACAAGGCAGAGGCATCCCAGAATGGAGAATAGCTTCCCCAAAGCCAGCTCAAGCACAAGGGACAGACAGGTCCTGATCCCACTGATAGGAGCCCCACAAACAGACCAAGCTACACAACCGTCACATACAGGCGGAGAGTCTAGGTGGGTCACATGCAGGCTCCCTAGCTGTCAGTCTAGAGTACATAAGCTCCCTTGAGCTAAGGTCAGCTATCTCTGTGGGTTTTCCCTTCATGATCTTGACCCCCAGGGCTCAGACAATCCCTCCTCCCTCTCTTCAAAAGGACTGCCGGAGTTCAGCCCAGTGCTTGGCTATGGGTTTCTGCAACTGCTTCCATCAGTTACTGGATGAAAGCTCTCTGATGACAATTAGGGCAGTCACCAATCTGATTAAAGGAGAAGGCCAGTTCAGGTACCCTCTTCACTATTGCTAGGAGTCTTTGCTGGGGTCACTCTTGTGGATTCCTGGGAATTTCACTGGCACCAGGTTTCTCCCTAACCCTAAAATTGTCCCCCCATCAAGACTTCTCTTTTGTTACACTTCCCTTCAGTCCTGCCCCCAACCAGCCCAATCTGATCCTTTATGTTACCATCCCCCATTCTCCCTATACTCCCAACCCCCAGTTTACCCAGGAGATCTCATCTATTTCCCAGGGAAATCCATGCATCCTTCTTTGGGCCCTCCTTGTTACCTAGCTTCTCCAGGGCTGTGGATTGTAGCCTAATTATCCTTTACAGCTAAAATTCATTTATGAATCAGTACATACCATGGATTTCTTTCTGAGTCTGAGTTACTTCACTCAGGATGATTTTTTTTCTAGTTCCATCCATTTGCCTGCAAATTTCATGATGTCATTGTTTTTACTGCCGAGTAATACACCATTGTATATATGTACCACATTTTCTTTATCCATTCTTCAGTTGAGGGGTATCTAGGTTGTTTCCAGTTTCTGGCTATTAAGAATAATGCTGATATGAACATAGTTGGACAAGTGTCCTTGTGGTACGATTGAGCATCTTTTGGGTATATGCGCAAGATTGGTATACCTGGGTCTTGAAGTCGGTTGATTCCCAATATTCTGAGAAACCACCATACCAATTTTCAAAGTGCTCCCACAAGCAGTGGAGGAGTGTTCCCCTTAGTCCACATCCTCTCCAACATAGGCTTTCATTAGTATTTTTGATCTTAGTCATTCAGACAGGTGTAAGATGACATCTCAGAGTTGTTTTGATTTGCATTTCCCTGATGGCTAAGGATGTTGAACAATTCTTTAAGTGTATCTTGGCTATTGAGACTCTTCTGTTGATAATTCTCTGTTTAAATCTGTACCCCATTTTTAATTGGATTATTTGGTATTTTGATTTCTAGTTTCTTGAGTTCTTTGTATATTTTGGAAATCAGTCTTCTGTCTGATAAGGGGTTGGTGGAGATCTTGTCCCATGCTGTAGGCTGCTGTTTTGTCTTATTGACAGTGTCCTTTGCCTTACAGAAGCTTCTCAGTTTCAGGATGTCACATTTATTAACCGTTAATCTCGGTGTCTGTGCTACTGGTGTTATATTCAGAAAGTTGTCTTCTGTGCCAATGTATTCAAGGCTAATTCCAACTTTCTCTTTTATCAGGTTCAGTGTAACTGGATATATGTTGAGGTCTTTGACCACTTGGACTTGAGCTTTGTGCAGGGAGATAGATGTGAATCTCTTTGCATTCTTCTATATGCCAACATCCAGTTATGCCAGCACCATTTATTGAAGATGCTTTCTTTTTCCCATTGTATAATTTTGGCTTTTTTTTTATCAAAAAACCAGATGTTCATAGGTGTGTGCATTTTTGTCTGGGTCACACCTTCATTCTTGAAGGGTCTGCACCATTACCAGAATGCTTATATTGGCCCATTATTGCTTTTGCATTGATATTAATAATTGGAAACTAGAGTACTGAGATGCAACCTAGGGAATTTTCCTAGATAATTCTATAGTTCCTCTTTATCCATACATTGCTGAAACAATATCATAAAGTCATACACACACACACACACACACACACACACACACACACACACACATATATAATTTAGTGTTACCTTGAAAACTAAGTAAACAGTCTAGATGAGGATAGTGTATAAGGACGGTATCAGGTCTTACACTGAGGCTCTTGATCCATTTGGAGTTAAGTTTTGTGCAAAGTAAAAGACTGAAATCTAGTTGCATTTTTCCACATAATGAAATCCAGTTTTCCCATAACTATTTTGTTGAAGATGCTGGCTTTTCTTCAATGTACATTTTTGGCAACATTGTCAAAACTTTAAATAAGAACAATTGTATGGACTCATATCTCGATTCTCAATTCTACTCCATTGACTTATGTGTCTTTTTTAACATATAATAGACTGTTTTTATTACTATAGCTCTGCAGTATAATTTGGAATCAAGTATGGTAATATTACCTTCAATATTCTTTTTCATTTGAGATTGCTTTGACTAACATTTGTCTTTTGTAACTATATATAAATTTGGGGGCTTTTTCTATGTCTGTGAAAAATGGTGTTAGGATTCTGATGGGAAGCTCACTGAATCTTTAGGTAGCTTTTGGTGGGATGCTCATTTCATATTAGTGTATTCAACACACGAACATGGGATATCTTTACATCTTCTAGAGTCTTCCTCAGTTTGTGTCTTCAATGTCAAGAAATTTTTATTGTAGAGTTCTTTGATTTTCTTGACTAAGTTTATTGTCATGATTGGGTTTTATTTGTTTGTTTGTTGCTGTTATTGTTGTTTTGTTTCGTTTTGGTTTGGTTTATATATGTGCATCTACTACTAATGGGATTGTTCCCTTGATGTCTTTTTGAGTCTGTTTGTCATTAGTATGTAGGTAATTTCTTGATTTGGGCATATTAATTTGTGTCCTTCAAATGTTAAAATAGTTTATCAGCTCTATAAGATAGAGTCTTTAGGGTCTGTTATAGAGCAATTCATATCATCTTCAAAAGGAATTCCACCTCATTCTAGTCAAAAATGATCATCATCAAGAATACACATTGCAAACAATACTTTCATGGATGTGGTGAAAGAGAAGCATTCATACTTTGTTGCTGAGAATGTAAACTAGTGCAGCCACTTTGGAAATGAATCTAAAGTCTTCTAAAAAAAAAAACTACAACTAGAAATACTATGCCACATCTGAAGATATATACTGTGCACCAACTTTATAGTCTATTACAGAGACACATGTTCATTGTTGCACTTCTAACAATAGCTAGGAGGTAGAATCAACTTATATATCCATCAACATATAAATGGGTAAAAAGGATGTGGCACATACACACAATGGAATGTTATTCCTCTCTGAATAGAAATGAGCCCATGAAATTTGCAAGTAAATGGATAGAATCATTTAAAAAATTATATAGGATGACATAACTTAGGCCCAGAAAGACAGATGTTGTATGTTCTGTCTAATACAGATTGTAGCTTTAAATCTTAGTTTTGTGTATTTAGCTGGGAACATAAATGGACACCCAGAAAGGAGAAGGGGGGCTTTTTATGGAGTACACATATTTAGGAAAGGTGGCTAATAGATTATAGACAAAGTGGAAGTAGTATTGAGGAATGCTGGAAGCCAAAAAATTTAAGTAAGAATAGGTATGGGAGTACAGGGAAAATCAAGAAAAATCCTGGCCCAAAGGAAGGATATATGGAAGCCTGCTACACAATACAACTTAAAAAACAAGTTGAGTGGTAATAGGACACTTGTAAAAAGAAAGAAAAGGAGATGGATATTGAGGCTTAAACATGGAGGGTACTGGAGAATGGGAGAAATGAAGTAGGTTAGCCAAAATGAGGGGTGTGTGAAAAAGCCTTATGGAAACCCACTACTTAGTGGACTAATTTCAAAAAGTACTTAGAAACAAATTTTAATAGAATTATCTTGTACAAGTAGAAAAAGCCCATTTTCACAAGACATGGGTTATTAAATAAAAGCTGTAGAGCAAAGAATAGGTTATTTTCTTAGGAGTTATTGATTAGGGACGTTTCAGACGTTCCCAAAACAACACAGATGATTGCCATTGCCCTTGGTTACTCACTATAACTACATAATAAGATTCTGTCACTGAAGACAGCAAGCAATTTGGCCGTAGGACACAGAGACATCAATCTCAAACTAACTTAGAAACATCCTCCATTCTGTTTAGCTTTGGAAGCACCAGAAGGTTCTATGCAAGCATTGGGAGTAGAAAAGACATCATTAGCCTCACCCAGGATTGGACTATGTATGTGGCAAAACATGCCTAATGGCGCAATAGTGACAAGATCATTTTAGTGTAAATAGCCATTGTTAATTGACTTTGAAGCCAGCTCTGGTGGAGGGAACTTCATGCCTGGCAATGTACTCCTGGTCAAAAGCCCATGGCTCGGAGGTCATAGACCTTAGGATAGAGCCTGCTATTATTATTTTGTTAAATGATTATGGTGTCAAATTGCCTTTGAAATTCTTATGTTTATACCCATAGACCTGGTCTGCTCTCAGCTTTGGTCAGAGAAATTTTATTGTTTGTTTGTATGTTTGTTTGCAGTGGGCAGCAATCACTGGAGAAATGCAAAACTCATCAGAGTGCTGAGGATAAGAGATGAGTGCTCAGCCTTCACCAGGACAAGAGGATTAACCCCACATCCACCAAGGCTCAGGGAGCCATGCCGGAGAGGAGGCAGAATAAATGCAACAGCCAGAGGGAGGAGTGCTATGAAATATTGTCTTATGACATGGTAAGGCTGCTGCAGCCATGCTTTCACAGCCCTAGCCTCTGTGGTTATCTGCCCAAGACCTGCACAAGATCAAACCACTCAAAACTCAGGCATAGATGGGTTAGGTGACTTCTAGGCCCCACCTCTGACTGAGGAGATACTAACAGTGCATGATTGATGAGAGAGAATGAATTATTCTCTTTTGAGAATATGGCAACTGGTAGGTTGCCCATGCTTTAGTGAATGATCCCAGAACACAAGCACATATGGGCAGCACTCACTGGATTTGGTAGCTTATCAAGAGAAGTAAGGGAGGAAGTTGGGAGGAGCCTAATGATAGAATAGGAGGAAAGTTGGAGGGAGACATATGGAGGGTAGATGTAATCATGCTCAATGTACACATGCATGAAATCCCGGAAAATAAAGCTCTCATCCCTCCTCAGCAGAGCTTCTTTTTTCAGCAGATGGAGAGCATTACAGAAAGCCACAAGAGGTCAAAATGCAGAGATCAACAGACTGCAGGGTGCCCACACCCAAACTGATACATCTACAACATAACCCCTATACCTAAAGTTCAGGGAACACTGTGGAACAGGGATTGTCAAGATTATAAGTCAGGGTACTAGTGTGAGTTGTATGGACAAGGAAGCTACACCCAAGTAACAACAATATGGTTGCCTAAACCAAACCTTAAAAATGTCAATACCAATTGACATGTCAGTGTGGGTGGGGAATTGATGATTACAGAGAGAGGGAAAATCAATCTTCTCTGGGGATGAGCTCCCTTGTGGGAGACCAGCTCCCACATTTATTTACTCCAGGGACTCTCGAGGAATGAGGGATAAGAGACTTAGATAGAAATATAGAGGGGAGAGAAATACATAGAAATGCAGGATAGCCTCTGGGGGGCCTGGATCCTAATCCATTAAGTCCAGAACTTTATTCAAAAGGGCTTTTTATAACGATGCCAAGAGGAGGGGCAAAAGACCTCCCCCTTGCTAGATACAGACAAGTGTAGACCCTTCCAAACACCTGGTACTCAAGACCATGGTCCAATCACCCTCTTATTTAGTCCTGCTGGGTAAAACCACTAGGATACCTCAGTGGGATCCAACACTCCCTTATGAGTTAGCTGATTTCAAGATGTCAGACCTAACCCATATAAGCAACACTGAATAATCTTAGCAGTTTGTATTTATAAAAACATACACCTATATGCATAAAAATGTAATAATTATAATTAAAAGAATAAGAAGCCATGAATTTGAGAAGCAGTAGAGTCATATGGGAGGAATTAGAGGAAGGAGAAAAAGGGGAGATGATACAAATACAGTACTCACATATGAAATTATCAAAAACTAAATTTTAAAAATTTAAAAGTTGATTATAATCTTGAAGAAATACAATATCACAAATATGATGAGAGAGCGATTACTGTTGGGAGAAAAGAACAGGTGCTTATTTTGAGGACAATTAAAAAACTATCATTAGGAAAGACACATTAAAAATAAGCCTCAAAGAGCTCTCAGGTTTCACTAAATATAGGTAAAATATGTGTGTGACTGGAATATGAGAGTGTGGGGGAGATAGAAAAATAGCAGGTCCATGATAAGCATGGAGTCTGAGAGCATAATATGTTTTGTGTATGTCCCAGACATCAAGGATATAATTACATATCTGATCTGTGATGGTAAGTAGCGGTCCAGTGAATAATGTGAGCAGAGCCAGTAACATGCTGAAGTAGTGCATGGAGGGCCACAGAGATGGAAGCCAACTCAAAATGATAGAGATTTATCCCAAAACAAAAAGGATGCAAGCAACACAAAAGTTAAGACACTGTTTTGCCTCTGATCTCTATTTTTTAAAATCACTATTTTAAATTCTCTGAAGGGAGACATTTTCTTTGACAAAAAAAAAATTGAGGTATCAGGATTGTTCAATGCAGCAGCATCTTTTGAAATATTAGTGCTAAAGAAAATAATAATGGTAAGGATGAAAATGTCAAGAACCTGTGAGTTTGCCGTGAGACTTTTACCAGCATTTCCACCCTTCAAGATCTGCAGTCAGGAACCACTTTTGGATACAGATGTAAAATGAACCCAGTTCTGTTGCAAGGTTAGCTTCAGATTCTCCCAGGGTAAAGTACTCTCCTCCCGAGTAAAACAAAGTTGCCATTCAAAGGTATAGTTCTCAATGTGCACTGTCGTGCAAGCTTTCTGACACCAGATGAACATGATGGAAGGACTGAGCCATCTCCACACTAAATAAGGATTTTAAAAGTCAAAGGTAGTTGATGTTAATGTCAACTAACTTCTTCCTTAACCATTTTTCCTGCTCATCCCCAGCCTCCACCTGCTTGCCACTGAAAGAAAATACATTAAACATCTTAATTTGATCTAAGGGCTAGTGAGATGGATCAATCTGTAAAATGCTTGCCATGTAATCGGGAGTATCCTAATTGAGATACCAAACATCCGGCATCTCTGTAAAGCCTGGTGGAGGACCAGAAAGATGGCTCAGGGGATAAAGGCAGAACCCAAATTGCATCCCTGGGACTCAACTTAGTAGAAGGAGAGAACCAATTCGCTCCCACAAGCTATCCTATGACCTGCACCTGCACATGTGCACTATGGCACACATATGCCCCCCAACACAAATAAGCATATGAACACATAAATAAATGTAGTAAAAATAAGGTGGAGAACAATTGACTAAAATGCTCAATGCCAACCTCTGGCTTTCATACCCACATTTACATGCCTGCATGCACGTGAACACCTCCCATCCGATACACACATTCACACCCAAGAAGTTAGATATGACTATGAAATAAGTAGAATATTAAAGATAACTAAATATCTTTTAGGATAAGTGTGTGACTCTGTAGGTCATGCTGGCCTTAAACTTGTGATCCTTCTGACAGATGATAACCAAGCAGTAGGATTGTAGGTTTCTGCCACTCTATCCAGCTAAGGCTTACTTTTAATTAAATCTTTGGCCAAACTAGGTCTTAGTATTTGTTTTTTGTTTTGTTTTGTTTTTACAACTTGCTATTCATGTGCAGACATGAAGAGATACAAACGCAGCTATAGGCCTATACAAATGAGTCTGGAACCTTGAAGTCACAGGATGAATTTGCTATTCTTCCTAATGGTTCAGTGGCAGTGTGCGTATTTTTAAAATGAAACCTTAAATTACCTCTTCCCTCATCCCTGTGCCTTGAATTACTTCAATCAACAAATAACTATTTAGAAACTTCCTGAGCCTATCCTAGGCTCTGAGGATAAAGAAGAGGGAAAAGGTTTGCCTCTATGGCAGGTATGTATCATCTTAATAGAGTAACACAATGAAAAGCAAATCAATGCCAAAGAATGAGGTGTGCTTCTAGAGAGTCAGCTGACAAGGAAGGTCCAAGAAAGAGGTAAGGAGGAACAGAATGACATCTGTGGAAGACCTCCTCTGACAAAGAAGTAAGCATATGAGGGACTTCACAGCAACTGAAGTCTTTGCAAGCCAGCAAAGCACATCCCAGTGGCAGAGTTGGTCAAGATTTCTTGCACTCAGATAGCATGCCTCTCAGGTTGTCAGAATCTTAAGTCTTCATTGTGGGGCATTCCCTGTTGTTCCCTAGAACTTTGTTCTTATTCTAGATGTCCCCAATAAGGCACGCTAATGATGTTAAGATCAGTAATTCAGTAATGTGGTCCTAACAAGCTACAAAGACAGTAACTGGCTTCCTGTCCACATCATGTTTACTTCCTGTTAGTTGTTATCATTTGGAATTAGCTCTTAACCTAAAGTTAGAGTGCAGCTCAAAATAATGTTACTATGAAAGAGAAAATGTTGGCCCCAATACTAATTATTGAAAGCTGTGAATAAATATGTGCTTTTTATTTTATTTTTTATTTTATGTGTATGAATGTTTTGTATGTATGTCTGTGCATCACTAGAGGCCTGGTGCCCATTGAAGCCAGAAGGGAGCATTAGATCCCTTGGGACTAGAGTTATAGGCTGTCCTGGTGCCCATTGAAGCCAGAAGGGAGCATTAGATCCCTTGGGACTAGAGTTATAGGCTGTCACGTGAGTGGCGGGTATTAAATACAGGTTCTCAGAAAGAGCAGCCAGTGCTCTTAATCACCAAGCCATTCCTCCAACCCAATGCATTTTTTTGTTTTATATGTTTACTTTTTCTTTTTGAGATTACAATACACTTGCAGTGTTTCTCCCTTTCCTCACCTCCTTCCAAACACATCCATATACCCCTCCCTTCTATCCTTCAAATTCATGGCCTCTTTTTTCACTAATTGTTATTGCATGCATATATGTGTATTTACACACGTACATATTCCTAAATATAACCTGTTCAGTCCATATAGTGATACCTGTATGTATATATTTAGGGACAGCCATTTATCAGTGGACAACCGACTGGTGTACTCTTACCGTGAAAAGACCACCTCTACCATTCCCAGCCTTCTTTAGTTGCGTCTAGTTCTTTGTGTAGGGTTGAGGCCTTACAAGCTTTTGTCTGTCTTGTTTGGCATGTCCATTGGTATTGTCCTTATTCAACTCACACTTGGGCAGTCATGTTTCCTGTTGTTGAGAATGTATAGGTATAGCTTCTGATGTTCGTAGGAGACACAATCTCACAGCAAACTCCTGTATCATCTGGCTCTTAGAATCTTTCTGTCTACTCTTCTTCAATGTTCCCTGAAACTTCAGAGTGAGAGTCTTTTATAGGTTATCCATTAGGACTGGGCCTCACACTCTGCATTTTGATTGGTTGTAGGTAATTTTTACTTCTTTTTCTTTGTAGTTTTTTTAAACGTAAAACTGGTCAATAGATATCAGGTCACTATATTGATAATTAAGCCCCCCCACACCTTGCTTCTAAGCTCCAGTAGCCTTCTGTGATAATTATTCATTTTACTGGACAAATGGTAAATAAGAATTCATTTTCCTGACTGTGATTATATGGTTAAAGTGCAGAAAAATTTTAGATTGCTTCCTTAGAACAAAAAATGTATAGAATTAAAACTTGACAAAAATGGGCCACAGTCTTCAGACAAACTGGAAACAAAGTCATTTCGGAGATTGATGATCTGTCATTACAGGCTTGAAATACCTGTCTCGATTCCTTAAATTCCTATTTTCATCAACCATTTTAGCTAGTGACATATGCGAGTCCATTAACCTCAGTCATTTTCTCCTCTAAGTAACACTGGAAGTTACAAGAACAAATTTAAAATTAAATAGATTTTCTTCTATGTTTTAAGTTATGCTACTTGACCTTTTATATTTTAAGAGAAATGCTTGGTTATTCTAAGAATAACTAGATTCACCAATCTGTTGGCATGGAGTGTCCTTTCCTTTAGTCTCTCCTGTGCCTTTTCTTCCATTAGTATGCATCTTATTTCTTTGCTTCAATGTTTGAGACCCTCTCTGAAAAGAGACACTCCTTGATCATTTGTGAAATTGAAATGTTATATACAGACAAATGTGCTGTTAAGGAAGCATTAAACACTGAAGCACCTTTTATTCCAAACTGTAGGTACAGATATGAATAATAGATGGGATACATGTATAGAATGCAATGTGCAAGTTAATGCGGATCTCTCTCTCTCTTTCTCTCTCTCTCTCTCTCTCTCTCTCTCTCTCTCTCTCTCTCTCTCTCAGATTGACTCAAGGAGGGAATACTGGAGAACATCACACTTAGGAAAACAGACAATGAGAGCACACAAGAAATCTTAAATTCTTAGAAGTACAGTATATGGGTAGAATGTAATATATAGACACATACATATTACATGTATACATATACATATATATATATATACAGATGTAGAAATAAAATCCTCCCATTATATGTAAATATCAAATTAAGGCTTTTATTATGTCGTGTGTATGTAGCATATGTGTCCACAAAACACATATCATTGTAGGAGCACTTATATAGGTCCCAATGACATACACAAAAGGAAACCAATCCAAGATGTTTAATTTGTTCAATTTTAAAATAGTTTTTGATAAACAAAGGAAATAGTTATGATTGCTGACTAACAAAATTGCTAAAACTAGAATTAAGTCATACTAGTGACAATATCTCATTAAATCCTAGAAAGTCTTTTTAAAAGCCTTTACTTTGGGTAAATTTCTTGTGTGATACAAATCATTTGATCCTGAACCAAGGGGAAAATATGTAACCTGTGAAATTTGGCATACCTTACCATTACAACTAAAGCCGCATTGTGTAGGACATAGCAATACGATATAACCCTTCAGTGTGAACTCAGCAGGCTATATTTGTTAGAAGTATGTATCAGAGTCATTTAATTACCAAAATTAAAAAACTTGCAGAGGGGTTCATGGACAAACACCTACAATACTTTTGTTTTATATGCCATAGAAAGAAAATCCTGTGAATCAGCTGCCCTTTATGTGAGACTCTTTAGCATAAAATACAGCCCACAGTATGCAATATCACACCATTATCCTACTGAATAACCTTTTTCCAAAAACAGTTAGGAGAAACTCAGCATGAATTTATATAATACTCATTATTCAATGATGTGAACTCCACCATAAACCAACCCCAGAAAACAGTCATAACAAGCAACAGAGAGTTCTTGCTAGCTCTGAGCATCACAGAAATATGTCTCTCCACATCTCTATACTCACTGAGTGGGACACTGTAAAAACATAGTTTTTTTTTCTCCAAGGCTGTGTTATGTATCTAATCTTCACTGCTTTCACATCACATTTCAATATTAAATCTGCATTTGGAAATTCCATCTTTTTATTATTTATTATTTTATTAGTTAATTATTAAAACAATTACCAATTGGAGGGTGAGGATTGTAATTATACTTGATGTTTAATCCTAATAAACTTACTTTTAAACTGGTGTGCAGCCTTGAATGCTGTAATTCTCATTATCTAGTTTAGTATCTTCATATATAAAAACTCTAGGGCTAGGTAGATGGTCTCTAAGGCTTTACCAAGTTCCTGTATTATTATGTATATGGATTTGACTCAGAAGATAATTTAATGTGGAATTAAAGAACAAAAGTTGATATCAAATGTGTACCAGAGCTAGGCACACACTAAACAATGAATAAATAATAGCTATTATCCCATTTAGGCTCATGTTTTTGTTCTCTCAGAGATTCTGAAGTGATTGCTGTTTATTTTTATTCATTTCTTAGATAATATACAATTAATGGCTAAAATTAATGTTACCACATAATTTTATTATTGGAAAAATAAAGTTACTACATAGAATTTTGTTTGTGTGTTTGTGTTTTAATGAGCCGTTTATTGGTGTGTGTGTGTGTGTGTGTGTGTGTGTGTGAGAGAGAGAGAGAGAGAGAGAGAGAGAGAGAGAGAGAGAGAGAGAGAGACCTCATAGATATGCATACTGTGAGGTAAGACAAAGAAATAATACAGTAAGAAGGCAGGAAAAACATGAAAGACACCATGAAGGAATGCTTCTCTGAAGAGGTACAGATTAAATTAAGCTATAAAAGATGGCCAAGACTTATAATGAAAACTGAGTCAAAAGAAATTCTAGGACATTTAAGGAACATTCATTTGGAGCCAAGGCTAAGGGGGGAGTTTGGAATGAGAAGAGTTCTGTAGAAAACATCTTGCTAAAGATAAATTATGATAAATGGTGCCACCGAAGATAAACTAAATCTGAACAAAACACAGACCTGGAGACCAGTGAGGAGGCTTTTCCCCAAAAAAATCTCAATACAAAGTAAAGCTGGTTAGAGAAAATTGACAAAACACTGCAACCTCAGGTAAATATTGCTGATGTCTAATCATATAACTGCTACAGACGGCAGAAAGAACTGTGAACATTTGCATATCAGTTCTAGGTGTGCACCTTGAGACATGGAACAAAGCATCATTAAAATGTCTTCAGGAAGAGAAGCCAACTCGAGACAGACACTGGGACAGGTAAGATGAAAGAGCTGAGGAGGTAGAGTTTGAATATTAATGAAGCAAAAATATAGAGTACAGAGCAGTTTGAATATGATGAATGTGGTTATGAACTATTAGCTTTGAAGCATAAAAGCAGACTCACTCTGTTCAAAAGTAAATACAGGACAGCTTTGTAATATTTAAAAGGTGAAGAGTTGAAGAACCCAATAAAAGGTATTGATCTTCTCCCTACATAATAAAAATTCACATAACAAACTTGGTACGCAACTTGAGGAAGCATTCATATACCAAATACCTTATCTAAATCTCAGGATAGTGATCATGTTTTGGATTACCAAGAGCCAATGAAAATAAAAATTGAAAAAGATGTCTACTATTTATTCAGCACGATATAATGCAAATATTTTGCACATATTACTTCCCTATAGTATTTTCAATTAATGTCTAGAATAACCAATGGCATAGAAATTAATTCTTCCTTTAAAGAAAAAAAAAGGGAAGAAAAAGAAAACATCATCTGAAAGCAGAAAGCAAGTATGTGAACTGAGACTTTCTGCATGTTGTCCTTCACAAATTTTTACTCTTGTTTTGTAGAGAAACCATCCATAATTTGCTAAAGTAGTAAGGAACATTCTATTCAAGTCTACCAAAATGGGAGAAGACTGTTTCAGTACAGCAGAGAGACAACCTCAACTCCAAGTTCAGCAGCGACAGCTGGAGGCTTGTTTCCTTTTAAGACAGGGTCTGTGTGATGGCTATTCTTGGTTGTCAACTTGACTGCATCTGGAATGAACTAAAACACAAATATCTGGGTATACTTGTAGGGGCTTCTTTTTTTTGTAGTTAAATTATTTAAGGGTGGAAAATCCACCTTTAATCTAGGTCACACCTTCTGTTGGCAGCCTATATAAAGGACACTGAAGAAAGTAACTCTCTTTGTTTACCTGGTTGCCTTCACTTTCACTGGCAAGTCCATTCCTTCACTGGCAATGGAGTGAACTTCTTCAGGATTCTGGTGTTTACTAAAGACCATCTGAGACATCCAGCCCTATAGACTGAGCAGCTACTGGATGGATTCTTTGACCTACTGTTGGTAGACAGCCAATGTTGGGCTAGTTGGACCATAGCCCATAAACCAGTCTAATAAATCCCATCTGTGTACACATACACATACACACACACACACACACACACATATATATATATTATATTTATATATATATATATAATATTGATTCTGTTTATCTAGAGAATCCTGACTAATACAGTCTGCCTATGTGGCCCAGACTGACTACAGACTCAAGTACACCTGCCTCAGCCTCCCAAATTCTAGGATTACAGACATGTTCTGCCTCACCTGTCTGACAGCTGGAGATTTATGACCAATGAGAAGAATGAGGAAATCTGAAGATGAAAATTACTTAAAATAACTTGATTAGACATCAAAAGTAGAATTGTTTGGACAAATTGTGACTCTGATAAATTCAAACCAAGGTAACAAGGTAAGTAGATAGCAAGCGGAGTTGGAAATTCCAGTAAACTGGCTTATAACACTCTTGCCTGAAACTAGACTCAGCAGGGCATCATACAGATGAGATCTGGTCAGAAAGAGAACATTTCAGGGAGCCTGGGTACGGTCTGATGAAGGAAAGATATACTTTTCACTCTTCATCTCTTCAAACTATATATTAAATACTAATTATGTAATGGGTGCTTTATTAAGAAGACATCATAGTCAATTATACAGGGCTGTCACTGCCATTTTAGAACTTCAAAAGTTTATATTCTTCCCTTATGTTTTAGTTATGAGTTCTTTACTATGAAGGCTAGCCATACACTTTTTCACCTAGATCAACATCCTCTGTTACATTCTTTCCCCCTAGCCCGTTACCTCTGTTGCACACATCAGTATATTCTATCACTCTGGAAACTCCATCAAGGTATAGATTATGTCATCCAGGTTTATTCATGTCCAGACATAAGCATTAAAACTGGGTAAATAGTAACTGGGTAAACATTTGGCATGTTTTATAGAATATAGATAATAACTGTCAGAAATGGGCCAGTGATGCTGCATGTTAATCGAGAGTCTAAGGATATATTGTTTTCAAACACAAGGGGCACAGGCAAGAATCAAATGAGTAAGAGATGGACATCACTATCAAACATAGGAACTCCAAAGGCTTATTAGTTTCATGGAATCTGAAATTTTCAGTCAGCCAAATGGCAAAGAAGCTGGATTTCATATACACTCAAGAGAATATCAAATATGGATTCAGTCCCAAACCAGAGCAGCTGCTATCCTTTTAGTTCATGAAAACTCTAACGGCTCAGGTTAACTAATGGTCTAGTCTGTTTCTTCCCTTTTCTCGTTAAGGTAGCTGTGGCATAAGGAAAGTGGTAGGCAGTGAGGTCGAACTAATAGCATATCCTATTCATCTTTATATATCTAATTTCCAGCACAATTATCATCTCTCATTTTCTAATGGAAAATTACACTACAAAATAACTTTGAATATAGAATGAGGAGAGCTTGTTAAATCATTACCCCATCGATTCAAAAAGCCAACCATATGGAATTAAGTCTTTGCTTGGTCATCTGTTCACTGGGTTTCCATGTAAGATGAGTGAGAACAATAACACCTTCCTCAAAGGGAGTTTATCAGTGTCGCATAAACCAGCACCCGTGAAAAACTCACAGTACTGCTTGGTACATAATAAACACTCTGCAGATGCTCGACTTAATAATAAAGGAGATGGTTAACAAAATGGGTTATGTAACAAGTGTTGTGAACAATATCAGGTGTCATATATATTGTGTGAGTTGATTCCAGTTACAAGAGTGATTATGGATCAGAACCCTAACATTCCAGAGCGTGCTCATATTCCTGGAAGTGCATGCATCACTGAGTTGACTCATTTGAATTTTAACTGGGTATCAGCCCTTGTAATTAATAGCACAGAGGAAGGGAACATATTAAAAGTAAAAAGATATTTGGAAGTCACCATGAATCTGAGGAGTCTTTTGCACATTTAGCATGTTTATCTGTAAGTTTAACATCATGGCTGACTTATCTATATTTAGTTCACTTAGATGAAATGACACTTTGGAACATAATCATATAATATGAATAATTAAATTGCTTTTATTTCTTAGTACCTCTAAAAATTTATGGTAATATTCCAATGTTGAACACTTCATCATGTTATAATTCTGCATCCAAATGGATTTCATACTCAGTTTATGTCCAAGTTCATGAACAACTTAGGATTCACTATTTATTCTACTTACTTGGCACAAATAATACATTTGCTCTCCTTTATATGTGTCTTCATACTGACCTCTACTTTTTATTACTGCAATCATATCTTATAGCCTTGAGTGTAAAATCATCTTGAGTTGTATAAAAGTGAAGTTTGCATGAGGACAGAGAAAACTTTCCCAAAATTTTCTGTCTCCATTTTTCTTCTAAGCTCTGATTCCGTGTTGAGAACTGTATATCACACCTCGAACTCAGAGAGCTGTAAACTCCAACATGGAGCACCTGTGTTTTGAAAGCAATGATTACAGAAAAATAAAAGGGGATTGTGCCACATCAAGGTTATTCATCATCACTCCTGGGCTCTGCATGTAATGTTACTTAATTATTAACAGTTTATATCTTACATCAAAGTCGTTGGGTGCAGTACATCTTTATATACTCCTGTGAATAGATATAATTCCCTCCACTGGGCAGACTATGAAACTAACTTATGTATTAGTGACTCAGCAATAGAACCAGGCCATACTTCCTTGGGGTCCTATTCCACTCCTCCACTAGCTCCACTGCCAAATCATGTCCTCCTAATCCAAATATCACTTTCTTCTTCCGTTTTGTAGTGGTTTGTGGCTGTTTTCCAGGTTTCCAGGGAAAATATCTGAACACCTGTGAGAGACCTGAGAGGCACTGGCTGTCAACAAAATCATGGGATCAGCCCTTCACTGTTCTGTTTACTCCTTAACTCCTTTTGTTCCAGAAAAAATAAAGTCCAATTTATTTCACTTCCAAACCAGAGCCATTAGATGATGTCTTCTACTGACATCAGGGTTAAAAGTTTTGAAGCTTGGTCAATGACACAGGCGTTACATTTTAAAACATTTGGTAACAGATTAAATAGCAATGAGCATTTGACTCTTAAATAGCTTTAAAGACGGATGAATCCAGCAAAGGCCAGAAAAGAATTCCTCAAGCCCTTCAGGGAAGTGGTTCTAAGCCATCCTGTCCATCAGCATCATCTAGGGAGCTACTGAAAAGACCTACTGTCCAGGTCCCTACCCTGGAGAGTCTCATGTAATGGCTTGGAAAGCTCCTGAGTGCTGGGACATTTAGGACTTCCCTAAGGCAGTCTTCTGTGCATTCAGGATTGAGAGACACTAACTTAAGACCTAACCCAGGGTGCTGCTTTGCAATAGAGGCCTAACATTAGAATTTCCTGGCAAGTCTTAAACCCCTGGTGTTGAGACCCAGCTCTATTAGAATCTCAAAGCAAGATCCAGGGGATACTAATTTTGAAAGTTTCCCTAGTGATCTTGACACGTGCTGCAGTTTGGAAATCACACTGCTGGAACAATTTTGACTCTACATGGAGCCTACAGATTAGCAAAACAGGCAAACAAACACAGCGCCTAGTGCCTGAATTGAAGCTCATCAGACTGCATGTCAGAACTACTGGATCTGAATCTGCATTTTACCAGATTTCTCAGTAAATATGAGGGATACTCTTCTGGGACACTTTTTTAAGAACACGAGGTCAGTATTAGCCTTACCCAATTCTTTGATTTCTTCCTCTCATTTGATTCTTTATTTAAGGCCCTTATGACCATATTCTGCTGATTAGGGTCATTGGAGGAAATTGCAACCATGTATCTTGGATTATCACATATTCCAAAAATGATTACCTGTGCCTAATTATCATGAAATGGTTATCTTTTATTTTCACCTTGGAATTCACTACCCTTGATAATCTAAGCTGAGTTAACCTCTTTCTTGCCCCCATTATCTTCTTATTGCGTACTACCTGAACATGGACTGGTTTTTCTAAGCTTGACCTATGATTTTTGCCTCCTAGTCATTATCTATCATCCATCTCTACCTGCCATGCTTTAGCTTCGTGTTCAAGTAAAACACATAAAATTTAATTAATGTGGGTGGGCTAGGGGTATATCTCAGTGGTAGAAAGCTCACAGAGTATAAGTGAGACCCCTTGGTCCAATCCTCAATACCACAGAAATATGAGTTAATGATATTTTTATGAGGCGCCTTTGTTTCTATTGCATGCCTGGGCTGTAATCATATTTCCTTGTATTCATACTACCCTGTCTGTACCTCCGTCATGGATCATTTATATTCTTCCTGTATGTTTTCTAGACTTGTTTCCTATTTCTCTTAGATCAGAAGTTATTTTAGAAAAGATAAAACACATACCACCCACTCAGTGATATGCGTATAGTAAGTAATTCTGCATTTTTCTTCTTACAGCTTTTGTGCTTAACCAGTTCAAGTCATTTTCCTTCAAAGAGCCAGCTTGCTAGTGGGATTTCTGTCCTGGGTAGATTTCGATCAACATTTCACAAACCGGTTTTTATAGAATGTGCATTGTAATGTTCAGGATACTACTATGTGGAACAACTTGGAAACTTTGTATGGCTAAATACTTTCTTTATGGGGCTCATCACGGGCATGACGCATTTTGCAGTATTTTTACAATAGCAAATCAACCAGAGCCACGTGAGGGCAGTGCTGGTTCCAGGGGTTCACTTAAATATCATCACAGTAGCAAACTCAGTCTATTCGGGAGAACACCACCACAGAAAGAAAACCCTAGCAAAATCATTGTGCTTGATAGCTTGGAAGATTCTTGTGCTCCGAGCTAACTAACGAGGGACCCCTGGCATTATCTCTGTTATTTCTAAGGAATAATGGAGTGTCTATTTGCCTTTAATTATTGGGGGGGGGGTAAAAAACCTTGTGCAATAATAGTGCCGGATGAAGTGCACTCCATCACCTTTCTTCAAAAAACAAATTATCAAAACAAGGTGTGGGCAAATAGGGAAGTCGAAGCTTCTACAATTTTGTGAGAAAGAAAGCAAGCCACAGGACAGACTGTAACAGATGGTACTAATTAGTATCTTAGAAATCATTGGAAACTAGGTTAAAGTTGACTGGCTATTTGTGAAAATATTTCAGAATTCTAAGTATTCTAAAAGTGCTTTCATAAATATGTTTAAAAGTTTCACATTATTTTACTCATACTAAGAAATCCAAAAGAATACAGTGTGGTGGCTCCCTTGATAATTCCTGCAAAGTGGGTTCTCTGTCACAAGTGGTGACAAGCCATTCCTCCACTCCCTGCCAAGGCTTTACAGTGAAGAGGAAGTGTTAAGGAGAAAGCACAAAACCTCAGGAATACTTGCTTCACATTTTCCTGACGTCTACATTTACCCATAGACTCTACAGACAATCCCAACGACTTAATTTTTTCCTTCCTGAAAAATCAAATAGAGACTGGAGAGATGGCTCACTGGTTAAAAGTGTTTGCTCTGTCCTACTCTTTCTTTTCTTTCTTTCTTCCTTCTTTCCTTTCTTCTTTCTTCTTTCCTTCCTTCCTTTCTTTTGTTCTTGTTGTTGGTTTGGTTTTTGTGTGTTTATGTAATCTTATGTTATTATTAACTTTTAGATGCCTCATTGTTTTTTAATTCTAGAAAAACGAAGTGTGAGAATTAAGATGGGGAACATCTTGAAGGAGTTGGGGAAGAGAAAAACATAGTCAAAGAAGAAGAAAAAGAGTATTTGCTGCTCTTCCAGGGGACCCAAGTTTGGTTCCAAGTACCTACATCAGATGGCTCACAAACATGTGAGCAACTCCAGCTCCAAGGGGTCTTCTGGCCTCTGCTAGCACACACACACACACACACACACACACACACACACACACACACACACACACACACAGAGACAGAGACAGAGAGACAGAGACAGAGAGACAGAGAGAGATGCACATGTACACATACACTTAAGTAAAACTAATACAAATAAATTTTCTTTTCAAAAAATGAAATATTTTATTTATGCTCAGTCTTTCTTATTAATGGTTATAGAAACAAGGGACTGAAAGCTAGACTTCTTGGTATAGAAAACTCTCATAGTGCCCTTAGCATGGTCTCCAGTGGCAGTACAGACTACAGACATCAACATGTCCCTCTGTCACTGCATGGACACCATCACAGCCCTCTGTGGCAGCACAGGCCAAGGACATCAACATGGCCTCAGGTGGCAGCACAGGCCACTCACATCAATATCGTTCCTGGCAAGCAGCACAGCCCATGGGCATCAGCATAATCTCGGGTGGTGGCCCAGAACAAAGGCATCTGTATGGCTTTTGGTGGTAACTAAGGCCAGGGATATCAACACAGATGCTGGCTGCTGTAAGACCACAGACATCCACATGAACACTAGGCTTCAACACAGCCTGGAACAGTGGACCATGGATATCAAAACGGCCTCCAGGAGTAGTATGGCCCATAGAAGTCTTGGATCCAGAAAGTGAACCATTCTTCATCTTTGACATCTTGTCATGGCTCAGAACCAGAGCGATCCTGCAGCTAGGCTGCATGTTTGGGGGCAAAGTCCGAGTGCAAGCTCCAGGTTGCTGCACACCATGCTGTCTACACTACTCTGCAATAACATGTTCCCCTGTCCACCGCAGGCTTCTCTCACAACTATCACTGCCATTGCATCTCTAGTTCTGTCTCTCTCCACAGCTCTGTTCTTCCATCTTTCCTTCCAGTTTCTGTAGTCCACATTGTAAAAACATCTTCCCATAAGAGTTGCCCTGTTTTTTTCACAGTTGTCTTGGAGCCCCACACATTCCTTTTCTCCAAAGCTCAGAGCCTCCATGGTTCACTGAGATTCCTCGGAGCTCTACAGGGGTGCCTACGGCTGCTGCCATCCTTGTTTTCTCCAACTTCTATTGTTATTAACATTCTCACAGTAATTATTTCTGGTTTCAAGAAATTCAAAAATTCCAGGATAGCATAGCAATGTTAAAATTTGATATTTAGAATATTAATGTAGAAAATATACATTAATAAAATAACTATATCTATATATATTTGACATTAAGGTGAGTTCCAAAAGAAAAGAAAAAAGAAAATCCATATAGTGACTTGTTTTGCTTCTTTTTAATTAAACAATAAAATCCTACTGTTTCATATCATTAGTCACAGTGGCATTAGAACAAAAATCTCACCTACAATCCAGCTATCTATAGGTATTAGCTTTTATTTGAAATCACTTAAACATTCATAAATATCTTGATTGATTTTTTTTTTTCAGAAAACATGACATTTTTCCATCAGGCTAGAGGAACATGTTTTCCAAAATTAGCTTTACAGTGAGATTACCTGAGTATTTTCAAAACTATAGATGCCTGAGGTCTACCTGCAAACAGATATAAGAATTTCGCTGCTCTACCATACATATACAGTTGTAAAACAACCCTGACATAAGTTTTCAATGTTGATTTTCAATAGCCCCTTTAAAAATGGGCCGTTCAAGAGCATGAACCCTACCTCCAAATCCCCAGTTCGTTC
This sequence comes from Peromyscus eremicus, assembly GCF_949786415.1. NCBI lineage: Eukaryota > Metazoa > Chordata > Mammalia > Rodentia > Cricetidae > Peromyscus > Peromyscus eremicus. Next base: position 66,658,093 of record NC_081428.1, read on the forward strand.
CAGGGCTCACTACTGAAAACCCTCCCAGTTCATTGCATGTCAAATCTGAACACAGACAACCTCCTCAACAGGGCATTGATAAAGAATACTGAATAAATTACCTGTAAAAGCCCTTTCTAGGGAGACAAAGGAAGAGTACAGCTACCCCCATTACCTTTCCTGGCATCTGCTTTTCTGGCTCTTTGTTCCCACCCACCACAAAGAGAGTGGGAACAGCCACTTTTCCATCCACTGCTTGCAGGCACTCCTACTGACCTATATAATGAGCCTGGACACTGGACACATGATTACTTCCTTCCATCCCTTTTGTATATCCATGAAAATCATCATAATAACTGATTTTTAGATAACTGAATTATAGACAATAAGGTTATGCATTTGCAAATCAAATTGTAAAACCTATTTAGATGTTGGATGAAAAAATACAATATACAAAAATGCAAATTAATGACAAAAATCAATTAGCTCAATGTCACATTCCTGTAATTCCTCCTTCAGGACTCCATGTCCTCTCCAGTAAGACAGTAACTGTATTATATGCCACATGCAAATACCCATCACGGATGCTCTATCAGAAATAGTTGTTTCTGCCAGGAAATAACTCTCAGTTATTGAAAAACAGCTCAGAAAATGTAAAAAGCCATTTAACTGGAACTCAACTTAACACCAAGGTGAGAATATAATTAGGAGCTAAGGTATTCACTGGTACCTCAATATATTATCTATTCTCTGCTTAATTACTCTCTCTGTCATACTGTAGGAGGTACATTCTGGGAGCTATCCTAAAAATTATCAGTCATGCCAAGGTCTGAGGTCTTTGATGAGTTAACAGCATTCACAGAAGTTTGCATTTAATAAACTCACTCTTATCAACCTGATACCAATTATAAGAAAACAATTCTCAAATTTGCCTACATTAAACATTTATTAACTAAACATTCATGAGCAAATTATAGCACAGTATAAATTATGCAATATATATTAGGACTTCAGGAATCCAGCCTTCTTGTTCTTTCCAATATTTAAAATGCCACCTTGCATTAAACTTCACTGCTATAGTCATATCAAGAGTTCATAAGCAAGATCTGTTATCCTGATAGCCACTATCCATACAGGTTTTATTGGGCAGTAGAAGTTAGAGTTTACAGCCTGATACTGTAGCATTTAGAGCTTACTTGCTAAAGGGATGGCCTCTCTGGTTTTTAAGTCATGGTTTATCTATGCATATGAAATGACTCAAATCTATTTTTTCTGGAAGCCATTAATTTCATCCACAAAGGACTATTTATAGTATGTATATGGCCATGATATTAACTGAACAGACACCAAATTCACCATTAAAGACCCATTCTGATATTGAGGATGGAAACTGTCAAAGCTTTGTTTGTATCCCAAGGCTACAAACTAAAATCCCATAGCTATCTCTGAACTGGAGATGATGGTGAAGATCATACCAGTCCAAAGTGGGAGTCCCAGTTAGAGTTCCCATGTCCTGGGCATAGCTTAACAGAATATAGTATTTGTTACATATAGAGCAAATATACATATGTGCACATATAAAATCATGTCTACTCTGAATTTTAAAAGTACCTCAGCAACACCAAAGGTTTGAATTCTCCTCCACTCAGGAAGTTATTTTCATGCTGTTTCATTGTTACTCTGGATCTCTCTTCTCTTGCTGAATTACAAACTCCTGAAGACCAGATATATGTTGTGTTTTCTGTCGTCTTCACATTTAACCTTACAATTTATATATAACTATGTTCAATTATTGTCTTGAATGAATAAGCTCTTTACTAGAAATCTTAATTTGTGCTTTATATTTGATATTTTTGCTTTCAACAAATCTTATTTGGAATTACTAATTGATGCTTTATCAGAAAAAAAAGTTTCTATGAGGAATTGTTTATTTATTTGAATTAAAAGATAATCTAGATAACTATGGCTTGTAGCCAACAGGCCCCCAAAATTAAATTATCACTACTTGTTGTTTGAGCGTAAAAGCCATGAAGTACGTCACAAGTCATCAAAGAACACATTCTCCAAACCATGTTGTTACCAGTAGCAAACAGCCCTGAGTAATCGCAAATCATAGCTACTTATTTGTGATAAATAAGACACCCTGGCACATTGCACTCCCACTATTTGTCACCCTGACAGAGTTCCCATCTTTTTTTTGCTCCAGTTTCTTCCTCTAGGGCATGTTGCAAGATAGATGTGAGGTAGTATGCCATATTCATTTTAAGAAATCACTGATTGGGAGATTAAAATTGACATTTATGTTTACTTTTATAAAACATTAATCATGGAATATCTAATCATTACAGTACTTCAGGAGGGAATAACTCCTAAAATCCCCATGACAATTTGTGAATCTAATGGTATTTTCTGTATCTGTAGCTGGAACCTGGAACTGGTAGATTGTACTCTACACAGATAGTCTGTTGGACATTGTGTGTAAAAGATTAAACTCCTCACTGTCTCCATCACATCTTAGCTGTGGGCCATGGTCACTGAACAAGATTCAGGTTAGACACTTCGGAGGTCTCCAGGTGCTACAGTTTCTGATTTTTCAGAGCTGGATTTTCAAAAATCAACTTCTTAGACCATGTAAATTGCTCTGTGGCCTCTAAAACGTCCCTCAGACAGCAATAAATGTCATAGTCTGGGTCAGCCCTTGAACTATTTTCAGCACCCAAACACCTGAAAAAAAAAGTCTTAGAATGTCCTTGAAAGTAAAATGTGTAAGGCCTGAATTTTGGCTAAATAGGTAAGAATCTGCATGGCTCAAAAAGTGAAGAAAATGATGCCAACTCTCTGATTTGTAAGTCTCTGAATTCTCCTGAAGTTTGGAATCATTGTTCTGCACTGGTTAGGAAGATGCAGCCTCAGTTACAGCGATGACAGTGGCATGTAAGGATCCAAGTCGCTGCAGAATTAACTTCCTGTCTGATTTGCCTTCCAAGGTTCTCTTCTGCCCCTTCAATTTTAAACTAAGGAATCATGTACAAAGTTACATGAGACAAAGCAATAAATTGGATCTTCTGATGGGGAAAGAGAAAAAAGATTGACTGGGTTAATTAAGAGTTTTTAGTGAAATGTGGAAAACATAGGAATGTAAGCACTGTAAAAAAAAAAAAGTCTGAAGCCAACCTAAGCATGTGCTGTATTGAGAATCCCAAATAGGCTAAGAAGAAAGGGGCATGATGAGGTTATCAAAATTATTATCAAAAAGCTTTCAAAGGAGAAGATGGAGAAGGCAGAAACTCAAAGTACTCAAGAAGGGCAAATAAAATTGGCCTCTGAAAAACAGAATGCATTAAAACTCCTCCCAACTACTGAGTCATGCCTTATGCTCTTGATTTTGCATCAGTTGTGAAGTGTATTCAATAATTTAGCATCATGATTGCTAAAGTGTTGGAGCTTTTCAGTAGCGTACAGACATTTTTATAAATTTCTATAGACAGAAGACTTTCACTTTCATAATTTCAGTCACACTTTCCTGCCTCCAATTTGCTATGTTGTGTGGGAGACAAAGTCAGTGCTACTTCCCGGGAGCTGCAGAAGCTCATCTATCAGATGTACCAGAGCAAAACAGAGGAGGCAAAGACACCAGTGAACCAAGAGAAGAGGCTGAAAAGTCACCCCATCAACACTCACTGGGACAGGGGCTGGCCCTGCTGGAGAATAATTAACAGATGCTCTGTATAATGTGTGCTTATCTTTCAGGATTAGTCTATCTATGGACATTCTGGTGGTGCTATATTTTTGTACTTTGCTTACTTTAGAGTGCAGAAAATTATTCGTACTAAAACATAATCTCTTAGGACCCAGAAATATAATGAAAATGAAAAAGAAAGTGCATGTTTGTTACATTTAACAGATCCTGATCTTTCTTTGTCCAATCTGTTCTAAACATTTCATGCATATTATTTTATATTATGCTCCTGTTAACCTAAACTATATGATTATCTCTATTTTATCTATGAGAAATATGAGGTTTTGAGAAATCAAGAAGCTTTATGTCATAAACACTCATCTGAAAATTGAGATTCATTCCAACGAAATCTATCAAATATCAAAATCAATGGTGCCTCTGGTAACAATGGGATTAGGACATGGTACATCACTTTTTAAATGGCAAACTAAGAACTAAAAGGTGGAGAAGGAAGATATCTATGATGAATTCATAGATGACCTCTAAATCCCCAAAACAAGGGTAGCATATAAAGATGTTGTGACAGCTGATCTTAATTTTCAACTTCATAAGTAAGCAAACCTCCTGGGAGACACTCCAATTCTGAGACGGTCATTGAAAATGATTTAGATTGATTTATCTGTTTAAAAGGGAAGATCCACCCCAAATTTAGCTAGCATGATCAGTATGGGCTGGATTCCAAGACTGAATAAAAAGGAGAAATTCTGAAGAGCACAGGCATTTTTCTCTCTGCTTCTGGACAGAAAAAAAAATTAAGAAATTGTTTTAAGTAACTAGAAAGGCTGAGTTCCAGAGTTAGCCATCAGGACTCTGGAGACCAGGAAAGCTGGGGAAACAGTTCCCATCTGAGTCCAGGAGAGTTGATGGTGTAGGTCCCAAACTGAGAAGAGGTAAGTAGCCTGGCAATCAAGCAAGGAGACTCAGTTCTCCATCCATCTACTTCTTGTTCTAAGCAGGCTCTCAATTAGTTGGATCAGCCTACTGATTCAAATGTTAGTCGCATCTGGAAACACTTTCACAAATACACCCAAAGGGATATTTAACAAAATACTAGGTGCTAGCATACCACCTGTCTTGATGTTAGGCTTTGGTTGGCTGTAGACTGAGAAAGAGGGATACAAAGAACCCTGAACTCTATGTTCTTATCAGGGTATATGGGCAACCATGGTCCACACTGACTTCTCTAATGGAAAGATGGTTTAAAATATTTGTGTTTTAAATATCGTTCTCTTATGTTGAGATTACCATTCACTGAGTGTGCAAAGTAGAATCCATGTGACACATAAAACTAACTACTAAAGACATGAACGGATTAAATGTTACTGATTCTCTGTATCTTAGCAGGTCTTTTACCAATCCTTTCAGCCCTCTCTTGAGCTGACCAAATTGCCAATGAGAGTTATGAGTGCAGCACCCCAGGAGACTTGCATGTATCTGTGAAAGGACAACATTCACTCTAAGAGATGCTAAAATCTGTAAATTTAATCTGAAATTCAGGACACCATTTATAATGCATTCTCCTACTTGCAAACTTTAAGAAACATCTTATTCGAATTATTGATTAAACTGTACTTTAAATGGCCTCTTTGCTAAAGTGGATTGTGAGTGCAAATAAGTTTTAAGAGTATTTTCAGGACAAAATATCCAGGTCTCATTAACATAATCAAACAACAAGACAGTTAACGCGTTTTAGTCCATCTTGAGGTTAGAGAGTTTCATGTGGATTGAAGAAAGATAGGTAGGAAGAACTCTTAAGCCTGTGTTCTCGTCAGGGTACCAGGGCAGCCATGGTTCCATGCTGTGTCCTTGAACACTGAGATGCTTTAAAAACACATGTTTTAAAAAGCTTTCTTTTATAGATTACTATTCACACAATATGCAAAGTAAAATCTAGTCTCATTTTCCTTTAAATTTTAGTTGCTAGGATGCAAAGCTATCTTAAGGCTTATTTATTACATAAACATAATAACAACACAAATCAAGAAAAAACATTTCTTAACTTCATTCTCTCTCTTAGAATGCCCCCTAATGCTTTGTCCTTGTTTTTCTGCTCTAAGAAAATATATTGGACTTGGTTATATGTGTAGTATATATACTATTTTGTCATTTGAGTTTGTCAATCACGACAGTTATTTTCTCTATTACCATACACAGTTAACATTTTAGTCGCAAGTAGTCACCACTTGGGGATTCATTTGCTGTTGTAGGAAAGGATTGTGATTACATTTGTGCCAGCAAAAATAATATGTGATTTCTTACCCACATATTCCCAAATGCTTAGAGTATTTCTATATATTATTTTTGAAACCTACACTGATATGTATATTTCTTTTTATTTCTATGTGCTATTTTATGTAATATTCTCAAACTTCCCTGGTTGAGAGATTCATCTAATTAAATGAGATAAACAAGTAAATGGGACTCATAAAGCTCACATGCTTGGACTCTGTCTTGGCTGAAGGACAAGAAAGATGACAGAGAAAAAGGGAAGTGCATCATTACTATTGCCAAATTGCATTTCACTTGTATAAGACCCACTGTTTTCCTGTATTCTCATTCTACCCCAGAGACAAGTCTTTCCTTTTGAGAACAGTACATACTGCAACAATGTTTTTTGTTTTTGTTTTTTGTTTGTTTGTTTGTTTTTGTTTTTTTGTTTTGTTTTGTTTTTTGGTTTTTTGAGACAAGGTTTCTCTGTGTAGCTTTGTGCCTTTCCTGGAACTCACTTGGTAGCCCAGGCTGGCCTCGAACTCACAGAGATCCGCCTGCCTCTGCCTCCTGAGTGCTGGGATTAAAGGCGTGCGCTACCACTGCCCGGCTTAAATTTTCTTTTTTTTTTTTTAAGATTTATTTATTTTTATTATTATGTATACAATATTCTGCCTGCATGTGTCCCTGCAGGCCAGAAGAAGGCACCAGATCTCATTACGGGTGGTTGTGAGCCACCATGTGGTTGCTGGGAACTGAACTCTGGACCATTTAGGAAGAGCAGTCAGTGCTCTTAACCACTGAGCCATCTCTGCAGTCCCTGCAACAACGTTTTAAAGGGTTGCTTTTCTAATCATTGTCTGGTAAGACGTTTTATGAGGAAATACTTTTAAGGCAATTTTCTACAATCACTAACATTTAGCTAAATTTTTATTCTATAGAGCAATAAAATGATTCCTAATCACTACTGCTATACCCATCATAGATCAAAGTGTCATTCAGCCCTCATCAGAGAAGCTATGTGCAGGAGATGGTAATTAGCACAGAATTTCAACAACCAGACAATGTAGAGAGAGTGAGAGACTTTGGAATGCTCAGGCCCAAATAGGATGTCTTCATCAGTCCCTCTTTTCAAGGCTCAGGGATCTATGCAGAGGAGAAGGCAAAAAGAAATCAAGAACCAGGAGAGATACACAACTCCAAGGAAAGAGTTTTTCAGATACCGCGGGAATACTACACATATGAACTCACAGATACTGAGGCATCACAAACAAGAACAAGTCAGGAAGGACCCCAGTACTGAGAAAGAGAAGTGGGTACAAGGTTCCAGCACTAACTAAAAAGCGAGTTGCAACTCATACCTGCTAAGAAAGGGAAAGTCAGTTTTCTCCAACAGAGTGCTACAGGCTATACCGACCACATTCCAAGGCAAGCCCCATTTGCAAGGTGTAGTTGACCAGCACAAAACAAACTCTATGTATGTTTTGTGAACTTTTTGTTTTACTTGTGAGGTTTGGGGGCAGTTTTTCAGTTTTTTTTTTTTGACTTATTGGATTTTTGTTTGTTTGTTTGTTTTTAGATTTTTTGCATGTTTTTTTTGTAGAGAGAGACTATAATGTTCAGCAGGTACGAAGGTAGGAAGGTTTGGGGAGGAACTGGGGGAGGGAACAACATGATTCAAGATATATTTTATGAAAAAAATTAAAAACATTTTCTTTAAAAATTTGTTCTGGTTAAACTTTCAGTATGTTGGAGTGAGTTAGAGTAGATTTTTGTAGCCATAACATTTAGGCATGTCTCAAAACATAACTCTAGGTTCTCCTGTAGTATGGATTTCAGCAAGTTTATCCACACCACAAGGTAATATTAATGACAACTGTGTATATATATATATATATATATATATATATATATATATATGGAATGTTATTAGTTCTTTCTCATAACTTCCTTTCCTCCAGTGACTGCCTTACGTTCTTTCTTTCCCTGTAAGTATCTTTCTCTATGTTTATTAAGCATAGCTTAATAACTACTGTACTTATTTACTTATTCTGAAATCTGGGCTGTCTCAGCTTTGGGTCACATTGGTATACATTGTTTTGTGTTTATTGATGTTGCTATTGTCCCCTCTCTTGATGAATATTTATTCTTTCCAAGAATTGTGCTATTTTTCTTTTCAGTAAACAACTGCTTATCTGGATGTGAACTAAAATTTTATCTCCTATGCAGTAGATCATATTTGTTTGTTTTGTTTTGCTTCAACAGGGTTGTTTAGAGTCTTCTGTCCACACATGAGTGGCTTGGGAATCCTCCAGAAATATGAGCACAGTTTATGCACAGAACTCTTTCCTATTCAATGACCTTGAACCCATTCTCTTATTCTTCAAGTCTGGAATCTTCAAAGCTGTCCAGTTTCAAGACTTTATAACTAGCCCTTGACCTCAGGCTCAAAGACCAGGAAGCTCAGCTCGTGAAGGAAGAAGACCCTTGAAGGTTCCATCTTCTAATGTTCAATAGCCCTATTCTCTCTGGCTTCCTTAAGTGGTTATGATTGTGAATATTGTAAAGTTGATAGGTGTTATTTATCAGTAGGAAAGTAAGTTAAGTATAGTGGAATATGAACTCATCTGGCTTTTTCAAAAACAGAATCTTACATGAAAAGTTGTCTGACTTTAAAAAAAAAAAGTAAAAGAGGAGAACAGGAGGAAGAAGAAGACACAAAGTTAAGTGGGTATAGAAGGAAGGAGTGGACCTGGGAACTGTTAGGGAAGATGATACATATGATCAAAACACAATGTATAAAGTTCTCAAAAAAACCTAACTTTTTTCTTTTAAATTAAAAAAAATGAAGAATAAAATCAATATGCAGAGAACCCAAACCAAACCTAGATATAAGACTACACAAAACAAAAATTATCTTTGTGAATAGGAGCTAACTCCCCAAGGACAACTCAATGTCTGTTCAGTAAGCAGCCTTCTGGTCCCAGGCATTCCCTTACAGTTTCTGCAGCAGCAACTCTACCACAGGCCTCGGCCACACAAGCCTGGGCTTCTGACAAGGTTCTCTGAGCCAGCTATCTTCTGCTGGCTTGTCCCACCTTCAACAGGAGTTTAGATTATCTCTTTTCACACAATTAGTCATCCATTTTCTGCCAAGTCAAATCTAAACTTCTTTCCAAGCCTTATTTTCTTTGTTCCCCATATAATGGGTAAATTAAGAGAAATAAATTAATAAAATCTTGCAAATGGAAAACAGTGAGGCAGTCTGCATCCTGAAACATGTGATCTCAAAGAAGCAATTTTCATAATGAAGGAATAGTGTCATTCACACTGGTTCAAACTCATGGTTTGTCCTTAGCTATGTAACTTTGGACAAAGCATTTAACATCTTTTTTTCCCTTAGTCCCTGAGCAGTAAGTACATAACACAAAGCTACTGCAGAGCCATGCTTTTGGATGTCTCAATCACTGCTGGCTGCAATCATCTTCATCTAGACCTTGCTTTTTCTCTGGGACTTGTGGATAAAATTCTGTTTGAAAGAGTAACAGTTCCCATGGAATAAATGATTCAAATTTAAACTTTGTTCATTGAGGGCAAAAATAGTTTTTCAGTCACATAAAAGCATTTCTATTTCTTGCTGTATAAAATATATACTGTATTCTTTCCATGCCAATGTGATTTTTATGTGGGAAATGATCACCTTCAATTTGTCTATGGAAAATTTTGACCTTCCTCAGGGCTAAGCAAACATAACACCTAAAGTAACACCTAGTCAACCCTAAAACCATATTTGAGCTCACCCAACTGATAAACTCTGCTTTCTCTTTTCTTTCAGAGAAGCATTTATTTTATTGCTTCCATTTTTCTGTTTTTGTTTTTCCATTTGAGACTCCTGGATATTGAACTAAAAGCCTCATGTCTGTAACTCTATGTCTCACATTTCTCTTATATGGGCTATTTCATAATAATAATTGGTTTGTCCTTCACTTGAGTCTTTAGAAATACTTATACAAATTGTTAACAACTATCTATTCATTTGAATTCAATGATGACTCAAGGTAACAGGAAATGTGGCTAATCAGTTAAGAACACTGTTCTTGCCAAGGATCTGAGTTCTATTCCCAGCACCCGTGTCAAGTAGTTCATAACTCCCTGTACCTTCTGTTTCAGGGGATTGTATGCTTTTTCTGGACCCCAAAGGCACCTGCACTCACATTGCACAAACTCACATAGAGACACATACATATATACATAATTAAAAATAAAATATTTGAAAATATTATGACTCAATAGTTTTCATCAGAAAAAAAAAGTTGAATGCATTATATTTCTTTTGGTGACACGTAAATGATATCATCTTTTAGAAGAGAACAGAATTTCTCCTTAGAGTATATTTTCAGATTTGGCAAACAGACAATTAAGTTTTAATTTATATGTAATGGCATTATTTTAAATTCCAAAATCCAGCAACATGGCCCTTTTTGAAGCATCACAATCCATAGCCAGCAAAACTGCTGAGTGGAGGATATCACACCTTGTCTCCTGGGACCTGATGAAGGTGCAGTAACTAGCTCTGTGAAAGATTCTATAGATGCCTAGAAACCATCTGTGCACAGTGACATAAATGACAAACCAAGTCATTTCATCTGCCGTCCCCAAAGTCAGCCTCCTACATCACAGACCAAGACAGACACAGAAGCCGAGTTTCTCCCGGGCTGGCCGAGGCTTTGCTTTTCTGTCTGACTGAAAGCTAATGAGAGTTTAAGAGCAGATTCAGCCTGCCTGTTCTGGAGAGCTTGATCCTGCTGCAGCAGGTTGATTCTCTAAGGCTGCCCTTCTAAGCTGTTCCCACAACATCCATCTGGAAGTGTTTACATGGGGACAAACCTTCCTTATCTACTTCTATACATGACTGCTTGTACTCTACCTTAGCTAATACTATTCTGTGGAGACAGATAAATAAAAGCAGACCCCTGTAGTGAGTGGAATGCAGGCTAAGTTTGTACTCCTTCGAAGTCTAATACTGGAGCACAAGTGAGTTTCTAGTCCACAGAATGCCCCAGAGCACAGAAAGCACCACAGTGTGGGCACGAAGCTGGGCCTGCTGTTGGCTAATTGGCGGCTGCTGACTTCACACCTTATATCTTGACTTTGCTACTTGCTAAACCAGTAGATTGTTATAAGTTCTCAAAGGCCAGATTATCTCCAAGTCAAATAACCTATTATTTTTCCAAGTTTATTCATATCATTGACAGAATTCATTTCCTGACTGTGATAGAACTGAACATCTCATTTTCTAGTTCTTGGTAGCTGCAGACAGATCAGTTCAAGAGGCCACGTTAGCATGTCTATTGTTGCTGTCCTTGTTCATCTCAAATTTAGGCAGACAAACTGGTGAGGCTTTACAGGTATAGCTTTAGACATTACTAAGAGACACAAACTCACAGCAGAATTGGAATCTCTGGGTCTTAAAAAGTCCCCATCCCCTCTTTTGCTATGATGCTGAGCCTTGAGTTCATAAATTGTCTTATAGATATATCCCTTGGAACTGGGCTCCACAACTCTGCATTTTGATTGTTTGTGGTTTTCTACAACGGCCTTGTCTGTTGCAAAAAGATGTTTCCTTGATGAAGGATGAGAAATACACGTATCTGTGATTATAAAGACAAATATTTCTAATTTAGTTAGGGTTATGCTGGTTCAGTAAACTGGTGATTGTAGGTCTCTTCCAAGATTCATGATTTCACTATTTCTGAGTAGTAGGCTAGGTACCAGGCATGATTTCCTTATTATTGAGTGGGTCTTACATCCAACTTGAGAGCTGTTGGTTACTGCCAAGGTGTGCATGCCATTATTACACCCTTGAGATTCTTGACATGCTCATCTTTGTTTGTGGTTCATAGGTGTCATAGCTGGGTAGGACTATTGATTGTCACTCTCCTTTAGAAGCTTGCATAGTGCCTTCTGTTATGATGAAAGCTGGTCCTCAGGAAAAAGACATTAAAATCAGTTCTGCTCAGGGGACTCTAGGTCATGTGTCTGAAGTGCATGGTGTCTTCCGCACTAGGGACTTACCTTCTACCTCTGGACAACAAAGGCAATAGAATAACCTATGATGTTTGGGAATATCTTAGACAAACTTGACCAACAACTCAAAAGAAGGTTTCTTATGATCAGCATTGGAAAAATAGTCTTCCCCAGGGAAGATATCACCAATTGGTCATCCAATACCAAATGTTCAGTCCTGAAAACATACACACAAGTAGCATACAGACTGAGCAGGTTCTATTTAGGAATATATATATATTCCTAAATATATAGGAGGGAAGAAAGTGAAGGGAGAAATAAAGTAATTATATAGTAATCTCAAAAAAATAAAAGAAATCAAGAGAGAGAAACAGAGAGAGAGACAGAGAGACAGAGACAGAGAGAGAGAGAGAGAAAGAGAGAAAGAGAGAGAGAGAGAGAGAGAGAGAGAGAGAGATGCTGCCTTTCCCTGTCAGCACATCCCTACAAGTTTTTGGTTCTTCTAGAATAGCAGATTGACTCTCCCATCATCTTAAGAAAATTATTTTATGGGACCTGTCTGTATGGCTCATATCAACTACACAATCTAATCTAATCAAGTGCAAAGTAATCCATCTTCTTCATGTCTGAGTTTGCACTCTGATGTAGAAAGATAATAGGGAATACTTAAAAATGCTGACTACCACAGCATTGTGTTTAATGGCTATTTAGCGGAATAGTAACTTTCATTCCCTTTAAATATTTTTACTTTGCTATTACTTATGTTTATGAACATTACTTTAAGGGTACAGACTTTTTGGTATAATCCCAGAATTTCCCTTTATTGGCTTTCTGATTTGGGGACAAATTATTTAGCTTCAGTTTTGTGACATGTAAATAGGTATAATGACAGTACACTAATTCTCTGCCAGGGAGAGATTTGATGGCCTAATTTACTATAAGTCAATTTGAACAGTGTTGAGCACTTGTCAATTCTCAATCATTTTTACATTGACAATGTAATGCTCTCATACCCATCACCTTGTGGACCAATTTGATAAGCATGGAATTTATAAATAGACTGTAAATTTTCTTTGATTCTTCTATAAATAATGACCATTTTATTACATCTCTTTGAATTCCTAACATGTGAGTATATTTAATAATACATGAACAGGACTTTTTTATGCTACTAATTACCATAGATATTTTCTCCTGAATTTAATGAAAATCTTTCTAATATTTATGCAATTTGTAAAGATATCATTGAAATATTTAATCAAGTAAGAAAAAAAGCTTTCTTTCTGTTTTATTTATAATCTCAAGGAAATTAATTATCAATTGTTCTTTTTGATACCCTGGAACTATTTCTATAACATTTATTTCTTAAAATTTAAGGGAAATTAATTTATAAAACTAGACTTATTATGATCTAGATATTGTATCCTTTTCTAGGCTATAAAGCAGTTTAAATAGTTTAAATCTATGGAATATTTTTTTTATATTTTCTTGGTTTCTTTCTTTTTCCAATCTCTTCTTGAGTACCTATTTAAATTATTTGATTTTGAACTAATTTGTGAGATTAGATTAAAATAAGGCATTCTATTTCTATTTGCTTCAACTGAGAACCTCACTTAGAAAATCTTGAGACTTGTGGAAAGGTTAAAAAAAAGATCAAAAAGGCTATTTTGAGTTCAGTATGAAGAAAGCTCCCAAGCATAGATGATAGAGACACTTATCTTTGTTACTTTCCTATTACTATGATAAAACATCATGACCAAGACAGCTTACTGAAGAAACAGTTTATTTGGAGCCTAGCCCATGGTTACTGAAGGATAATAGTCCACCACCATCAAAGCAGAGAAACATGGCAGCAAGCAGACGTGGTGACTGGTGCCGTACAGAGAGCTCACATCATAAACCACAAGTGGGAAGCAGAGAGAACAGATTCAAAATGGTGCCAGTCTTTAGGCTCTCAAGACCTACACCCAGCTAGGTATTGCTGGCAGAGGCCTTTAATCCCAGCACTTAGGAGGAAGAGCCAGGTGGATCTCTGTGAGTTCGAGGCCAGCCTGGTCTACAGAGTGAGATCCACAGTTGGCACCAAAACAACACAGAGAAACTCTGCCTCAAAAAACCAAAAAAAAAAAAAAAAACAAAAAACAAAAAAACAAAAAAAGATCTTTATATGGAAAGAGCAGGTCTGACTATGCTCACTTATCTAAAGCTCCTACTGTTGGGTGTTTCTAAAAGATGTACAATCTTGTTTATGTTTACCACACTCTAGGTAGCTCTTTATTCCCCACAGTTAGATACTAAAAGAATAAACAGCTAGAAGAAGCATATATAAGTATGCATACATATGTATGTACACTTCAAATATATATCTTGCAATATACTAGTGCACTTTGTAAATGCATGTACACATATAGCATGCATAGTAATAACACTCAAGCAGACTCTTGGTATGATACAGAGACATAGATTAGAGATATCAGAGATTGTGAATTAGCCTTGATGCTAACCTGCTTTACAACATTCCCTCTCTTTTCTGGGCTCAGCCATACTCCATGAACCCCATTCCTAGCAAAAAGATTCATCTTCCCATCCTCAAGAACACAGGTAGAATGTTTTAACAGAAGTTATTCCTTCAGCCTCAAACAACTCTCCAAAGTCTGAAGAACGGTCATAAAAACACAGGTGAACAGAGAATCATCCCCGCTACTTGCCTCCTCTTGAAACTCCTTAGCTGTACTGAGCTGGAGGATTAGATGTCAACCTCACGAAATTGGCTTACCATCAAAGACGATAACATGAATAGAATCTATTCCAGAGCCTAGCCCTTTGCTAGAAGCTAAAAACCCCTTAATGAATAGAGGTCTTTTCTAGGCTTCCTGCTTCTACATAAATATAAAAGCCTTATAAATTTTCTCAAGGCAGTCTCTAGCTTGCCTGGCCATGGTCTAATCTCCTCAGCTGCCCACAGAAATCAGGAGCAAGATGGAAACTAGGCATCCATGATATGCATACAGACCCCATATACCATTGCAGACATCTACCCCATGTCCACCCTCAAGGTTACCTCCAGTCCATAGTTTCCTGCAGTGTGACCAGAGGCTGGCTACCACCTCAGACAGTGGTTCTCAAATGACTCTCTCACAGGGGTCACCTAAGACCATCACAGATATTTACATTACAGTTCATAACAGTAGCAAAATTACAGTTAAAAAGTAGCAATGAAATAATTTTATGGTTGGGGGTCATCACAGCATGAGGAATTATAACTAATACAAGACTGATGACGGGGGAATCCCAAATGCACCTTGGGTCCTTCCAGTGGTGACCAACAGAATTCAAGGGCTATCAAGTGATTCTCAACCCTTGAGTATAAGCATTCTATAAGTCCACCACTATGGCTATAACTTAAGTATTGACAGAACTTTAAATATGATTATTGAACTCTCTCAGATTTGTTATGCTATATGAATCTTAGCTAATGTCTGCTTCTTTTCAAATGTTTTCTTAGCATTCTTCCTGTTCTCTTTTTTTCTGGCACTCTTGATGGACATAGTTCACTAATTAGGCTTTTATGACCCTGACAAATTCCAAAGAGAAATAATTTAAAAGAAGAGAAATTATTTTTGGCTCACAGTTTTAAATGTTAGTCCATGGACAGCTTACTTCAGTTCCTGGGCCCAGAATGCAGCAGAGGACCATGGCTAAAGGCTGCAGAGGAACAGAGCTCCTCCCCTCATGGCATCTAGAAAGCAGAGAAAGATCTGTACTCATATGCTTCCTTCTTGCTTTATTCATTTTGAGCCCCAGGCCTGTCAGATGATGCTATCCACATACAGGCTAGTTGTCTGTTTTTTCATCTCTATAAGCACCCGTGCAGACACACCCAGACATGTGCTTGACTTACCATCTAGATTTCACCCATTTCAATCAATTTGATAATGTAGATTAACTGTCACAGAAACATTGGTCTTCTATCACAAAGGGTAGTTTTGAAATTGTCTTTTCCATCCTTTTTGGATTCACTGGCTTATATCGTTTTTGTTGTTTTTTTTTTTAAGATTTCAATTTTTGTTTGTTTGCTCTCAACATTGAATGTCTAATGGAATTCCCAATATAGATCTTTCGTTAACAACACTTGAAGTTTCAAACACCCTCCAACTATTAACTCCTTTCCCTAAGAATAGGTCAAGTTAATTTTTCTTCACTTGATTGGCTACATTTATCAATTCATTAGATGGTTGATAATGATGACAATGATGATGATGGACATCTGCTGAAGACCCGTAATTTGTGAAGGAGCCCAGATAGGTGCGCAGAGGAAAGCCCCAAAGGCCTGAACCCTACACAAAGAACTACTTACAACTAAGGAATACTGACGGTGGGAGAAATAAGGAAGAAGATACTGTACTGGCTGGTGGTCTTACGTGTCATCTTGATACAAGGTCAAGTCATCAGAGAGGAAGGAGTCTCAGCTCAGGAAACTCCTCCATGAGATCCAGCTATAATGAATTTTTCTCAGTTAGTGACCAGTGGGGGAGGGCTCAGCCCATGGTGGGTAGTGCCATCCCTGGGATGGTGGTCCTGTGTTCTATAAGAAAGCAGGCTGAACAAGTCAGGAGCAGCAAGCCAAGAAGTAGCATTCCTCCATGGCCTATGTATCAGCTCCTGCCTCTGGAAATCCTACCCTGCTTGAGTTCCTGTCCTGACTTCTTTCCATGATGAACAGCAATGCTGAAGTGTAAGCCAAATAAACCTGTTCCTCCACAACTTGCCTTTGGTCCTGGTGTTTCTTAAAAACTCTGACTAAGACAGACAGTAATTGGTTATCCAACACCAAATGATCAACACTGAAAACAAACATACAAGTAACATTCAGACTGAGTTTGGATGTATTTATCTACTTAGGAATAAGTATGTGGATGCACATATGTATGTGACAATAACTGATGAAAAGAATTTTTAAAAATTTCACTAGCCACCATGACCTCAGTCCATATGTGGGTTGAACTGTTGCTAATTGTGATGGCTATCTTCTGGGTACTGTGTAAAATCGAGTCCTACATTCACATACTTTGAAGCTTTACATTCATTTTCCTTACCCCAAATTTCCTTTTTTTGCTTGGCTCATGAAGTCATCCTTAGCGGAAGAGTTTGCTGCTAGCCTGTTAGGAAGAAAAGCAGGCACTTTCTGAAACTAGTGATAGGTTTATAGCTGCAAGGATGCATGAACCTCAGGCAGAAAAGGAGGATGCACAACACTTGATTTCCATTGTGTGTGACTATGCAGGGATAGGACAGGTAAACAATACTTTTTCCATAAGTTCAAGACAACTTTAACCCATAAATCAGTGTGAAAGTAAAACCAGCCAAAGAAAGTAGCATTCCCTATTACTCTCTGCAAAAATTCACAGGGCAGAGGGATATCTACCAGGTCTGACTGAGGTCATATTTTATTTTTGTAAAAGTGAAATGAGACTGGTTTCTTATGCTAAAAAATTTTTAATGTTTTCATTTATTATTAGAGCATTTCACACAGTGTATTTTGATCATACTCTTTCCCCTACCCAAACTCCATAAAGATCCCCCCCATTAACCTATGCATGTACTCCATTTCATGTTCTTTCTCCCTTTTAAAAACAACACACACACACACACACACACACACACACACACACACACACACACACCATAGAGTTGTATTTGCATTGATCCCACCTACGCACGGGCCCTCAAAGATCAGAGATAAATGCAGAAGAGGGGATGGAAAGATTGTAAGAGCCAGAGGTGGAGGATAACTTCAAGGGAACAGCGTTTTCCAGACACAACAGTACAGAAGCACATACAAACTCACAGAGACTGTGACAGCATGCACAAGACCTAAACAAGCTCATGGCAGACGAATCACAGCATTAGACAAGAGGAAGAGGGCACAAAGTCCCACACCTAGTCAAGAGGTCATTCACAATTGATAGCTGACAGAAGAGGAAATCGGTTTTCTTCAATGAAGTGACACTAGTTTTATTATCCACACTCCAGCGTCTGCTAATATATTTTTAAGTCATGTAATGTATGTCCTTAGAGCTTCTGTTCTTCTACCTAGAAACTGTGTGACTTTGGGCAAGTCACTTTCTATTTAAGGGTCAACAGTGCCATCATCTGCAAAATGAAATAGAAAATGATGTCTAAGCTTTAAACGTGTGCTTCCATAATCATCACTTCACATCAGTTGGTTTTATTAAGGAAAACTTTTAACTAAATCTTGACTCTTGAACTGCTGACTGAAACATTTTTATGATGTTTTATGTTCATAAAGTTCTGGGAGAAATGGTTTTCTGTGACTATGGGATTATATCTTACACTCATTTATTGCTAATGTAAAATCAGAAGCTCTACATTGCATCTCCACTTGAAAGTGGAGATTGCTGCTAAACGATTGGGAATAAAAGTAGACATCTGCTCATCCTAAAGATCAGTTTATAGCAACAAGACTGCACAGGCCTGTGGGTGAAAGAGAAGATGCGTGCTGTTGGCACACGGTTTAAGTATACTCCTAGTCGCATGAACTCTAATAATCTGCTCCTTTTTCTCTCTTTTTCTTCTGGAACAAAAGATGCTTGAGGGCAGCAGTTGTTATGCATACATCAATACATTCCCAGAACCTAATAATAGTTATGTGAGAAGATGTTGGCCTAGTTGTTTGTGTTAACTAATCTAAGATTGTAGCTTAACTATTACCAAGATTATCTAGCAACAACCTATTTTTAAATAATACAAATATTATCTTATTTTACATATGAAAAAGTTAAAGGAAAAGCAGACTATATAATTTATTCATAGAGACAAAGTGGCAGAATCGGGGTTCTTTTTTAAGTTTATTTAACCTAACTACAATCTCTGAGTTCTTAATCACCATAGCACCAACCTATATATATATTGTGATAGGTAGTATAGATGAACTTACATTCATTGATCTAATAGGTGAACAATCATTTCAGTTAAAAGTCTGAATATATTTAATATAAATAAATTTAATTCAATTTAATAAGAAAGTACTTTAAGTGGTAATATAGATCCAGGTGCTTTTCTTGCCAATTGACAAACTACATGGAAACACACAAGACAGTTTCTACATATATTAAAAATGGACAAACTACATGGAAATACACAAAACAGTTTCTACACATATCACCTTGAGGATCAGGCAAAACAATGAGCACAGACTGACTTCATTTCAAATCAGAAAATGTGGACTGGACTGAAGAAAGCCCTGAATGCTTCAGAGGTTCTAATGAAGGGCAGATGGCATCTTCATAAGCATGCAGGGCACAGAGAGGATGGCATTTAAGAAAATGTTGTATTGTGAGGCATTCATGAGAAGATAATAGGAACGTCTTCACTAAAGAAAATACTCCTTCACCAAAGAGGAATAAAGATGGCATAAATCATGGTTAGGGAAATGTGGGAGAGGATAGTTTGATTCTAGCCCAGAAAATCTGTGACTGTTCCTTAGAAGCAAAGTCCCTAAGGCATTTCCAGATCATGTGTTCCTTCCTTTTCAAGTGTGAAAATGGCCCTGTGTCCATGGTGTAGAGTTAATAGTGCTTCTTCTATGAAAAGTGTCAAGTGACACCCAAGTTGTCAAGAGGATGGATTATAACCTATGATTCGGTGACAGATAGAGTGTGGTGTTCAGAATGACAGAAGACATAATGAGTGAATAAGAACTGGATGCTATAACTTCATGAAATTCTCTTCTGCTCATGATGAAAGGACCAAGTTCTTTTCTTTCTTTCTTTTTCTTTTTCAGTGCCTGAATCTCTCCAGTTCTCCAAGTGAGAAAACTACTTCTATCTTATAAAACTCTTTCAGAATTTTCCTAACATAAATCACAAGAAAAATGAAAATTTTAGAGCCCTAGACTACATACTCATCAGAAAATTCCATAAATGTACACAGCTCATTGTTTTTGAGTTTGATAGTTGTTCTCTGATTACCTTTTATTTTCTCAATAAAACGCAGGTTCCATGAAGCTGGACCCACTCCTTATGGAAGCCTGCTTCCTCCTAGCTTCCAGGACAAGCTCAGATCCTCCCCCAAGCACATAGCTATCCCCTGCAAACTAACAAAATAGTGCTTTTAAATTTACTTTTCCAGAATTGCTATTAAGAAAGCTTTTATTAAATTCTTGTTACATTACTTGATTTGCCCTTTTAATTAAGGAACTCACAATGGTTACATCATTACTTGGCTGTAAGAACTGTGACTTAATTAGAGAATAAATGTCAAAAAAATGTTCTCACAAATAATTCAAAACAAAAAAGACTTTTAACCACAATATGATTTAGAATTTCTCTGGAAGGTAGAATAAAAACAATTACTTCAGTACTTTATACAGGAACTCATACAAAACAGCATTTAATTAAATAACATCTCCTTAAAATAGGTTGTATAACGTAACAATAAAAAACAATGTGTTAATTCAGAATATTGCAACGAAGCAGAGAAAATGAATTTGAAATGTTAGGGCTGTACCCATTTTCTAGGACGCCAAAGAGAATGTTGAGGCCATACCCATTTTCTAAGGACACTAAAAGGTCTTGTTGCTTGAAAATGGCATGCTCCTTTTTTTTCATCTTCTCATGAAACTGCACATATTTGCATCAAAGTGTTAAGGAACTAATAGGAAATTAACACATCATTATCCTCATTTGTACATCCTAAACCTCTCACCTTCATAAAAAATGCCAATGAATATAAATACCTCAAGTCCACACTTAACACACAGAAACTCAATCAGGTCCCAGAAGCTACCCACTCCTTGCATGACTATCCTAATTTTTCTCTCTCTTTTTTTTTTCGGTTTTTTGAGACAGGGTTTCTCCGTGTAGCTTTGCGTCTTTCCTGGAACTCACTTGGTAGTCCAGGCTGGCCTCGAACTCACAGAGATCCTCCTGGCTCTGCCTCCTGAGTGCATGTCTTTAATTTTTCTCTTTTTAAAAATGAATTAATCATGAGAAACACATAAAACTTGCCTGAGTAGAAATCTCCAGAACAGTTCCCATGAAGTTTTTAAATGAGGGACCCCACAATGTTTATAGCTACTAGCTTTATTACAATCACAAAGATTGTCCTTTTTAGAAAGTCTGCCTTGGATTTACTCTATCTTCTTGTTCTTAGTGACATCAGAAGTATTGCTTCCATACAGAAAGCCAGTTTCTTCAGAATCCAAAAGTGCTTTTTAACTATAAAACACATTACTTGGGGAAAGGTCGCCAGTTCTAAGGTACCAAGATCCACTGTGTCTCTCCTAGGTAATGATGGGACATAAGCCAGAGACATGAGGAAGTGCCAGGATATCCAGAACACTTGATTTGAGAATCCTGTTGTAATCCATGTCTTGTCAAGCCACATGCCCAAGAGGCTATAGGCACAGAGGTGCTGTACTAAGAGAGTAGTACATTCATGCAGCAACAGGAAACATTATGAGGTGACCTCTGGGTACAGTGCATCATCTAGTGACAATCAATACAAGGACGTGATAGGACTGCTGAAATATGCTTATATTTTCATAGAGTTTGATCTGCAACTGAACAAAAATAAGACAACTTGGTGCCGCTAACAGAGATGTCTTAGAGTGGTTCAGGAAAGGTGAATTTGACGTTCCTCTATGCCCATTCCTTTACTTATAGATTACGAGTCAAGCAAATGAGAACTGAGAGTCAGCAGGCTAGACTGGGGAGTGGCAGTAACAGTGCATCCTGATGTTCTTGTCTAGGTCTTTCGCCGAAGTACTTACCAGCTGTGTGTCCTCAAGGAAGTTGCTCACCCATCGTGTGCAGAGGTCGCTTTGCTCACAAAGCAAGAATAATGATAAACTGGCTTCAGCCTCTCAATATTGTGGTAAGAATTTAGTAAGTTAAAATAGATAACATATTTAAAAAAAAAAAACTTCTGGGTAATAGAAAATGAAGTGTTTTATCAATACTAAAAATGAGTTGTAAAGACCTCTTCCAACCACTATTCAGTCTATGCATACTCACGTCTTTCATGGTACATGTTAGATCCTGAATTAAAACCAACCTCCCCAATTTGGAAAATGGATCAAATTGTGTTTTAATTCTTAATGGTCTATATATTTCCAAGAAAATGCCAAAATTGTTGGCAAAGTTGCATAAGACACAGTCCGTAGGCGCAGGCTTGAAACTGATTTGGGATAATTGGTTAGCACAGTTCAAGAACATCAGAAGTGGGATGAGGCCAACTCACTGTGGATGCCAGTCCAACTACGAATTATGCATGTGGTCTTGGGCAGGGAGATTGCCTTCCCCGAGACTTCTTAGCTTCTTTATCTGCATTATTTTCCATTCCAATCCTGGTTTTTATCTCCTCCACCTCTTCATTAGTAAGATGGGGAGAAACGTGTGGCCCACTGAGGGAACAGCATGAAACTAGTATTTCCATGCAAGATACCTTAGAGCTATAAAAGCTGATTCTGAAAACAGTTTTATGATAGGAGAAATCCCTCTCCCTACTTTAGGATTAAAATAACTGACACTTTGGAAGCTTAAATTTAAAACTCAGGTAACTCGCATCGAAATGAGAGTACAGAGGGGAGCAACCGGGCACCTGCTAAGTGGATATGAAATGGGTTGTCCGCCCACATTGGGAATTTAAACGATCCTTGTCTTTGCCGGTAGCCTAGCACTACATATTCCTTCTCTTCGTCATTCCTCCTGTTTTCTAGGTAAGGTGAGTTCCTAATAAACCAGTAAGAAGAGACATCTGGGCTGAGCTATTTTAAATAACTCAACACTCATGAATAGGGGGCGGGCATTCAGGGATAATGTTGCCTTTGAGAAACCTAGACTCCAGTAAGAGGAGCAGTGAGGTTCACCAAAAATAAAGGTATAAAACCCTAACAAGATAAGTGTCACCTGACCTCCACCACCTGGGAAGCCTGAGAAACTTCAAGAAGTGACTCTACTCAAAATGACTAGTCAATGCGACCATCTTCTTTCAAGAATCTGGGCTGAAGCTAGTCTCTAAGAACATTCTTATGGATCAAAATGAGTACTTGTTACACTACAGTAAATCTCCAAAGAATGAAAAGTCAGAGAACGAGCTCATCAGATACCATTTACTATGCAGTCACCCATGTGTCCCAATGAAGTCGTCATGGTATAGAACACCGGAGATGTGAGAAGCCCTAAATTCTTTTCCAACCAAGTCATTTTGAATAAAGGTCCCAGAATCACAAACACAATATATATATTCTCACATATTATAAGATTCAACTTTAAAGAAGTTAGCAACAGAAACTCAGGCTCTCATGTGTCCTCACAAGGGTTTTGGAGACTTGTACTCCAGCTCCTATGTAAATGGTCTTGTTCTGTGTGCTCTCAGTCTTCTCTTCAGAAAGGTCAATGCTAAGATGCTCTCTTCTGAGTTTCCTCTTATACAGTTACCTACTTTAGATCAAATCAAATTCTCAATGTACTGGAAAAAACACTCCTTTTCATCTTTCAGTGTGTGTGTGTGTGTGTGTGTGTGTGTGTGTGTGTGTGTGTGTGTGTGTGTGATTCTGGATGTGTTCACGTGTGTGCAAGTAACCACAGACACATCAGATCCCCACGGAGCTGGATTACAGATGAATGTGAGCCACCTGATGTGACATGAGGCCTGGAAATGACACTCATGGAGACATTCATCCAGCTTCAAATACCCTTTTTTTAAAAAAAAATCTTTATTCTTAAGAATTTTATACCTGTATATAATGAAGCATGACCAAGGTTTAGGAAACATCACAGAAAAGTAAGCAGACAGAAGTGAGAGCTAGGTAAAGAAACAGAGCTGTGAAGTGCTGTCTTCTTGATTCATAGTCTCATGCATAAACTTACCCCTGTTGCACTGACCTGCACAAGGTCAATGGATCCAAATGTCAGTATAGATGGAGGACAAAATCTCCGTGCCCTACCCCTTACTGAGAGGAACTATCGGCCACTGATAGCTGTTGGAAGAGGGAGAACCTCTACCCTTTTCTTTAAAATATGTGATCATGGGTAGATTCCATATGTTCCAGTGGATAGCCTCATGTGTATGTATGTACATTCATCACTAATTGGACTCAGTAAGTTACCAGAAAAAATACAGATATGTACGTGGGAAGGGATTATATTATGGAAACTTGAGAGGAATCTTGAGAGGGGAAGTGGGAGGGAAAATCATCTTTGTCTCAAGCTGCTTATCTTAACCTTCCTCAAGACCACTTACTAGTGCTGATTTTTCTACTTTAAAATGACTTCCAAAGTGGAATAAAATGGGGTAACGATCACTTTATTTTTGTACCATGCAGCTATTATATACTTCCCTACTCTATTTTTCATGAAAAAAAAAACCCTACATCCACAGTAATTACATACAAAGGAAAATAAAACTGCAAAGCCATAATCATACCCCCAGAAGAAAAGTCCTGTATACACTATACTCTCATCCTTTCTTGTTCTCTTGTTGGGATTGCCTTTTAAATTCAGATCTTTAATTTAGAAAGTAAATGAGCAACATTCATTTCCTGCCATAAGGCCAAAGGCATGTCATATAATCGATGGAACCAGTATAATCGTTATCTTAACAATTTCAGTTAATTTGAAATGCAGAAGCTTATATTATTTATAACACTAACGCAAATAGATCAGAGGGGGTATTTTTAATCCCAGCAGTTCTATTAATTCTTGATGGCTGTATATCCATCAGCAAAGCTACCCCACCTCAACTGAAATATTATGCTACTTGTCAAACTTGTTGTCTTACTGATTTTAAGCTGATTCATCATTGTAATAAAATTGGTTTATAAACAAAACATATTTATCTCTAATAGTTCTAGAGACCGGAAAGTCCAAAGTCAAAGTGCTGACTGACAGATTCACTTTTCCTGAGAACCTGATTCTTGCTTCATAGATGCTTGCTGAATCCTTTGTACAGTAGAAGAGGGCAAGGGAGCTATCTGTTCTTATTTTGTAAGGATACTAAGACCATTCATTTATCAGGTCTCATCTTTCATAAACAAATTGCCATCCAAAGATTCCACCTCCGCAACCTAGTGGGGCTTATCATTTCATATATGAATTTGGGGAAAACACAAATTCTATCTATGGCACCTGTTAGTATGACATATGTTCCTAAAACCTAAAAACAAGTTGGACATGGCAGGATAGCTATAAATTTATCTGACATATTTTTCAAAATAGTAGAGTAGAGGTAAAATGAAAGTAGAGAATGGTAATACAGAAGGCAGAAGGCTTCAAACAAGTAGTGGACTATTGGAAATAGAGAAATAGCTAGGCAGAGGAAGTCTAAACCAAAATGAAGGATACATGTTTTAGTTACTTTTCCATTGCTGTGAAAAAAACACTATGACAAAGTCAACTTTTAAAAGAAAGCATTTATCTTGGGGATCATGGTTACAAAGGGGAGTAGAGTCCTGGACCAACATGGTGGGGAGCATGGCTGCAGGCAGGCAGGCATAGAGCTTGAACAGTAGCTGAGAGTTGAAATCTGATCCACAGGCATGGATAGAGAGCAAGAGACTAACTGGAAATGGTGTGGGCCTTTGAAATCAAAGCCTAACCCTAGTGACTCAGCTCCTCCAACAAGGCCACACCTCCAAATCCCTCCTTCCATCAAATGAACTTTCAAATCTATGAGCCATGAGTAGAGGACATTCTCATTCAGATCACCACAGTACATGAAGAAGAAACTTGGGAGCCTATGATCCTTCAATCCAAGTAAAAGTTATAATAAGAGGTGATAGGAGAATGAATGTGATATGAAAGAAGGAGATCAATAGTGGAAACTAAAGGTTATTTGGGGCTGGGTAGTGGTGGTGCACACCTCTAATCCCAGCACTGGGAAGGCAGAGCCAGGCAGAGCTCTGTGAGTTCAAGGCACGCCTGGTCTACAGAGCGAGATCCAGGACAGGCACCAAAACTACACAGAGAAACCCTGTCTCGAAAAACAAACAAAACAAAACAAAAAAAAAGTTATTTGGGAATGAGGTTGGAAATACAGAAACAAGGACTAAGAAAGAGTTAAGCAAAACTAAAGATATATAAAGAAGCCTTATGGAACTCTGCCAGTTTGTAGGCTAATTTAAAATATAAATTCAAAAATGGGTTTGAAAAGAGCTACCCCACATTAGTAAGCAATCTTGCGTCCAGAAGACATGAGCTATAAAATGAAAATTTCAGTTCCCAGGACACATTACCTCCCTCCAAGTTATTTGTTAGAAAGACCTTTAGGTACTCCCAAACAATACAGAGTATTGCCACTGCTCTTGATGGCCCATAATAACTACATGGTAAGATCTCTTCATAGGAGATAGCATACACTTTGGTTTTAAGAAATATTGTGAACTGACATAGCAATTCTCTTCCATGCTGGCTGGATTTTATAGTGCAGGAAGGTGCTGTGCATGCTGCTGGGGGGAAAAGACATTAATGGTCTTAATGTGTTTTATATTGCTGGACTCTACATGCTACAATACAGACATTCGAAGGAAGATGTACCACATGTACAGTAGATGCAATATTTTTATGAGGTTAACCAACTGCTCTCTTGATTGGATTTAAAGCCTATTGCATAGAAGAGAATTCATGTCTAGGACTATAAACATGGTCAAAACCCTTGAGAATAATCTATTGATACTGTTTTTTTTTAAATAAATGGCCATCATGAGATAGTCTTCTTAATTTTTATTTGTATATCCATTAAGTGGTACTATACCCAACTTGGGTCAGAGAAGTTTATTTGTTTTTGTTTTGTTTTTGTTTTTGTTTTTAACTCACTGTGTATTGGTTAGTGAAAAGACTCATTAGTGTTCAAAGTGATGAGAATAAGTGACTGAATAATCAATCATCCATAGATGAGACGTTTATATTAATCTCCCTGCTCTAAGATTCAGGAATCATCACAGGAGATATGTGAATGTAAAGGCACAAAGATAGGGAGAAACAGTGCAAAATACTGTCCTCTGGAGATGAGGTTGCTGTTACACACATCAACACACAACTGTAGTTATCTTTATAAGACTTACACAAGAGCAAGCCAGTTAAAATTTCAGTGTGGAGTGTGGAGGAATGACCAATGTCCCACCACTATCTGAGTAGCCATTAGTAGTTAATGGTGGCTGAGGGGAGGGAGAGTCACTTTATTTGGGTGTGTGACAACTGGTAGGTCCCCATATCCCAGTAGATGGCCCCATAGGCATGTGCTTATGGGCAGCACTAATTTGACTCAGTGAGTTAGAAACATGAATACATTTATTAACAATTTAAAAAGAAGACGATGAAGTTGGGAATGAAGTTGAATGGAAGTCCTAGAGGGAGATGAAAGGGAGAAATGAGGAGTTCATACGATCAAGATACACTGTATACATATATGACATTTTCAAAGAATAATTTTTTTAAAAAAATTTCGACATGTTAAAGAACAGCTTAATGTACATGTCTTCAGAGAAACCAGGAATTTCCAGTGCTACCAATTTTTATTCCCTTCTCCTAGAATACTAGAAAACTACAGAGAATAAGGAAGAAAAAAATGACAATGATATAGGGGAATACTATGTAAGACATCAGAGAGCATTATGTAGCTCTGCTTCTAAAAGTACTTGGTTTTTTTGTTTGGTCGGTTTTTTTGTTTATTTATTTTATGTCAGAGGTTAAGAATAGGCAATATCTGACTAGGAACTGATACTAGGTCTCTTGTACAAAAAAGTAGGCTACTTATGACTCCTCCATGCCACAGCCAAGAGAAAGCACATCACTGAAATTCCAAGTTAGAGATTCATGTGGAGTAAATGTGTTGATTGTTCTTTATTATGAACATCAGCCATATTATTTTTAGGTGTATCATGTCTTTTGGCTAATGTCCTATTATTGCATCTTTAATTTACTTCCCTTTAAAATATATGAACAATTTAAAACCAACCAAGCATAAATAAATGATCACCCCAGAAATAGGTGAAATGGAATCAATGTTACTAAATCTGCACATAGTGATTATAGATGGAAAAAATTCCATCGTTGCCATGGCAATGCTGCAATGTATTTGATTTTTTATTTTATAAAATAACAAAATGTGCATTTAATAGAGATGTCTGATTGTCTTTCACTCTTGCTTTTGTTCAACAGCATAACAACATGCTTTTTGCAAAACATAGCATTGAAGTTGCTGTCACCAGTTGCCATTAACATATTTAATATTCATGCTTTACACAAATTCTAGAAAAAAATATTTTTGGCTAAGCTTTTCAAGTATACTCTTGTTATACTTAATGAGGCAGGAGAATGTTAAGCAAATGTGACTTGATTGATTTTCAATAAAACAATTACTGTTTATTGACCTAATAGTATGTAAGTTCACAACCACCTGGAGATGTTAAACCACCACACATAAATAGCTTTTCTAACTGGCTAAAGGTAAATTTAAAACATCAACAAATTAAGATGCTCCATTGACTCTTGTGACTAAAGTTGTGAATATTCCAATTTTCTCAAGCAATCCATGGCACTTTATGTAAAGGTCCTTAGAACGCTACCAAGCTGTTAAGCCAAACAGAACTGGCTCAGTCACCTTCTAAAAACTGAAATCAATAGACCCTACATATTCCATTCTAAGCTGGGAATCTCCAACAGGCAAAAATAACACCCATTCCAGTTATAATTTATTAGATTGAGATTTTTACTATTAGTCTTAAGTTTTTTTAATTTATGATAGGTATATAAGCGTTATGGGGAGTTCTCAGGTTCCTCACAAAGCTATACTTCTGTTGACAAATCTTAACTGGTAACTCGGATATCATATACCCTTCTAACAAAGTTATCTAGTTTATTTGTTTGTTTACATTATAATCAAATTATATTTAAAAAATGTTATTGTTTGATAATATCAATATTGTTAGATATTTTTGTTCAAATCCACAGCCCTGTCCTTCCCCTATAATCCTCTATACCCACTATTACCACTTTTCTTGTCCAACTCGTTTTCTAAACTCACTGAATGCACTGACTGATGCCAGTATGTATATAGGTGTAAACTCATCCACTGGAATGCAGGCAACCTATCAGTGGCCTCATCCAATGAAAACTGACTCTCCTTCCCCCAACAGCTATCAGTTACCAATATCTCCTCAGCTAGGAGTAGGATCTCCTAAGTCCCTTTTGTAAGCGAGACATCATGTTACTCTCTCTCCCCCCCACAGGCCCAGGAATCATTATTAAAGAGGAGTAAAACATTCTATACTTGAGGTTTCATATTAGGATAGAAACTGGGCTTTCATATACGGTAGGAGCAGACTGCATATTTCGCACTACATTCCAACCCAGTTAGCACATATATTCTCCTCAAGTCCCAGCAATAGGAACTATGATAAAATGTTTCAGCATATTGGTGAATATTCTTTTAAATAATTAGATTGCTTTCCATTAACTTTGGTTTCTTTTAGGTACATGGATCCAGTAATACTTTCTGACATGATAGAACTTCGGTGGATCTTGGTATAATCTTTAAAGCTGCTCAGAGGAAACAAGCTGGTTACACTGTACCTCTTTGGACAAAACTCAGGAAAAGATATCAACTCACATGAAATAGAAGCTAAAATAACACCTTTACTCAAAGTCTACAGTGTTAACAAAGGATAATTATGGGAATGGCAGACTAAATGGGAATGACAAGATAAGTAGCCATCTGTAGGGAACGGAGCAAGCCCTGAGTGAATGTGTATTTTGACATGAGCACAGTCTGTTGAGGGCTTCGAGACCAATTGGCCCGTGGTGAATTGGCAAAGCTGTTACCCATATGGGCCAAGTTCTAGAGTGATGGCAAAACTTTCCTCAGTAGTCTGAGTGTTTATGAATGATTGCAAAGAGTGGCAACGGCAGCTTCCTCTTCTGGATATTTGCAGCCTGAGACTGCCTACAGAGACCTCCTACTGAGAGTAGCTAACCCTTCCCCTGGGCTATACCTAATAAACACACTAAGGCTCTGGGTTATTGTGCTATCTATTGGTTAGAGAACGCCACCTGATCCCAGGTTGGTTACATGTGTGTCTATGTGTCTGTCCTTTCTTCGTTCCTTCATTGCCCCTAGCCAGGGTTCTAAGACATAAGCCATGAAACACGGCAACCAGCTGCCCTCAAAAGCTTTGATTGATATACCGATTTTCTTTCCTGTTTTCTCATAGTCACACCATAATTTGGACAGAAAGTCCAAATCCATAGACATAGGCCTATGATTTCAAAGCCTACACACTTTTCACTCTTTACCATACCTAGCTTCTACAACACTGGGAGCCATCTAACAGCTAGAACAAGGAACTCCACCAAATGTCAAGAAATTTCTTCCTGTATTTGCACCTGGTTACAGTGTTAACTGACTCTGTGAGTTGGAGCTTTGGGAAATATCTGTTATAGACTGAGAAAGGCCAATTATAAATGTCTGATCAAAGAGTCTCAGGACAGAGGAGATGTCATCAAGAAATCGGGAGTCTTCGCATTGTGCATTCTCATGAATTCTCTTTTTTCCTTCTGGATGTGTGTCCTCTCACTATAAATACTATACATCAAGAAACCTGGTACCTGGGTTCCGGAAAGCAGTAGGTCCACCTGACCCACTTTCATCTGTAGAGTTAGTCTAGCCCCACACTAGTGTTCAGGAAAACCATCCTCATGGCTTTCAGTGCCTCTCCTCTGACTGGTCCATTTTCAGGCTGTCCTAATCATCTTCCTCAATGAAGCTATTTAGAATGAAGCTAGATGCATAAAAGTCATCCTAGTGCACTTTCTGTTGCTGTGATAAAGACCAAGCTGAGGAGGAAAGGCCTTAGTTACGCTTACAACTTAAAGTCTGTCCTGAGAGGCAAGGACTTAAGGCAAGAACCTGGAGGCAGGAACTGAAGCAGAGGCCGTGGAGAAACACTGCTCACTGGTTTGTTCTCCAGGCTCTCACTCAGCTACCATTCTCATACCTCCCAAGTCTACGTGCTCGGGGTGGCACTACCCACGGTAGGCTGGGCCCTCCCACATTAGTTATTAGTCAAGAAAATTGTGGGCTACCAACTATGGAGCAGTAGGAAAGTAAAATACAAAATGAAGGAGAGAAGAGGGTAAAATAACAGTTTCAATGTCTGGAAAAAGTCATATGGAATCATATACTTAAAAATATCTCTAATACATATAAGTTTGTGTATAAATATGCATATAAACGTAAATTAAATGAAAATTTCCTATCCGGACAGACAATGCTTCCTCCAAGAGCCATAGATCATCTAACAAAACTCCAGCACCAGGAATAAAAAGCCCTCTTTTTTTTGAGTTGTTGGTACAGGTTGTTCAGGAGACGCCACAAAATTACAGGCTAATGCCCTTTGTTGCCCACAGACATACACACACAGACACACACACACACACACAGACACACACAGACACACACAGACACACACAGACACACACAGACACACACACACACACACACACATACACACACACACACACACACACATACACACACACACACGGTGGAATATAAGGCCCTATAGCAAAAGACACAACATGTTTCAGACACAGGGACCAGAGGCCCCTGAGGTGGAACACACCTGAAAGCCTCTCTGAGGACTGGCTTGTATGGTCCCGAAAGATGCTGTGCAAGCTGCCAAAGGGAGAAGCAACCAATAGTCCTACCAAGCTATGATGCCTCTCATCCACAACAAGATAATCAAGGCTCCATAATCCTAAGAGTGTAGTAGTGGCATGAATACATTGGTGGTACCCAACAGCTCTCTAATTGGATTTAAGACTCACTCAACATGTCTGGTCTGGAAACCTATACAATTGCCCAGGGATATAGACATCATGGATCCTTAAGGAAAACCTTCAGTTGCCACTTTACTGAACAAAGCATAATTCCTAACTACATTCGCAATATTTATCCTTTAACTACAGAGATTATTGTAGTCTTCAGTCCTCATCCAGGAGTCTTCTCTTTGCAATGGATGGAGACCGTTACAGAAAATTATGACTAGTCAAGATGCAAAGTTTTGGAGCCCACTAGATACATCTACAAGACAACTCCTGGTCCTAAGGATCAGGGAATATTACAGAAAAAAGGGATTAAAGATTGCTGTTATATTGTGTCTGGTAGGAATGTCAGAAGCTACACTCAAAAATTTCAGCAATGTCCACACTTAAATATGAGTGAACAAGGATCATACCAATAGATACACTAATGTGGATGGAGGCTGGAAAAGCTCATGAGACCTCAACCCTAGACAAAGAACTGCAGGCAACTATGGGATGCTGAGCAGGAGAAGATCATACCAGTTGGCTGGATATACAGTATCAAACAGTCTGCCCTGACGTAAGTTCTGAAAACATACACAAACACATAACATTACACAGGCTGAGAAGGTTATATTTATGTATTTAGAAATGGTGCTGCATTTTGTGTGTTGTGTGTGGGGATGACACATGGGAGGGTTTGGATGAAGAAAAAGAAAGGAGAAATTATGTGATTAAAATTATCTCAAAAAATAAAAGCAAAAATTTTTTAAAAGAAAAAAATACATCCCCCACAAGCCAGTTTGGTGGAGGCATTTTCTCAAATGAGGTTTCTTCTAGATGACCCTAGTTTGTGTCAAGTTGACAAAAACTAGACAACACACTCAAACAGTTTGATTCCTCCTTACCTGTGAGGTCATTATGTTCAGGCCATTGGAAGAACACTACAGTATGTCTCCTTTCTATTTTTCCAGTATCTTTAAAAATAATCCTGCATTTATTGCACATATTTCAGCCAAACTGCCTTATATGACTTCCCAGATATGCACTCAATTTTCTTATCTCTAAGGTAAAATGGATTTTCTAACCCATGTCTATTCCATTGAATGGCTTTGATCATTGAAGATTTTTGAATATGTTTCTTGAATAAAGTTACAGTTTGGTAACCTATTTTCATCATATCACCAAAAGCCTATTGAGATCTTAGTCTCCCCAAGTTACTTACAGAACTCAACTTAAAATATTATCATATTTTACACACACACACACACACACACACACACACACACACACACTTAACCTGTGTATC
Source organism: Peromyscus eremicus (assembly GCF_949786415.1). Lineage (NCBI taxonomy): Eukaryota > Metazoa > Chordata > Mammalia > Rodentia > Cricetidae > Peromyscus > Peromyscus eremicus. The sequence goes on from NC_081428.1 coordinate 66,691,178, forward strand.
TTTTTTCAATTCAATTACTAATCTCTGCATCACAAAGTGGGATTTGGATAACAATGAGTATCTGTTAAGTGTTGCTTGAAATAAATTAAGGTAACATAATGCATTCTTTGTAAAAAAAAAAAAATGCGAGGATGGCCTACTTTTTCAGACGAGTGGGCTTAGGAGCAAACACAGCGGTACTTTTCTACAATAATAAAAGTGTCTGACACCATTAATGCAAGGTCAGAAGCACAGGGAAGCCTGGCTCAGAAAGGACCTTTCCAGCATTCTCATCATCATCTCCCCATACACCTAGGAACAGTTTCTGTCCAAGTCACAGATGGCAGAAGAGAGAAAATGAAAGAGCAGCTGGGTGTTCCACAGAGGTACCTTGGGCTCTCTCAAAGCTCCATTCAAACTGTCCCTGTAGCCAAAACAAAGCAGGGACAGAAAGAGAATTGGCTAACAATAAAGCACTTAATTTCATTTGAAGAGCCTGAATAATAGCCTCAGTCCTCTATTGAGCTTTAACTGGGGTGACCTGGTGGGTCCAATGGCAGAGTATGGGCTCTCAATAATAGTGACAAATGCATCTTCACTGAAAGCTGTCTGTAGCAATCACATCTAGATGTCACTGAATAGCCTGAGGGAGGAAAAAGTGGAATAAAAGATGGAGAAAGGAAGTCAGGTGTATAGGGAGGGCAACCTAGTGGTAATACGGGGCACTCTGTGTTTTCTGTCTCTAAAACTGTGTGCCTTGTGAAATTGGCAACACCTTCAAAACTTTAGCAGCTAACATATAAACAAACTGAATAGTTCACACACAAGAGAAATAATGAAATCATAATGCATATTTGAAACTTTCGACCAAACTTCTCAGCAAGCATGAGGAGGTTACTGTGTGCTGGAAAGACAATATGCTAAACATCATGAATACAACTATCAACAGGAGGAGATGCCACCATCCTCATAATTATGGAGCTTAGATTTTCATGGAAGGAGCAGTAAAGAAGTTGAAGGGATACATAGATAAGAATAAAAAAACAAAGCATGTTAGTGGAAGTCAAGTGGCCTACGGAAAATCTAGTAAAATGATGTGATACAGGACAACAACCAGTAGGTGGGTTACTGTAACTGAGGTCGTCAGAGAAGAGTTCTCTGAAAAATGAGCATTTGAGTTATAATGTGACCTTCTCTCTAGGAAACAACCTAGAGAGAAGGCAGTTGGGTAAAAAGATAGAAGCTCAGAGCATCCCAGTAATGAATGACCTAGCATTAGAATAGTTTTTGGTCCAAAGTGTTCCTTGGTACAGAGGCCCTAAAATGGAATGAGCTGGCATCATGAGCTGAGTCAAAGGCGCTAAAAAGACAGCTGGATTAGGCAGAGACCAAATACTGGGGGTGGGGCTACTTATGACCCTGGATAAAGGATTGAGTCTGGTTCTGTGTTCATGTAAGAAAGGGACTGCTACTGAGAATTTGACACATAAGGATAAAGTGATACAACTGGCATTTTAAAAGATGAGTCCAACTGTATTGAAGATAACAGACACTATAGAACAAGAAAAAACCTGGAAAGGGAGGGAGACAGACAGGGAAGAAAGAAGGAAAGGAAGGAGGCAGGGGGAAGGAGGGGAAGAGAGAAAAACAAACATGAGCTAGAGTCATTATTCAAGTGAGAGCTCCTGGTGGATGGCTTGAATCTGGATGGCAAGAGAGCTACCATCCCAGGCTCCTCCACCACCTCTGCTACAGAATTACTTCCCTGTGTGACACCATTATTTTTGTGTGTTTATTTCCCATTCTATACAAGAAACCTTTGGAAAAATCAAGACCACATATTATTCATCTTGAGAGACTCCACTATACAGGGCACAATGAGTAGCTTATACTCAGTATTTATAACATTGACCATAGTTCACTGGTCTCCTCCAGTTATCCTGAGGTAAAATTGATATAGAAGCCAAAGTTCATATCCTAACATTGTTCCAAACTGGCCATAGTTCCTCATCTTAGGCAGATTATTTGACAAGATCCTGGAGCCTCAATTTCTTCACCTATCATAGTCAATGGACCATCTAAGCTTGTGGTGTCCATATCTAACTAGATCCGGTAAAATTGCATACTCAGGTCCCATTGAAATGCAGACCAGTGTTGTCAACTGGTTACCTTGTCTTAGCCACTTTAAAATCATAATCCCATCAAAAATGTCTCTGGCAGTCTCAAAAAAAAGTCAAGAGTCTTTTGGTAGCCTCTGATGATTTGAGCATGCTACATGATTATGAGAGTCTCTCACTGCTCTGTAATCACAGGCATTTCAAAGCACAGGTAATGTCTAGCCATTTAAAAATTTCCCAGGCATTGTAATTACTTCCTCTTCCAAAAGTTTGTGTTTTACAGGAAGTACTCAAAAGTACTTCCATTGAAGGAAATTATCTTGATTAGGTTCATTGATGTGTGAAGATCTACCACTCTTGATGGCATCACTCCCCATGCTAGGATCCTGGACTGTTTCAAAAGAAGAAAGAGAGCTAGTCACAAACATTCATCACTCTCTGCTTATTGTTTGTGGATGAAATATGACCAGCTAACTCAAATTCTTTTGGCTATGACTTTCCTCTCATAGTAGACTATACCCTGGAGCTGTGAGCAAAGACAAAAAAAGTACTCCCATCACATGTCAACAATATGACTGCCTAATCAAGACCTGAACAAGAATAATACCAAAGATATGCTCTCACCCCTACACAAAGCACTACAGTTACCTAACAACTACTGAGTGAGGGAAAATCAGTTGTCCCCAGGGATGAATCCTCCAATTGGTTATAAAATATAAAATGGTCAGACCTGAAATCATATACAGATAAGTAATACTAAATGGACTCAGCAGGTTATATTTATATATTTATGCATTATACTTATATGTAACAATATCAATCACAGAAAAAAAAAGATCATGATTTTGAGAGGGAGAAGATTGGGGAAGATGGGAACATGGAGACAGATGGTTTGAGGAAGGAAAGGGAAGGAGGGAAATGATATAATTATATCTTTTAAAAAACACATATGAATAAATGTGTAATTCAAGGTTAGTCATACATAAGTGAGCATGTAGTATAAGGGCATCTTGGTAGGATGGAAACATCATTGAACTTAGGATCCAGTAATCTGTTCAGTCTTGCTAGTTATGTAATCCTTGGTCCAGTTGGCAGCAAGATTTTAGCTTCCCTACTTGCCATGTTTTGGCTTTAAACTTTCCATCCATACTGAGAAAACTGGAAACATGATGTATAATTTTCCAACAACATCCAACTCTGTATCCCATCCCAGTGTCTAACAAATCAATTTGGTTCTGATGCCAGCTACTTGGCCTTAGAACAGTTCTTCTCTGGCCCGGGCTTAGCCCTTCAAGACTGCAGTACCTCAGAGGAACAGCATGACTTCTGCAGTCTACCCACACTTCTTCCCACCCAACTAGAAATTCTCCACGTTCAGGTTCAGTAACTTATAAGAATGACTCAGGGAACTCAAGAACTAATACTATATTTACAATTGTATAATAAAAGCTCTAATTCAGAAAAAGCCAAATGGAAGAGTTGCACAGAGCAGAATACTGGGGTAGCTGTGAATACAGACTGTGAATACAGCTGTGAATACAGAGCTCTGGTCCCTGTCTGGAGAAGTCATTCTCCCAACACCTGAGTGTTAAGTAGTGGGGATGCTCCCTTAGCCTCCCTCCTTCAGAGGTGATTAGAAGGTGCACTGCACTAACAGGATTGATCACAGCTTGCCATTCAGCCCACTGTCCAGCTCCTCTCCCACTCCTGGAGGGTAGAGATAGGGCTGAAATCCTAATTCTTTAACAAAGTGAGTGATTTTTCTTCTATCAACCAGCATCTATCTTGGACCTCTGTAGTGTCCTCTGAGCACCAACTCACAGAATAATATCCAGAATACTGGAATGGAAAAGATGTTAGGGAAATTCTTATCATGTAAGACGTTCCAGAGGTTTTAATCATTCTGTGATAAGAACATGAGCAAATAATTGATGATGAAGAAGAACCAGCTCATGGGGGAGAAAGAAGATAAAAATAAAGGACAATCCATTAAATGCTTTTTACTTTTGCTCTCTATTTTTTTTGTTTATTTGTTTGTTTTTCCTGACAGGGTTTCTCTGTGTAGCCCTGGCTGTCGTAGAACTTGCTTTGTAGACCAGACTGGCCTTTAACTCACAGAGATCCCCCTGCCTCTGCCTCTTAAGTGCTGGGATTAAAGGCATGCACCACCACTGCCCAGCCATAATCCAGTTCTTTTTTTTTTTAGGAGAAAAGGGGTATATTTGGTTTATACTTCCATATTGCTGTTCATCATTGAAGGAAGTCAGGACAGGAACTCAAACAGCTCAGGAACCTGTAGGTTGGAGCTGATATAGAGGCCATGTAGGAGTGCTGCTTACTGGCTTGCTCCTCATGGCTAGCTCAGTCTGCTTTCTTTCTTTCCATTTTTTTAAATTTACATCCCAAACAAATTTTCCCCTCCCTCCTCTCCTTCCATTCTCTCCCTCCACCTCCTCTCTGCCTCCCCCCCCCCAATCTACTCTTTCTGTTTCTGTTCGGGAAGGGGTAGGCCTCCCATGGGTATCAGTAAAGCATAGCATATCAAGTTGCAGTAAGATTAAGCACCTCCTCTTGTATTAAGGCTAGGCAAGACAACCCAGCATGAGGAATAGGTTCTCAAGAGCCAGTCAAAGCACAAGGGACAGACCCTGCTACCATTATTAGGAGTACCATAAGCAAATCAAGCTCCACAACTATCACACATATGTAGAGGGCCTAGGTCAGGCCCATGCCGACTCCCTTGTTGATGGTTCAGACTCTATGAGTTCCTATGAACTAGTTGTTTCTGTGTGTTTTCTTGTGATGTCTTTGACCTCTCTGGCTCCTACAATCCTTCCTCCCTCTCTTCAGCAGGATTCCCCAAGCTCAGTCTTGTGTTTGGCTGTGGCTCTCTGCATCTGTTTCCATTGTTGAATGAAGGCTCTCTGATAACCAATGTGGTAGTCACCACACTGATCACAGGAGGGGTCCATCCAGTTCAGGCTACCATACCCACTATTGTTAGGAGTCTTAGCTGGAATCATCCTTGTAGATTTGTGGAACTTTCCCTTGCATCAGGGCTCTACATGACTCCAAAATGCCACCCCTTTCCAGTCATCTCTTTTAGAACTCTCCCCCTCCATTCATCCCTTAACCACATCCCTCAAGTTCCCATCCCCATCTGCCCCCAGTCCACCCAAGATATCTATTTCCCCTTCCCAGGTAGATCCATGCATCCCTGCCAGGGCCCTCCTTGGTACCTAGCCTCTCTAGGTCTATGGATTATAGCATGGTTATCCTTTATTTTACAGCTAATATTCATTTATGAGTGAGTACTTACCATATTTGTCTTTCTGTATAACCCAATTCTTAAAGTCAAGTTCTGTGCTACTGAGCAAAGCCACACATAACACAGCAAAAGGCATGCTGGAGCTAAAAGAATTTTCACACAAAAGTAGAATTAAAACAGTTAACTAAACTCTCAGATGCTTTAAAAAACTGAAAAGATTCTCAATCTTAATATAACGTTTCAAGATTAGTAAAAGAAACAGAAATAGAAATAAATTTTAAAATGGAAAGGTAGAGAACAAAGTATTTGTATTATACAAATCTCATTAATTATGACTTTCCTGCAATTCTATCATACCTTATGGCTGCAGGCAGTAACTGTTTTCCTCACAAATAATTAAAATAAATATGCTTTCTGAAGGGAGTGCTTAACATTTTCTATAAGATAATTAAATTAAACTATCTGAAATACAGACATATATAAGCATTCTATTGAAAATTTAATTATGACTAAGCATAAACTTCCAAGGTACCACATTAATCCAAAATCTTATGAATCTAGATGGTCAGTTCCTATAAATTTCGTAAACTCTATAAATTATAGAATTCTGAGTAATAATAAAAGGAGAAAAGAAAACCAAAGGGAAGCTAGCTTTAGTACGAATGAATATAACACAGTAGGACTTTGTGATATTCCTGTTTCATCCCCACTACTGTGTTCTTGAGGATCATAAACGGAGAGTCACTTCAGAATAGCAGGTATCTATAGGAAGGAGTTCCCTCCTATTCCGACAGCAAAGTCACAATTTCCTCTGATCATATTGTATATATATCCTCATGGCCAATAATAACTGATCAGAAAGTCAGTAGGAAATTAACAGTCAGGAAGTCACAGAACAGAGAACAAGAGGGGATAAATTTTCAGGTACTCCAAAACAGACCCAAACCTTCTCCTCAGTCCCTCGGGAAGAGAAGTCACATTACAGCACCATCTAGTGAAAGAACAGGAACCTTTCTAGAAGGCAGCAGAGAAAAGCCTTTCCAAACTCACTGAAGGGAATGGATGAAAAACAACTTCTTTAATTATTGACTTGCCCTTTCACTGTGCGTATGTGAGTGTGTGTGTTATGTGTATAAATATATTGGTAATGAGTCAAAATACAAGCTGAATTGCTTGTTTTCAGTATTTTCATCTAAGCATCATTAAATATTTTTCATTACCATTATAGCCACACAAAATAAAAATTTGTCTTGTATTTCAGCAAACACGATTACGTATTCAGAAAAGTGGTTATGGTAGCATTTTTCTGCATCCTAGTATTCTTTATTTTTGAGCTGTTTCCTTATCTCCCCATAGATTCCAGACCACTAAACCTTTAAAAGTAAGTGGAAATTAGAGGTCAAGAAGTTGAGTTCTATTAGATCCTCATTGCACACCATAAATCAGAGCAGTGTAGGCTGCATATGTATTATCTAGGACTCCAACCAATGTTCTTTTACTATTTCAAAAGAGAAAATGTGTGGATGCCACCTTGAATATTAGGGGGATAGTTTTCAGAATTTTAACAAAAAGATTTGCTAAATGTTTGCTTGGGTATATGGAGGTTGTATTGTGCACATTGAATACATTGACATCGCAGTGGTTTCTTTTGCCATTATTTTAGTGTGTGCAGCCACCTTGTCAGGGGTTTTGAAACTTTTGTGCACATAATTTGAGTGTCCACTATTCATCACCAAGCAGATATATAATTGTGCTTTTAGGCCTTGGTTCCAGAGAGCTGAAGTTAGACCCTGTCTTCTTCATTTCAACTAACTCATCAGTAGTCAAAAGTAGGTGACATATAGTCACACATTAAGGAATAGTGGCCTGAATCCACCATTTGAGCATACTGGTCTCCTGCATGACTCATATTTATTCTTCATTATCCATTCCCTGCAATGTCATGACTCTGGAACTATTGCTGTTGTAATACTGTCAGTTTTCTTGTCTCCTTAGTATAAGGTAGATTTACTATCCAGTGTCCTACTTTGGATGAGTGGACAGTCTTCAAATGTCAAGAAAAGAAACATTTCATAGCCCAGCAATTAAGAATATCGTAACAAGGCCTGGAGAGGCTGCTCAGCTGGTAGATTGCTAGGCTAGCATGAGGGAGGCTCTAGGGTCTATCCTCAGCATTGCATAAACTGGGCATACACCTACAGTGTCAACACTTGGAAGTGGAAAGCCAGCCTAGACTACCTGAAACCTTCTTCCACTTGAGAAGGAGTCAGAGAAGGGGCAGGGGTGTGGCTGCCAAGACTTTGGCTGCCTTCTGAAGTACTTGTGTTTCTTAGTGACCCTTAGTTGCCACAATATTCTCTTGATGATACCTAGCCCATAATAAACAATCAACGAGTATCTACTAAATAACTACTAACTGAATAAGCCTATATTGGGAACAAATGGTTGCAATAACTGCTAACCAAAAGTCAGATACTGACAAATTCCACAATCTTCAGTATTTGAAAAGCTACACCAAATACTCTTGAGCATTTCTTGAAGCAAGCCAATTGCAAAAATAAGACACATGCCTTTTGATTCCAGTGAAGTGTCCCTCCATGACACACAGGTCATCTGGGTATGTTCGTAATAAAGAACTTTAGGAAATTTTAGGTGGATTTTTACCCACTATACAATTTTATCCAGGCTATTTTTCTTCAAATAACTGGAATTTCCAAGTACTGATAAGCCTCTCCATTTTCTGATCTTGGATCTTCTAAATATAATTTTCTCCAAACTCAAAATCAGCCTGAGTCAAATCTTTACATGGAAAGAGCAGGTCTGACTATGCTCTAAATGAAGCCTCTTTGCTACAGTTGTCCTCACTTATCACTTAAAGCTCCTACTGTCGGGTGTTTCTAAAAGATGTACAGTCTTGTTCATGTTTACCACACTCTAGGTAGCTCTTTATTCCCCACAGTTTGATACTAAAAGAATAAACAGCTAGAAGAAGCATATGTGAGTATGCATACATATGTATGTACACTTCAAATATATAATTTGCAATATACTAATGCACTTTGTAAATGCATGTACACATATAGCATGCATAGAAATAATACTCAAGCAGATCCTTGGTATGATACAGAGACTTATAGATTAGAGATATCAGAGAATATGAATCTTAGCCTTGATGCTAACCTGCTTTACAACATTCCCTCTCTTTTCTGGGCTCAGCCACACTCCATGAACCCCATTCCTAGGAAAAGGGTTCATCTTCCCATCCTCAAGAACACAGGTAGAATGTTTTAACAGAAGCTATTCCATCAACCTCGAACAATTCTCCAAAGTCTGAAGAACTCATAAAAACTCATAAAAACACAGGTAAACAGAGAATCACCCCAGCTACTTCCTTCCTCTTAAAACTCCTTAGCTGTACCAAGCTGGAGGATTAGATGTCAACCTCACAAAATTGGTTTACCATCAAAGATGATGACATGAATAGAATTAATTCCAGAGCCTAGCCCTTTGCTAGCAGCTAAAAACACCTTAATGCACAGACGTCTTTTCTACATCTCCAATACCAAAAGGATGAGTGAGAGTCCAGTTCCATTTCACGGGGCTTGAAGACTGTAAAAACATGTGCTATTGGCATTATTTGAGAAACAAAGTTTAGTACTGGGCAAAGAACACACAGAACGCCACCCACGCACATCCTGCCAGTGCTGATTAGGAAGTTTTAATGCTATGTAAGAACCCTGAAAGGAGAGACATGATGAAGCCACCTGCTGGGTCTGATCCCTATGGCGGTGGGTAAACAGCTTGCTCACTGTCATTTTACAAGATCTCTCTATGCCTTGTGCAGGCTGGAGTAGGCGACCTCTAAGTGTCCTTCCTCAGACTGCAGTAGCAGAGTCAGACAGAGCCTGTGCCTTCTAAGGCTGGCAGCCGGCAGGAGCTGCGCCAGAACTCCTTGGTCCTCCCCTGGGAAGGGCTTTCCCTGGCTGCTGAGCCAAGGAGGCTGCAGGCAGGAGCGGGGGCGGATCTCCCACGCAGTTCCCCAGAGACAAGGCTAGCGCTGCCTTCCAGCCATCAATAATGTAGTCTTTTGTCAGCAATAAATTCCCTCCAAAATTAATGAAACAACCCTTTTAAATTCTCCTGTCACTGCCTCTTGCAGCAGGGAGCTGTGCTAGGCTTCCTGCTCTCTAAATAAATATAAAAGCCTTATAAATTTTCTCAAGGCAGCCTCTAGCTTGCCCCGCCACGGTCTAATCTCCTCAGCTGCCTACAGAAATCAGGAGCAAGATGGAAACTAGGCACCCGTGTTATGCATTCAGACCCCATACACCATTGCAGACATCTACCCCGTGTCCATCCTCCAGGTCACCTCCAGTCCAGTGTCCTGCAGTGTGACCAGAGGCTGGCTACCACCTAGGAGAGTGGTTCTCAAATGACCCTTTCACAGGGGTCACCTAAGACCATCACTGATATTTACATTATGATTCATAACAGTAGCAAAATTACAGTTAAGAAGTAACCATGAAATAATTTTATGGTTGGGGGTCACCACAGCATGAGGAACTGTATTAAAGGGTCACAACATTAGGAAGGTTGGGAACCCCTGGTCTAAGATATTAAAGCACAGATGCTTCAGATGTGGTCTCTGCCAGGCCCCTTCCTTTCCTGGATAAACAAACTAAAGCTCAGAATGCTGCTGACTATGGTTGAGTGCTTACATTTTGAATTAGTGCTTCTCAAAGTTTAATGTTAAGTAGTGCCCTCAAAGAGGCCCAAAAGGAGAGTTCTCAAGCCACCACTGAAGCTGCTACTGTTGCTGCCGCTCTGTGACCACTGCACACACACTCAATTACTAAGCATCAAGCTTCTAGATTCAAGAAGATGAATTCTGAGACCGAGGCAGATGTACTATGTTCCCAGGACTCAACACAGCATCCAGGCAGCAGACTTCAACACAAGCTTGTTGAACAACCGATTGATCCGCATAAGCATCAGTGTTGCACTGCACAGAGAAGCATGGACTCTAAACCTAGAGAACCCAGTTTACCCACCTGATGAGCAGCGTGTTCTACACCCCAGCTCCTCGGTTGTAAAATTGCTTTCCTAGCAGTGTGTCTTACAGGTTGCTCTGTTTGAGGGTAATGAGCTCAATATGAGCACCGTACTCAGGATAATATCCGGAAAGTGGTTGGTAATACAAAAATATGACTTGTTTAAGTCACACAGCTACTTAGAAGACCCATGTCTCTTGACATTTTAATTCCGTGTCTAACAGGAGACATTGTTCAGTTACAAAGGAGTTTCTATACTACAATCTTTAAAGTTATGAAAGAGAAATCAAGTGAAAGATGTTCAGATTAAAGGTTGTAAATAATTGACCATGCAATTAGAAGTCAACAAGAAAGTCTTATAAATATACTTGCGATGAAAAGACACCTAAGACTTGTATGACACAGATTTGAATTGAAGTCTCCAGCCACCCACATCTAAGCAGTACACAAGTGAATTAGTCAGTCTCTTGGATTAAAAAGAGAGACATGAAGGAAATGGAGACATGTTTAACTTAACAGAACAAACGAAGTAACTCATGCAATGAACATAATACTGCTTTGCCTGTAGCAAGAGCTCAAGAAACTAAAGCTAGTGATATTGGCTGTAGTGAGTCCATGAATTATTGAGGCAACTGTTGATCCATTTCAGAGGAATGTAGAGAAGTAAGTTGTTTGCTCTTCCCACAGCTGTGATTGAGGCAAGAGGAGTTAGACAAATTCCTTGACGAACAGAGAGATAGGTTGAGGGACCATACTAAAGATGGTGAACATCCAAGATGGCTGACTTCATCCTCATCCTCCCAATTAGATGAGACAAAAGCCCTGCAACTTAAAACAGAGGCCCAGTGGGCCCTTTTTCCTTCCAGTTAAGTCCCACCCACCCACCCACACCCACACAATGGACTGGTTTAACAAGTTGGAGGCCATATCAGGATATATTTACACAACAGTTATAGGTCAGCCCTGTGTTTCTTCCTACTGACAAACCATAAATTAGGAGAGGAGACCCTTCAGAGAGAGGGCAGGCTGTGGCTTCTGGACTTTCTCTGCTTTACTGAGGGTCTTTTCCTGTGTGCCTGCTGTATGTGTGTGTTCCCCACCCCTAATAGAAACTTTTCTTCAATTGTTGATTCTGATTGCCATGTTCAAGCATTTCTCAACTGCTACCTGTCTTACCCAACACTTTTTTCCTGCCTTTTAGCTAAGTGGCAGAGAAAATGAAGCCAATCAAGACCCCCAGATGGTGAAATGCTACGACAGACATTGAAGATGCTATTCCAAACAATAGAAAGCCATGAGTTACTATGTGGCCTGGAGGGTGTTTCTAGACAAAGTAGAGCTAGAAAGAGACATGGAAGGGGCCAGGATAGGGGAGGCCTAGACTCAAAAGGGCTAGGTGGTACTAGACTCCTGAAAGGAAGGATTTGAACTTTAATATTTAATGTTAAATACAGAAAAACCCTCAAAGATATCAAAATATGTTGACAATTCCATATTTACGTAGGGAAGCTGAGACATATATTGTTTTGTATCTGAAAATTTAAACATGAATTGTGAGTACAACCTAAAGTCTATGCTCATCCTTAAATACTAACTCTCCAGGTTCCAGCCCAAAAGTTTAATAAAACATATGAAAGAAAACTTCTGGGATCAGTTTTATTTTAAATTTTATTTTTGAGATTATAATAATATCATTTCTTCCTTATCTTTCATCCCTCTATACCTTCCCAGATAGCCGTCCTTGATCTTGTTCAAATTTATGGCCTCTTTTTTCATTAATTGTTGTTATATGAATATATATATATATACATATACATATATATATATGTAAAATGCCCCATATGCATACCATTTGTATGTATGCTAAGTCTTGAGAAGTCACCTCCATGAAAAACAGGACAAACTGAAAATGGTGAGTAGTTTTGGACTTACACAAAACTAAAGTCAAGCATTGCTAATTGCAAGGTTTCCTACACGTAAAACATGACACTGGTAAGAGTGTAGACATATAGTTCCATGGAAGCAAAAAGAGACTCAATATAAACCTGCACAGATACAGCCAAGTGTTTTTTCAGAAGACAAAATTTCATTTCAACAGAGAGAACTCAGGGTCCACATAGCACATAAAAGTAACTCAATACAGATCAGAGGCTAAATGTAAAATACACATCAAAATCTTTTTATGGAAGAAAGCTAGGTGACACTGGATTTGATAATGAGGTTTTAGAAAAGTAGATATGAGGTTTATAAGATTAAAACTGAAGAAATTTAATTTTTATAAAATTAAAAATCTGTTTCATGAGTACCAAAAAATATAAGCTACAGATGATGAGAAATTACTTCTTAGAAACTTTATATTTGATGAAAGACAAATGTAGAACATTAAACAGAATTCTTGAACCTCAATAACCAATGGAAAAAAGAACAATTCCCCATTTTCAAAGAGACATAGACTCTATAAAGAAATCACTGAAGCCAAACAAGCATATGAAAACAAGCACAAATCATTCGTCTCCAGGAAAATGCAGCTTAAAACAACAAATAGACAATAAGACAATTCTCTTAGAATTGCTAATATCTAAAACACCCTTGTATGAGTTGTAGTAAAGAGACAAAGCACTGAGACCTCTTATTTGTTGTTGGCAGGGATATGAAATGGTCCGATTACTTTGAAAGACAGTCAGCACCTTGCAAAGCTAACGAGAGTCTCTCAGGGTTAGCAGCAATTGCATACAATTACACTCACCCAGTTAATTGAAAGCCGCTACACAAAGATCTACACTAGTGAAGGATAACAGGACTGTTAATATAGCCAAAACTGGACCCAACCAAAATGGGAATCAAAGAGTAAACAAATAAGCAAGCTGTGGTACACTTGTAAATGGAATGATATTCATAGATAAAACTCGTGACCTCCCAAGCTGTGCCTAACCTTGGGAGAATCTTACATTCATATTTATGAGCAAAAAAATTATAAGTCACTCTGATGAGATTAAGTTGATTACCTTAACTATATAAATAATATCTGGGAAAAACCAGACTATGTACATGATAAAACACATCAGGGGTTGCAAAGGATTGAGGAGGAAATGGAAATGTAAAATTGGTAAAGCACAGAAGATTCTTACATGGTAAAATGACCAGAGACTGTGAAGGTCACCTTAAGTCCAGGTAGTCCTCCTGTCTGAGCACCTCCCACATTCTCTCAGTGTCCTGCAACCCTACCCCCAATCTTTAACCCCTCTGTGTCACCATGTCCCAGACCTCAACTCTGGTGGACACTCCCCCTCTACCAGACACTATGCCAATCACCACAAGTCCAGGTAGGCCACCTGCCCACAGACCTCGCTCACTGTCTCAATGCCCCCCTCCCTCTCCCCAAGCCCCTCCCCCTTTCTGTCACTGTGTCCCAGCTCCCGACTTGGGCAAAGAGCCCCTGTTCAATAAGAGGCGACACAGGCCTCCAGAAGTTCAGGTAGGCAATCTACCTTGAACCCCACCCCATTCTCTCAGTGCCTCCACCCTATCCCAATCCTCCTATCCCTCCTCATTGCCATATCCCAGCCCCCAACTCAGGCAGAGACTCCCCTGCTCAACCACAGGCTACATGGGGCCAGAGGACCAGAGAGGAAACAAAAAACAAACAAGAAAACACCCATCCAACAAAGACAAAATCAGCGTCTAATGCTCTAATTTCCCCAAACCTAGATGTCTAGACACCAATGTAAGAACATAACCAACAGCAGCCAAGGCAATATGTCACCACCATAACCCACCTATCCTACTACAGCAAGCCTTGAATATTCCAACACAGCTGAAACACAAGAAAAAGACTGTAAACCCAACTTTATGAAGATGATTGAGGTCCTTAAAGAGGAAATGAATATTTCCCGTAAAGAAATCAAGGAAAAACAAACAAAAAATGGAGGAAATGAATACATCCCTTAGAGAAAGCCAAGAAAAAAAAAAGACAAACAGTTGAAGGAAATGAATAAAACTGTTGGGGAACAGTAAACAGAAATAGAAGCAAAAGAAAACACAAACATTTTGTAAAATATCTGCATAGTAATTCTCAAAACTTCCAAAGTCTGAGAAACTGTCTCAGCAAGAGGGATGTAAGAAGGCAGGACTAATAACTATAGCATGTTATTGTACATGAAATTCTTTTAAAAGAAAGAAAGCATATTAGGGAACAAATAAATAAATCAGAACAAAAGCACAGACTTTGGCTAGTAATAGCATGTCAGCATTGGTTCATTGATTGAGACATATGCACCAGACTGGCATAAGATGTTATCAATGGTGAAAGAGGACAAGGAAGATGCAGCAATTCTCTATTTTGGCCTCACAAAAGATAAAAACAAAAATGTTCTAAAATAATATGAAGGGTTACTGAGTGTTCCTGAGAATACAAATGCTTCTTCAAAGGGTCATTCTTTTATCTGTTATCAGCTATTCACACCATAATAGTCCAAGAAAAGTGTGAGAAAATTTTGGTTTGGAATTTGTAGAATAGAGAAGAAAGGCAGCCGGACATACACAAGGGGGAAAGTATTGTGTAAGTGGTATTGTAGGAGTGTTTCCGAAGTGGAGGGTCACGACCTGTGTCCTAAGTCAGGTCCAGCCACCCATCATCAACAAGCCAATTAAAAAGCCAAATTAAAAGATGAAAGCAGAAAAAAAAGAGATATATTCAATATGGCCACATTAGAAGAAATACAGAGATACGGGGAATTCCTAAGTCCATCTGTCAGGTCATTAAAAGAGACTAAAGTTTAAATAGAGAGCCAAGGATTTGTATACCTAAGCAGTACAAGTCAAAGTGTGGTCTTGATGACCACCAATTCAATCATCCTATTTTGCATCTGGGAATCCTGAAAATGAGAAAGAAAGTAGCTGGTCAATTTGTGCCACAGCCAGGACAAAGTCTCCTGCTATGAGGTTCCTCAATTATTTATTCATTTATCTATTTATCTATCTTTGTATTTATTTATTTGTTTGTTTGTTTGTTTGTTTTATCTATTAGTTCTGGAAAGTAACTGAGTGCCTGAGACATGCTGTGCAAGCAGTGTACCACTGAGTACCTCTGAGCCACACTCCAGGCCTAGATTCTTAGTTTGAAGTACATTATGCATAGAAAAAGACATGGTTGTAGTGTCCCAGAGCAGACTTACAGCAGCTTGTGATAGAGCCTATTGATAACTGTTCAGGAATTTTGTAAATCATCAGCATGCCAAGGGGCTCCAGCCCTCAAGTTGCAACTATGCATCGAAGTTGGTAGTTTCTTATAAAATTAAGATTTATATTAAAGCCCCAAAATAATGTTTTTTGGGTTTGTTTGTTTGTTTTTTTGTTTTTGTTTTTGTTTTTTTAGATTTATCCTTAAAATTTCCAGACAATTTTGGTCACATTCACTGAAACTAAACTCATTGGCTAGTAACATTCCCTATGTCTAAACTCACTACATTCCCTGTTTCTAAAGGACGCATGAAATTTGCATAACTGTGTCAATAGAGGATATCAGTCTACAGCAGAGGAAATTGTGTATTTCAATTACATATGCTTTTCTTGTACGTATGCCTTTACCAAATGAGAAATAGCCATAACAACTTTATAATGGATGGGTTAATCCTGTGACAATTATTTAACTTGGTCAAAGTGTAGTTGAGCTAGCTGGAGAAGGTCAGCACGGCATGGGACATGGTGAGAAGCCAAGGGAATGTCAAAATAAAAGGAAGACATTCCCAAAGAGCCTATGACACAGGAAAGCAAACAAAGATCTACAGGCTACCTTGATCAGTAACTTGTCATGACTTTGTGTAAAATACTGACTTAGTTCATATGTAGCCTAACATCGTTATAGAAACTATCAATTCTTAAGTCAGTATCATCAAGGAAAGGCCAGGCTCAGCTGTCTGAATACTCAGTGAAGCTTACATGAAGAGAAAATAACTCATGTTTTACATTTTAATTTTGTATAACTGATCAATGACATGTTCAGATGAAGGACACCAGTATTATCCCTTGCTGTTTTCTAGATTCTACTACTCCATTTGCAACTATACTTTGATTTCCTACAGTTTAAGGATTCATTGACCCATGGGAGCCTCCAGAACCACTGACTGACTCGGTGTAGTCAGGTCACTAATAGACATTGGCAGTATGAAATGTTGCTTGGTTCCTGCACAGCAGCCAGTACTCTGTGGTGTGAGTGTTTTACCTTAAGTTAGTCACACATAAAAAAGGCAAAGCCACTTGTTCTCAGGACAGTATCAGCTCCAAGTCATTCTCAAACATGTAGCTGCACATTAACCAGGATTCAACCAGGAGGTTAAAGTTAACTTCTTCTTTTTCCTCAACAACAAACTTAATTTCTCACTTCAACACTCAAACACATGCTTGTAATTGTTTCTACTAAGCCAACTGTATGTTTTCATAAAAGAAAGCTATGATGCTGTGTGTAAGTACCACTAAGTGGGATAGAGGAAGAAATTTCTGCATCATTACTCCTGACTTTTGCTATCAAATTTCACAGCCACATTGTCCTTGCTGGGCCTCAATTTCTCATAAAGTGAAGTGGTCTGAAAAATGATCCCTGCTAATCAATAACCCAGGATTCTATGATTTGATCACAGAAGACATTGTACTTAATGTTTGATTACAACTTCTTTGATGTCAAAGGTAGTAGAGAAGACAGCCATATAGGCATACACATTTTTGATGATTAGCAAAAGCTAATTTAATAATGCAGGAAAAAATGTGCCACTTGGTAAGCCATGCCAACTGACAGTATACACTCTCCCCTCCCTCTGTCCTTCCCTCTCTTCCTTCCTTCTTCCATTCCTTCCCTTTATTTCCTTTTTTCTATCCTTATGAGACAAAGGGGGATAGATATATAAATGTAATTGAAACTAATTCTGCTTCTAGATACCTTTAGAGAATGCTGAGGATACCGAGACAGTAAGCTGTGCTATAAATTGCTTTTTGGATACATAGATATATTTTATTTTCTAACACAAAACTGCCTAATAAGTTGGTCCCTTGAGCACAAGTTGGCTTCTGTGAGGTGCTATTTAATCTTTGCATTTCATACTTTATTTTAAATAATATGTTACATTTTACTTTTTCTAGCAATAATCACACTTAGTCATCATCCTGCCCTCTGGGAAAGCTGCCCTTTCTTTCTCTTGAATACCTTTACATATATCTTCTTCTATGAACAGTGACACCTTGTACATATCTTCTGGACTTCTTTTACAAGTAAAGTTATGAGAAAGGAAAAAAAATAAATTTGCTGTCTTTTTTTGCTGCATTCCTGGGAGCAAAAAAGTGTGCACAATGGTCACTGATTTTAATTCACAATTTATTTGGATATTTAAGCTCTACACATATATTTTAAAGCCTCATTTTTGCAAAATGTACCCATTCACAGCCTATCTCCACACAGTTCCAACTATTTTACCTGGAGTAATAAACAGAAATGAAATATTAATTAGAATTCCTCTAAATTAACACCATTGGTTTATACATTTTTCTGTGATAAGTATTTCCTTCCAGGGTTTGCTTACAGTAGGAATAATTTAAAGAGTTGAAGTTGCAGTAGAAGTAATTTTATACACAGCTTTCTACACTGCATAATAGGAAGCATTTCTCATTGTGCCTCATAGTCATTATCGTGTAAAATGCGCATTAGTTTCTCGTGCTCAAACTCAAGCCAAATGGGACTTTCCTGCAACACCTTCCACACCGACTACAATTTGTGGTCTTGGGAATGGTGAGTGGGTAGTTTCAGTGTCTGTGAATGTAAGCCCCTGTCTGTAGGCTCAGACTTCCCATACTCTTACAGTTCCATGTTTAAGACTCCAGGGACAATTTTCGTGATGTCATGTTTCTCTGCTCTTTCACACACACACACACACACACACACACACACACACACACACACACACACACACACACACACTTTCCCTTTCTTTAACTCTTCACCCAGCCTCTGCTTACACCCTCTTCCTACTTCAGCTTTCCCCCATTGATTCAATGTGCACAGTTTACATTACTTCTGCTTCATTACAAGATCAAGGAAGGAAAAATTTCGAGACTAGAGCCAAGGAGATGACTCAGCCAGAAGAAGTGTTAGTGCTCAGACCTCAGGAACTAATTCCGGTCTCTAAGGTGGAAAAGGAACTAATTCCCATGAAGATGTCATCTTACTGCTACACTAGTGCTCTCACATATCAACACCTGTACACTCACTCTCTCACAAACAAGACAATTTGAAAAATCCATGGCTGATTCTTTGTGTCCATATGATAGACACATAAATGTCAATATAAGTGATGTGAATGTTGTATTTATTTATTTTTTTGTACAGCTTACCAAGTTATTAGAAAACTCAATGGCGCTGGGCGGTGGTGGCACACGCCTTTAATCCCAACACTTGGGAGGCAGAGGCAGGTGGATATCTGTGAGTTTGAGGCCAGACTGGTCTATAGAGCAAGTTCCAGGATAGGCACCAAAACTACACAGAGAAACCCTGTCTCGAAAAAATCCAAAAACAAAGAGAGAGAGAGAGAGAGACAGAGACAGAGACAGAGACAGAGAGAGACAGTGAGAAAGAAAGAAACAAAGAAAGAAACAAAGAAAGAAAGAAACTCAATGGCTTAAAACAGCACAAATGTATCATCTTACAGATCTGTAGATTACAAGATTAATCAGATCTCACTGAGCTAAAATCAAGGCGTTAATAGAGACACACTCCTTTCTCAAAGTTTTGAGAGGAGAGCCTGCTCCACACCTGTTTTTGCCCATCCTTTATCTTCTCTTCACTCAGATTCACCTGGGAAGATTATTGAACTTCAAAGGCCTACCTAGATAATATGAAGAAAATATAATTGTTCATCTCAAAGCCTTTAGTCATAGCATAAAGTTGCATTTGCTAAGTAAACGCCTATTAAGAGATTCTGAAGAATAAGATGTATTTTAAGGGACCATTATTCTACCAACTTCAACAGTCCACGCAGACATGAAAAGTATTCTAACAATGGTTGGGAGAATCCTTTGCTGATGCTAATAAGGAAATGCTGCTGAAGGAAGATGGAAGTCTGGGACTAGAGTAATAGCTTGGTGTTGAGAACAGTTTTTACTCCTGCAAAGAATAGGAGTTCAGTTCCATGCACACACACGGTGGCTTGCAACCTTCCATAAGCTCCTGTCAGGGATCATCACGCTTTTCTGACCTCCATGGGCATCAGGCACATACACTGTACACAGACACACATATAACCATATTTATATATATATATATATCACCATATATATGTAGAGCAGCCTAGCCTTGAACTCATAGAGATCTTCCTGCCACTGCCTCCTGAGTGCTAGAATTAGAACCTTGAGCTATCACACCTGGTCCTAAAACAAGCAAATATTAAAATAAAAGACAAAAGTCTGCCTAGAGCCCCAAATACAACCAAACAAGAGCTCCCATCTTCACTCACTGTACAGTAGGTTTTCTATTTAATTGAAACAGTTTCCCTTTTCATAGAAGAAAGGAATTTATTTGGGACATAAAATGCTCAGGAGAAATTTGCTTGAAATTAATCAGATGGTGAGAACACTGAAGCTTTAATCTTCCAGCAGTTTTAAAATGTGCATTATTAGGAACCGTGATCAGCGTGCTGGAAGTGGGGCACTCGACTTACTTCTTTTTTCTAACTGAAACTCCATGCTTTATAACCAACATGTCCAGTTTCCCTCTCCCAGTCTTACAACCACAATTCTACCCTACAGTCATATCTACTCAAATTTCCTTTCCATAGTCCATAACAGTGAAGTGATGAAATGAAAGAGTAAAATTTAAATGGGCTTATCACACACAAAAACTGGATGAGGCAATTAGTATGTTGATTGCTTTTTTCTAGACCTCCCTACTCTAATCATATCCTCAAAAAGGGATCATGAACACTTTCCATATAATAATTCCAGGAACCACACACAAATACATATATACATACATACATACATACATACATACATACATACATACATATATACAATTGCTCTCCAGAGGGGCTATAGCTCTTTGGAGGCACATCCACTTTTCCTAAGTTCACAGATGCATCTCATTTGGGTGTAATGGGGGCTAATGTGAATCAAACACAGAGCCACGCTTACGCTGGGCAAATCCCTATTGCTGGGCTACACACCATTCTGACATCAGCCTCTCACTGATAGCTTCCTTTCATTACATGCACCAGTTCTTTCACTGGATTTTGCAATTCTCTCATCACTCTCAGATGTTAACACACCTGCCAACTCACAAGCTCCATTAGGCCTCACTGCCAATCTCACTGTGTGCTTTACTTACGGCCCTGGAGATTTCACTGCTTGACAGTGTTCTATAATTATTCCTTTAAACCTCTCTGTACCTTACTGAACAGAATAGCAAATTATTAAAGCAACGGTGGCTTGTACCTTAACTGTTCTACAGAAATTTTAATACGGTTTTTGTCTTGAACTTTGCTCATTCACTTTTGTAAGATTCAGGCACACATTCATGGGAGACCTCTTTGCTCTAAGAGTTAAAACTTTATTCTTGGTCAAACAGCCCCAACTCTCTCTCCACCTCTCGCCTGCCCCACCCTCTCCTCTTAGGCATTCTCTTTCAGACTCTTCAGTCTCCCAGGATTTCTCCCAGGACATGAAATGACCTATAATATGGCATGACATTGAACAATTAATGGATGAAAGAAAGAATTTGTTTAGCCCCAACTGGCAGAAGATTCTCTTTGACTCAGATTTAATACTTTAGGATTAATTTCATTTTCTCTACAGACCCAATTACATTACTTGGCCCTGCAATGAATATTTATACAATCCCAATAATGTTAACACCACAGGCTTTTATCTGCTCAATTTTGTAAACAGCACATGAAGCCTTAAGTCTATGAAGTGTGAAAATGTTGGAAAGAATTATAAAACTCATAGGAAGAGTAAGATGGAGGGAAATAGAGAAAAACAGAAATTTGTTGATGGTCATATGATATAATTTTTATTTTTGAAATTATTTGCAACTGCTGCGAACCTATTTTACACTACTTTAACATAATATCTGAGAGTATATTTCTTAGAAAGAAAGGGTACTTGGGTGGGCAAGATGGCTCAGTGATTAAAACTTGTACTGCACAAGCCTGATGACCTGAGTTTTCTTCCTGGAACCCACAGGTCTGGAAGGACAGGCCCAGTTCTTGGGAGTTGTCCACCGATCTCCACATGCAGGCTATGGCAGGCATGCACATGAACAGACATGTATGACATGGTAACATACACCTCATAAACACCACACACACACACACACACACACACACACACACACACACATACACGATAATAAGGTCAATAAAAAGAGGGAATTTATTTGGTTCACAGATCTGGAAAGTTGGTGGTTTGGCACTGGTATCAGCTTGATTCTGCTAAGTGCTAAGATGACTGCATGTCACACAGCAGACCACATGGGAGGTGGAACTAAGACAGGTGGGAATGGTCAGGTGTGCACATTACTAGCAGTCCTTTTCACAGGAGCTAAGCAAGGATCTCCCAGAATGACAACCCTAATCCTCTCTAAGGATAGTGCACACGATGGCCTAATCAGCACCAGGCTCAGCATTTAGAATCGCACAGAACATTAGCATCATGATGTGGAGGCCAAATTTCAAACACATGAATCCTTGGGGGACAGAGCACGCTTGATGAATCAGGAAAAGGAATTACGTATTTATGTCTTAAACTTAAGGGTATTTCAAGAATTCCCCTCCTAAAAATGTAAATCAAGGAAGGTAAAGAGATTACAAGTGGGGTGGAAAACTTTTACTTTTGATTTTATGATCTGTCTGTCGTATTTGGTAAAGTTCTTTTTGATCACCATATTGAATTTGTCTATTCTAAGTGATATCCGTATGTCCCAGATTGAGAAATGTGAACCTATGACAATGTGGAGTAGTGAATTCCATTTATTTTCCCCACTCCAGTTCTTTGACAGACAAGAAAGACCAGCTTCTTGTGACCATGAGGCAGGTGTGGATCAGGAACTACATCTTTACCAAGTCCTGACATCCCCACAGACACCATCATCTGCCTTTTTGAGCCATATGGTCTACCAAGAGCCAACAACCAGATCTAAGGAAGGTCTCTTATGACTTCTAAGCATGGATGTTTCTTGGTTGATCATGACCATGCTGCTGTAAATACAAGGCCAAATCCTATGTTCTTCATTAAAGAAAATTTTGCCGGGTGGTGGTGGTGCACACCTTTAATCCCAGCACTTGGGAGGCAGAGGCAGGAGGATCTCTGTGAGTTCGAGGCCAGCCTGGTCTACAAAGCAAGTTCTAGGAAAGGCGCAACGCTACACAGAGAAACCCTGTCTCGAAAAACCAAAAATATATATATATATATATATATATATATATATATATATATATATATATGATCCAGATAAACAGACCCACAATACAAGTCTGATGGAAATACCGTGTAAAAGAAGGGTGCTGCTTTCAAACATGTTCATGACTGGTTCACAGAAATGCCAAGTATGGTAGCTGGGTATGTTCTGCCTCTTCCCTTGGGTGGGTTGTGTACTAAGCCAGCAATCATGTGCATGTTAATAAATAGTATTAAAGAAGAAACTTGCATTCTCCCAAAATAAGAAGGTAAACCAAAAAGTAGCACAATTTTTGCATCCCAACACCTAGCAGGAATGAAAACAAAAATATTTGCTGAAAATGGAAAATATAACTATAGCCTTAAAATGGTAAATTCAGTCATAGAGAACATGAAGGGGTTCTGGATTTTTTGCCTCCCTCAAACTGCACAACATGAAGAGTAGGTTCACAAAGCAATTAGTCTGATAGTCTGTTAGACTCCTTCAATCCTCTTTTAAAGGTAGAAATATAAATCTAAATTGCAATCCATATACCACGCCTCTAAGGAGAAAGGGCATTCTGTCCTGTAACAGTCATAAACCTTTTCTAAGCCTATAGTTGAATCTCCTCTGTTTAAAGAATTTTCTAAATTATCTAGACCATCTAAAGCTTATATAGCATCAAACGGTTCTTGCCTCTTGTTTCTTTCATTCCATAAAATAATTTTCTGAAGAGCTAGGAAGCATTGGGATTCACTGCTGATATTTATCCTGCAATGATTTTTTTATATATAACTATAAACATTGAATTTCAGATGGCTCAGCTTGTGCATGATACTGATTTTAAGATAGTGAAGGATTAAGTGAATTTCCAAACTGCAACTCACAGAAGAGGCTGAGAGATTATATTGACCCTTATGTGCTTCAACTGTGGAGTCATTCAAGAAAAAAACTGCTGCCATAGCTCCAAGCTCAAAAAGATCCCTGACCATCTTTGACATTTAAAAGACAGAAAATTGTTTGGCTTCATTTTAAATGTCACTCCTTTGCAGGTGGAGAACTTTTTTATTTAGAAGATTGGAGAATGAAACAAACCATGCCGAGGTATGCTGACTCTGGAAAGTTTGATCAAACTGACTACATACTCAGGAAATATAGGTTGAGTATTAGTAAATCACATGGAGGCAATGATCAAAAGAGAAGCTCTTACTTAATCTTCAGAAGCAGTGGGATGTAGAGGGAAATGTCCTGGTCTAAGAATTAAAATGAATCATTTGAGTCCAAGCTTCATCAATTAGCTCTGAAATACTTTGCCAGTCAACAATTTCCATAGTACTCTGACTCAGCAATAGCTCTTCAAATGTCTTTGATTTCTCAAGAAGGTACTTGATACTTCAATCTCCGTGTCCTCTTCTATAAAGTTGAGCTAAATTTTCATGCCCTAATAATTTCAGAAGGCAGAAAAATAAATGGAACAGAGAATATAAATGTGGGACAACATTGAAAATCATAAAAGCTGGTCAAATTTAAGATATTTGTTTTAGCATTGTATATATTTTCAAAATAATAATATATTGAAAAAGTTTTTTGTCTAGTTTTTTTCCTTCCTTCCTTCCTTCTGCCCTTTCATCCTTCCTTCCTTCATTCCTTTCTAGTTGTAACTAAGTCATAAAGTTGGGAGTCATCTCCTATTTTGTTTGGGTTGGTTTTCTGTTTCCTACTTCTTCACTCATGTGGACATCTTATCTCTTCAGAACAGATGTGGAGTTTTCTGTTCAGGATTTGGGTCAATCATCCCTTAGGTCCATCAAAAGGATGCAGTGTGACCAATGACAAAAATGAGAAGCAGCAATGTGCAACTGTGACCGTCAGTCAGCACTTTCTCTTTCCTCTCTGGAGCGGTGTCGCACTAATGTCATCTTAGAGTACAGAGGCATTTGCTTTCTGGGAAAAAGAAAACAGAGCAATTCGCCAGTAGTTTTACAGTTTCTTGTTGCTGTTCTTTATCAGGTTACTTCATTGTTCTACCCACCTGAGACTCTTTACAGCTGAAAATATAGTACATTTTGAAAGAATTTCTGTAATTAATATTGTATGGGCTGACATGTCTTTAGCTACATGACATCCTTCCCCACAATCCCTCCAACTACCCTAATGAAACTGATTTTCTCCCTATTCACTGCATCACACTTTACTTTCCAAATTCTGCTTCTGTTAGTCCTACAGCTTGGCATCCTTTTCCCAACAGACACATGGTAAAATATTTGTCAATATTTGCCATCTATGCAAAGTGCCAAATACTTGGTGAAGGCATTTGTGATGTTCTTGGAAGCCCAGATGTCTCTACCCTCTCAGATTTTTAGCACCTAGTGTTCCTGTCTTTTCAAAGTATTTCTCCCTTTTGAGCTTATGAATCTTCTGTTTTTGCCCTTTCATATCAAAGTGCCTGTAAGCCAAGATGTAATCATGTCAATACCATATGTCCAGAGGGCTTAAAGGTAGTAAATAATCTTAATAAAAATTAATGGGCACCAATTATTATATTTAAATGATATCAGTTATCTCATATTTTATCTAACTACCAGTAAACCAAGGCACTATTACATTAGTAACTGAAACTTATCATCTTGTTCTGATCAAAATACAGTATGTAGATGTAGAAAAATGGTATAATAAAATACATTATTATATATAATTGGTATATCCTAACCATTAGTAAGTACATTATTACTAAATTGGGTTTATTATTGAAATACTAGGATACCTAATATACTTATATAATCATACTTACTCAAACTATTATATATACACTTATTCAAATGATAATATCTTAAAATAGATAAGAATAATATGATTTGATATATCCAGTTAAGCATTTGAGCAAATTTAAATGTGTTGATGAACAAAATACTAAATGATAAACTAATTGATTTATAATATATTCATGATTTTAAAGGATATATATTTCAGGAAAAAATGCAGTGCTTTAAAATGACAAAGCATTTTCAGTAGGCTGTGGGCAAAGCAATCATTCCCTGTGGAGTCATTTTTCTCTAATATTACTTTAACCAACTCAAAGAGGAAAAAGAAAGTTTATACTCAGGAAATGAGAACTTAGATGATATTTTCAAGTGATGTGATAATGTATTTTTTGAAAACACAAGCAATTGCTTGGGAACCTGTCAGAATCAGAGGTTCGGTAATGTAGTAGGGAATCAATTCTAAATCAGAAATCAAAGGATCCAAGTGTACAGAGAATGCTAGAGGATAAAATGGGGGAAATATATTTATAGCAACATTCAAAGAAAAGGTAAAATTATTAATAAAATTTAGTAAGTTTGTATATAGTGAAATAAGCATCTTTTATAGTGAAAACTTTAATGTAATACTAATCTCGAAAGACCAACATAAGAAGCTTGTCAACGTTCACTCGTTTTATTTATAATGTAGCTTGATGTTTGTGGTGGTTTGAATAAAATGACCCTCATAAGCCCACAGGGAGTGGCACTATTAGAAAGTGTGGCCTTGTTGGAGGAAGTGTGTCACTGTCAGTGAGTGGGCTTTGAGATCTCAGAAGCTCAAGCCAGGTCTAATGTGACTTCCTCTTCCTGCTGCCTGCAGATCCAGACGCAGAACTCACAGCTTCCTCTGCATCACCACGTCTGCTTGTATGCCACCAAGCTTCCCACTGTGATAATGGGCTAAATCTATGAACCATATTCCAGCCCCAATAAAATGTTTTCCTTTATAAGAGTTGTCATGGTCCTGGTGTCTCTTCACAGCAATAAAACCCTAACTAAGACTATACTTAAGAAAAATAATGAATCAGCCTCTGTTGTTTATGGTTATTTAAAAAATGGCATTCTGTTTTTGTGGATTTGTGGGTTGATTGTATATTAGAAATAGATAGTTAAATATAACATTCATAAAGCTAAGTAAGAATATACAAGAATTCTCTCAAAATGAAAGGCAGCAAAGCAAATTATATCTGCTGAGAGATAGTCAATACAAGACATTTCACAGTTTTCAGTGCTTTAAAAGCTTGGACACTGGACAGACTAATGGACAGTGAATGGTACAGGGATGACTGTCAAACAATGAAATAAACACATCAGGAGGTTATCTAATGATTTTTATTAAAAATAGATTCTGCTCTCATACAATATATCCCAACCACATGTTCCCATCTCTCCACTGCTTCAAGCTCTTCCCCTCCTCCCATCCCGCTTAAATCCACTCTTTAGAAAGGGCAGGCCTCCGAGAGCCTGCAGCCAAACAGGACTAAACAAAATACACTAAGACAAAGCAAAGCCTTCATATCAAGGCTGTTCAAGGCAACCTAATAGGCGGAAAAGAGTCTCAAGAGTGATATTTCAAGTCTGCTGCGAGATAATGACATAGTAATAAAGAGCATTGGTGCTATTGGCTGAGTGCCAAAAAGTGCACTACATACGTGCTTCATAATTTTGTCAGGGAAAATTCTAAATAGAGTAAAGATGTAGAAGCATCCATTTTAATATAACCATAAAGGCATCAGAAGTAATCACAGGAGGATCAGTTTGTTGCTTCAGAACAGGAGAGAGTTTTCTATCACTCCAATCCATAACACATAAAATTGTGACCTGTTAATACAACTACATAAAATGGCAGGCCTCTACCTGAAAGCTAAAATCACAGGTGAAGTAAAAAGGTAAAAATACCAACAAACACACATACCCACAAAGAAAATTTTCCAACTAATATTCATATAGAGGCTCCAAGGTAGAATAGAAGCTACTAGAACTAATGAAAAGATGGTAATACAGATAAACAAAAATGGCAGTTAAAAAAAAGAGCTCTGTCTTACACTCTCACTCTCCATGACCCAAAGCTACCAACATTTGAGGACCTGTTCACATCATCTTTTGCATGTCCTATCAGTAGCACTGACCCTCTTTCACATGACAGCATTTGAGGATATTAGCCAGAGGCCCTGGCACACTCCAAGGGAGATTTCCCCCTTTCCTAGCACTGGGGCTGTAAACACTATCATTTGCAAGCCAGTGCTGAGCATCTTTGCACTCCACTGGTAAGTGTCACCTCCATCTCATTCTGGTATACCAACCTCAACTTCTTAGAAACCACAACAAAAATCTAATGACTACACAGAGGGTTTGTTTGTGTAATAAGTATACCTGGGCTTTTGCTGAACTAGAAGCATTTCTGATACTCCTTTCACAATCACCACTGAATGGTTCCAAGACTAAAACCCATGCACTACCCAGCTGACCCAAAACCTGCCAAGTTGGAGTAATAGCAAATAACACCTATTCAACAAAGATGGTACAGACATCCACACCAAAAGGTACAATCAACAACCTACTCAAATGTCCACATCTCATCACAAAAACCAAATAAAATGAAAATCCAAGAAAATACGTCTCTTCCAAATATTAGTAATGTACTCCCACAGTAATGTACCTGAAGAAAGCAAAATGGCACACAAGACAATGAACTCAAAATAACTATTAAAAATATGTTCAAGGAACTCAAACAAGATATGAATAAATGTCATAATGAAGACTAAGAAAACACAAACAGATGAATGAAATAAAGAAAACAATTCAGGATATGAAAATAAAATTCAATAAAGAGACAGAAATTCTGCAAAGAACCCAAATCAAAATAAAACTTGAAATTAAATTATTCAACAAATCTAATAAAAAGCTCAGTACAAAGTCTCACCAACAAAATAAATCAGGTGGGAAGAGAATATCATGACTTGAAGATAAGGTAATGAAATTAGACCATATTGTCAAAGAAAATCATAAATCTAAAACACTCATAAACAGATCATGCATGAAGTTAAGGGCATTATAAAAAAAGACTGAACATATGAATTATGGGTGTAGAAAGATAAGAAATGCAGGACAGAGGCACAGAAAATATTCTCAAAATCCCATAGAAGAAAATTTGCCAATTCTAAGAAAAGAGATGCCTATCCAGGTCCAAGAGGCATACAGAACACAAATAGACAAGGCCAGAAAATAAGTTCTCCACATCATGTAACAGCCAAAACACTAAGTGTGTTAAAGGATATTGAAAAGCTGCAGTACAGAAATATCAAGTCACATATGGAGCCAGGTGTATAAGAATAGCCACTGAAATTCAGTGAATATTTCTAAAGGCCACAGGGGCTTGATTGATGCATATAGGTCCCGAAAGATCACAGAAGGCTGCCCAGACTACTATACACAGCATAACTAATTATCATCATTGAAAAAGCAGAAAAAAATCCATAAAAAAAGCAGACACACAGAATTTATGACAACCAAGTCAGTTACCAGATAGAATACATAGGACTGAAACAAAAAAAAGATAAGCACATTCAAGAATGACAATGAAAAAAATCACAATATTCATATCAGTAATTAAGCAAAGAATTAGAAAATAACTAACACAAAATGAGAGGAATCAATATACATAGTTCACCAATAACTTTGAACGTTTTAGTTCAACTCCCCTATCAAAAGATAAAGACTAGCATGCTGTGGGATGGTCTGTATGTCAAGTGTGTTGCTGATTGGTCAATAAATAAATCACTGATTGATCAGTGGCTAGGCAGGAAGTATAGGCGGGACAAGGAGGAGAATAAAGCTGGGAAGTGGAAGGCTGAGTCAGAGAGACACTGCCAGCCGCTATGATGAAAAACAGCATGTGAAGATGCCGGTAAGCCATGAGCCACATGGCAAGGTATAGATTTACAGAAATAGGTTAATTTAAGCTGTAAGAACAGTTAGCAAGAAGCCTGCCACGGCCATACAGTTTGTAACCAATATAAGTCTCTGTGTTTACTTGGTCGGATCTGAGCGGCTGTGGGACTGGCAAGTGAGAGAGATTTGTCTTGACTATGGGCCAGGCAGGAAAACTCAAGCTACACTAGCAGGTGGATTTTAAAAGAAAAAGCATCTTCTATTTGTGGCCTCGAAGAAACACAGCTCAACCCAAAAGAGAGCCATTACCTAACAGTGAAAGGGTGTGGGCAAATTTGCCCCAATTAAATGGAAGTAGGAAACAATTGGGAATTACCATTCTTATATTTGACAAAAGAGAACTCAAGCCAAACTAATGTGAGGAGATAAACGATGTCACTTCATACTAATCAGTCCTAAACTACAGTCCTAAACATGTATGCTCCAAACTTGGGTTCAACCAACCTCATTAAGTAAATGCTAGTAATAATAAACAACAGATTAGCCCAAACACATTGAAGATGGTAACTTCAGTTTCCCATTCTAACCAATGGGCAGGCCATCAAGACAAAAAGTAAAGAGAGAAATATTAAAGCTAAAATCATACCATAAATCAGATAGACTTAACAGATACCTACAGAAGTTACCATTCAAACTCTAGAAATCACACATCCATCTCAGCAGCCCATGGAACTTTGACTAAAATAGGCCACATACAGGGACATTGAGCAGGTTTCAATAAATGTAGGGAAGTTGAAATACTCTCTACAGTTTATCTGATCACAATGGAATAAATCTCCATATCAACAGCAATAGAAAACTAATACAGGTATGGAAATTGTGCAATACACCGTTGAATAATGAATAGATCACTAAGGAGATAATCACAAAAAAATTTTTAAAAATGTCCAGAATTGAATCAGAGTTAAAACACAACATACTAAAATTCTATGGGATACAAGTTTATAGCTCAAATAAACAACTTAATTATAAGTTTTAAGTCCTTGGGAAACCAAAGCAAACAGCACCCAAAGCAAAAGAGAGAAATAATTAAATAAATCAGAGCAGAAGTTGAATAAAAATGAGATAAGCAATACAAAGGATTCAACAGTTGGTTCCTTGAGAAGATTACCAAGATTGCCAGATGTTCAGCCAAATTAATTAAACAAAAGAAAGGGAAGGCCAAAATTAATGAAAGGGTACAAGAACGGAGGAGAAGTAGACATCTCAACACCAATGAAATCTAGATCCTAAGAACATAACTACAGAAGCCAAATTTGAAAGCCCAGAATAAATAGAAGAGTTTCTAGATGTATGCAACCCACCAACATTAAAGTCAAATGTGATTTTAAAAAATTAATTAGAGCCAGGCAAGTGGCGATGCATGCCTTTAATCCCAGCACTCAGGAGACCACAGGCAGGAGGATCTCTGTGAGTTCGAGACCAGCCTGGTCTATATATAGTGAGTTCCAGGATAATCAGGACTGGTTCATAGGGAAACACTGTCTTGAAAAATAATAAATAAATAAATAAACAAATAAATAAATAAATAAATAAATAGCAGATCAGACCAACAGAAAGCAATGAGATTGGATAAAGTAATGAAAACATCCCAATCCAAAAAAGAAGGGATGACTGCAGTTTTTTTCTAGACTTTTAAAGAAAATTTAAAATATGCTTCTGAAATGACTCGTGGAATATAACAAGAAAGACTATTTCCAAGTTGTTTTTATGAGGCAGCAATACAATGTTATATACAGTATGCAAACAATGAAATAATTAAACTACAGACCAGTCTCCTTGTTGAGCATATATTCAAAAATTCTCAATAAGTAATTGCAAACTGTCTTCAAGAAAACATCAGTGTCTTCAGAACGTTGTATCCATGATGGAACCTAGTTTTCCTGAGTGAGTGATGAGCATGAGATAAGAACCTTCCTCAGCTGGGCTAGCCCAAGACGTAATCCCCAGAGCAGGGTGGGAGGGTTTGAAGTCTTGCATTTCTAGGAGAAAAGCCTCTGAACATGAGCTGGGAGTAGGGGCCAGTATGCTGATGCAGTCTGGTGGCAATTCTCACAGAACTGAATAAACAGAGGTGGGGAGTGATCCCGGTTCAAACATCACAGATTCTGGCCTTTCTCACTGAATTTATTAAGACTTTCTTTTAAAGTTTTTTTTTTTTCCAAAATGCTGCCTGCCTCTAGGATTTTTTCCAGAGCTTTAGGTGGTGGTTTTGTTGTTGTTGTTGTTGTTGTTTATGATTTTTCCACAGCCTCGCCAGGAAGCAGATCAACAAAATTTCTAAAAATGCTAGCATGCCAGAAGCCAATCATCTGAGCATTTATTCTTAATAAGAGTATAAGAACGAAAGACTGAGCCACAATAGCAGTTTTAATGTATTAAATCATCAAGACCTAATTGTGTTGAAATATACTATTGATGAGCCTGGGAAGAATCAGGCCATTCTGCATGCTTCAGGTTGAAGATAAATTTATATGACACTTAGAGAAAGTGTGACTGAAAATATAAATTATGGAATCACTAACCCTTTTACCTGCACTTCTCCTTCTGCTTCTTGCCTTCAGCTGTATCTGCATATATATCATTATCTTTAAGAACTAATATTGGAAATAATGGAATACCAGAAGCTAAGTAGAGCATGAAGAAATACTTTATGCAGGGATATAAAAAGCACTCAAAAACATACTGTTTAAAAGGCACGTAGGAACTTCTTTAAGAAAGGAGGTGATGGGAGGTAGTATATGATGCCTTCTTGGATTTAAAGAAGAAAGGCTAGAAAGATGCAAAAGAAATCAGCAAAAGTGATCAATCTTGGGAAGGAGACTTACCTTAGGACACACGAGATACTCTTTTTGGGGGCCAGTACTCTACTTTATGAATCCATATGATATATCTAACACAGTACTGTGATAAAGACTCATATGTCCCCAGAACAAAGGTGAAACTGGCCTCTTCCCATTTATGCACAACTGCTTTTAACATTGGAAAATCCCATATTTCCTCATGTTATTTATTATGAATAAAAAGTATAATGATGAAAACGGGGGCACTCAATCCTACTTCCCTGTAGAGACTCAGTTACTTCGGTTGATTGGCCTTCTTGGAAAGCACCTCCAAAGTGCTGTTAAGGATGACACGGAACCTCTATATGCCAGTAGCCCTTCACAGAAACTTCAAAAACCAAACTAAAACAACAACAACAAAAACAACAACAACAACAAAAACCCAACCCCAGACTCCACATAGTCACATTCTTTGGTATTTTTCTTCTTGTATCCACTTTACAGTTTTTCTCCTTTCCACCATGTGGGAACCTTCCTGGTGCTCTCTACCTTCACAACAGCACAGTCACCATGCCCTCATGCATACTGCTCTCAAGATGACAGGAGCAACAACCACGTTATTGATAACTAGACATAAAAGCTACAGTGAACATGACCTTTCTATGGGAACTTTAATAATTTCATACAGATACTTTATAATAGGTTAGTTGGGCTACTTCTCAGAATATCTGAAATGAATACATTTTTTCCCCAACTTGTGAATTTTGAATCTTCCCACCCATCCACTACTAACTCTTGAATTTCAAAATCCCTTGTAACTTCACCAGTGGGCTTGGGCATGTGACCCAAATGTGGGCTATCGGAGAACCCCATTTCTATAGCCACAAAGGTGGGATTCATAAAGGGCATGCTTCTTGGTCTAGGCCAGTGAGAATATAGGTGATATTGCTGGCACTATTATACAAGGAAAACTTTATTTCTGAGGCTTATTAACCCGAAAGAATCAAGTACTTCCAGTAGGCAACTTTGTTCCCACACCAAAAGTGTCTGAATGAGAAACTAACAGTAAACTTAGTGTAAGGAAAATACTTTCAAACAGAATGTGTAAAGACATGAATTCAGATATACTAATTATTCCATCCCTTTATTTTCCAAATTCTATGAAACAAAACATACTGTTCCCCCTTTGATCATAAATCAGGCTATATTTAGAATTCTATCAAAGAAAGTTATTCTAAATTATGAAGAGATGAAATTTTTCTTAGCTTTAATGTCATTCTATACACATAGTGCTGTTTATCACACCAGGTTAGTCTCCCTTAAAATTCAAAGAGGCAACTACTTACCATGGGATGTTCCAATTCTCTGGATCATTTAGGGATTTTCAATAGAACAGAACTCTAGGGAAAAAAATGCAGACTAGAGATAGCAATCTTTACAATCCTTACTTGTCACAAACAGCATCTCTATGCCTCCACTGTCTTTTTGATGGGTACCCTTTTCAGGTGGACAGTATGCCCAGTCCCAATTTTCAAACAAAAAAAATCAAAAATTTAAAAGTTGTGTTTATCTAAATCCACAGATAAACAGGGGATCTGGAAGAAACACAGGCATCTAGTTACTCTTTATAACTCTTTATAGCAAGTTTGTTTTGATAAGGATAAACAAATTCTGACAGGTAAGGTGAAACAATAAATTGTTGCTTCCTACTTTTCTAGGATTCCAGAAATCATGTGGACTTCCTGTCTTACACTTATTGCCTGTAAATCTTTCTAGTCTCCTTTTCTTCTGCCATCCTGTCCAAAAACTTTGACAGCCATGTTGTAAATATAAAGATGTTGAACTTGCTTATCAATTTTAAAAATAATTTCCAAAAGGTAATGTTTATAAAAGTCTGAGAGAAATCACTTTTGTTTATGAGAAAAAGAAGTAAATAACTCTTATAAGATTGTAGGCTCCTATAAGATAATGTAATTTACTCAAAACAAAGACACTGTAAGCCCAATAGTGGTGAAGATGAGATAAATGTCCAAGAGTTATAAGGCTTGGTCCTGTATCAACCCAAGAGACAAAAGGGTAGGCAAGATGGCTGAGCAATAGCTTTTACTTATCAAGAGTCAGACTATCAAACCACAATATATTGAAGGAGGTGAGAGATCTACTTTGTATATAGAGGGCTTGAAGTTAAATATTAGAGGAGGGTGTAAATGGAGAACAAGAATGAGATCCAGAACTGTCCCTACAGGCCTCACTGTCACATTTCAGGGATATACTTACTACATGGAATGCTGAGTACCAGAACCTTGGACATTGCTGTCCCCAACTCCAGAAGCCTTGTCCGATAGGATTGCCTAAAAATGGTTGTTGTGGTCTGACTCCTATCAAGTGTTGCTGTCTTCTGAAGTGAGTTGTCGCTGTCCAGCTGTTCTGTCCTAAGCTACTCCATATTATCTGAAAACAAGGCTTCTGAGCCTGTTTTTCCTGGATATACCACCTTACAAGCAGCTTTTTGATAATGGAGGATGACTCTACACCTGCACCATCAGCCATCGTGGAAGGAGGAAGGCTTCCTCAATTAAATTTATCAAAGTAAACTGGGACTGTGGAGAGGCACATGGGTAAATTAAAATTATATCAGGAAACCCAGACCCAAGCACTAATGTGACAGAGAGAAGAGTGCACCTGCCTCACGTGGACCCCGTAAAGAGGTGGACACCTAACAGTTCAGCGGCAACTGTCCTCACAACTGGTCATCTGACCATCTGGTTGTATACGTCAAGGGACCAACAGTCTGAGCTCTCCTGTTTGTCCTCACTGTTGATTCAATCTTCTTGAATCACCATCTGCCCATCTTCCTGTTTTTCTATCTGGATCTGATGTCTCTCTGACTATTCATTTGTCTGGTACTTGTCTTGCTCTTGACTTCTGCAGCTGCGTTCAACTGAGCAGTTCAGCTCTCACCTTGTACCCATCACAGCTGCTGTCGTGCCTCTCCAGAGATCTCCACCTGCTTTGTTATCATCCCCCAGACTAGCTTGCACTTCTGCCTTTCCAAACTCCCTCCACCCCTAACCCTGGCCTCTAAGAAATCTATAGCCTCCTTAACCTTTGGTAACATAAGTATGTGATATGTAATGTGTAATCTGAGAGTTCATAAGTAATAAATATTGGAATAGAAGACCCTGTGTTTTCCTCAGAGCTATATGGAAAAGCATGAGTACATGGCAAATTGCTGACAATGAAAACTCCTTACCTTGTTAATGTATTGTCAGGCAGTAAATTCTGACATTTTGAAAAGAAATGAAGTGATCATGTTTCTGGCAGAGCCCACTTATGACATAATTGTCAGAGACTGTTCCAGACTGGGAGTGTCTATGATACATGTATCTATCTCAGCTGCAAGGAAACTGGGAGATAAACTTGGATTCTACATTTAGGATTAAGGACACACACCAAACTTGAGATAAATTTATCAGATAAAGAAAGGAATGCTATTAAAAGGTTCCTGGCATCTTCTACATTTACACATGTCTACAACATACACTAGAGAAATACAAAGATGTCTGAAGATTGTTAGGAAAAATTCTTTTGATGGGGGACATGGCGGGGAAGCTTAAAGACAATGACTTCGTGAATGATCATATCAATCATAGATTAGACAGAAAAGCCATGCTTCCTGTTTCCCGTTATCCTAAATTTTTGCAAAAGGCCCAGACATCCCTGAGCTCTCTACATCCTGCACAGCAGTAGTAAATGAATTAACTTTTCATGGGGAGACATAAGAAAATGTCTAATCAACCCAGGTAGAGAACACACGAAAGACCAATGTACAAATTTAACCGAAGTCTAGGTTGGTGAACCAATTAGTTTTGGGGGATTAGTCACAGAGCACAGATATAGGGTTACTTATAGGAGGATGGGTAGCAACAAAATGGCTGTATGACCACAAAGTCACACCCCATCACAGATGAGAGCCTCATAAAAGATAGATCACGGAATCTCACTTTCCTTTAACCTTCCATTTCCTAAACACTTCAGCATTTCTTAAGATCTCTTACAATTGGGACTGGGGACAGAAGGGAGTAATGTCTGAAATCTTAGGTGAGGGTACTGGGATCCCTTCCTCCCTCTTCCTACTGAAGAATGTTAGCACCTCCACTACGATGATCATAAACTTACCACTATTGTTCTGCTCAACTAGTTACCATGACTACAGATTCAAAGCAATCTCTACTCCAAAATAATGATGAGATGATAATATCATACCTGGAGAGAAAAAGCCATACTGCATCATTCCATTTCTTCCCGCTAACTCCTCCATTCTTTCTACTCCTTTGAGGATTGCAATGGTTCCCTGAGACTTGGAAGGGGTGACATGTGCAATATTATTTTCTGAGCACTAGCGTTGTCATGCTGAGGGAAGCAAGTATAAGGAATAGTTTAGCAACCTGGAACTCCACTTGGCTTATGTTTATGTTATACTCACTCCTCTCTTCTAATGATGCAGTTGGCAGCCCAGGACCTTTACCTGCATAAAACATGAACATATACCCTTCTCTGAACTATGTACCTAGCATCCTGTTATCAACTTAGGACTCTCACCTGCATCAAGCTGTACAAACACTTCTGCCTGGACAAAGAAATGTTTCTTCTACCCTTAATGACCATCATAATTAAATGGATTATATCCAATTATACTCTACTTATGTCAGGGAACAGAAGAAATGGGATTGACCTGGCCTGGGTTGATTGTGGGTGCATGCTCAAGAGGCAAACTCTGTCCTCAAAGTAAACTCTTAGGGGAAAACACTTATTTATCATCTTGTGCTTATGCATAATTGAGTATTAAACTACTAAATCAGATGCATTATGAAAAGGGACATGTGTAGAAGAAAAGGGGTTATAAAACTTAGTCTATCAATCAAGAGAAAGAGCCACACATGCAATGCCCTTAGCACCCACACACCTCCTTGTTTAGAGTCCCATAAACAGAAGCCCCAAACAATAACCCACACTCATGTGGCCTACTATCACTCTTGACAGTGTATCTGACCTGAACTACTGATTGGCTTTGAATAAACTTACTTTGCAAATCTGTGTGAGTTTTTTTCAATTAGATGAGTACTTGAATACTTGATAACTTGAAAACAAACAAATAGCCCAGACCCAAACCTGTCAGGTCCAAAGGAAACTCCATTTCCCCAAATTCCAAAAGATAGAAAGGACAAATGGTTATCAGCACATGCTGGCCTCCAGGATCCTTCATTATCAAAAAGTACTTGTCACATTTCAAAGTTCATGTTAATATCCTAGCTCTTTTCACCTCCTCCCCTAACCTAAACACCCCAGCTCATAGGCCAGCTACTACCACTCCCCTACTCATTCTCCTTATAGCCCTGCTATTTTTGTTATGCTCATTCTCTTAGGCTTTCCTCTCTGCCTGCCTCCTCCCCTTTTCTCTGCTCTCCTGTGATGTCCCTCTTTCTATCACCTACACACACACACACACACACACACACACACACACACACACACACGCATGCACACACTCCTGCTTCCCTCATAGCCAGGTCTTGGCCAGACTTGCTGGCCATGTTCAGTCTACTATTTTCTGTTGCTGCTTTGGACTCTTCCAGGTGCCTCTGGCTATTTCTTTCATAGCTACAATAAAAAATATTTCCTCTTAACTATATTATGGAGCAGTCATGTTACCAGTTCATACACAATAATAACAATAATAATACCACCACAGTCATCATTCTTCTTGGCAATTTGACCAATTATGAGTCTCGTCATCAGGTGTCTTGGCCTACTGTAAGAATTTTTCTTCACAATCAATGCCAACAGTATGTGGGCATAAACACAAATATTTATAAATTTGATGGATATATCATAGCCTTTAAAGGAATGATAGCATCTGCTTCCCACTGAAAATGACCTCTCTAGCTACAGGTTTTTGTGCTGGATAATAGAACCAGAAAACAATCCCTCCTGTGAACCAGTTCTTAAATCCAGTCAGAAAGATATTGGTTGCAACCATAGCAGTTGAATGACCATTTCACCAGTGGGCACACATTACCTGGCATATTGTGAGTGTCAAATATAGGGTTCACAACCAGAGTAGAACTTGGTGATGATTATCTGCCAGCATCCTGTAGGGTACATCTCCTGGCATCATGAAAGCTTGCCAGTGAGGATGGAGCTTCCAATTCAAGTTCAGCTTGATTTCTCAGTGATTTTTTTCTTAACCAGTGAATGTGGTATCTTCAGCTACAGTCTTACCATCGAGGTTCTGACAATACAGCTGAAAGCAGTGGCAATACACATTTGGTGGTCTTGTTGACCAACAACTCATGGAGAGACAGTCACTCTTGGCACTGGGATGTTCATTTAACAGCCTTGCTTTTCCTTACCCATTTAAGACACTATATTTTAAATTCACTAGTTGCTGTTTTCCTAATGTGAGACACTTGGAAGTTAGTATTTACCTTAATTTGCTTTATGTTGATATGATAAAACACTAACCAAAACCAAATTGAGGAGAAAGAGTCATATTTGGCTAACAGATCATTGTCCATCCTCAAGGGAAACCAAGGTCAGAATCCAAGACATGAATCTGGATGCAGTAACTGAAGCAGAAAGCATGGAGGAATACCTCTTACTGACTTCTTTCCTGATTTTGCTCAGTGAGTTTCCTTAAACAACCTAGGACTACTGCCCAGGAGTGACACTTGCCCATAATGGACAAGGCAATCCTCCATCAATTAACAATTAAGAAAATGCTCTGAGAATATCCCACAAGCCAGTCTGATGGAGGCAATTTGTCAACTGAGGTTTCCTCATCCCAGGTGTTTCCAGATTGACAACCAATAGACACCACAGTGGTGTATCGCCCATGGGGTAAAACATGTTTGGTAGAAGGTGGGAAGGAACTTTGAAGAAGCGCTGCTGCCCATTCCAAACAAGTGCAAATTAGACTCTGGAGTCAGTAGCTAAGGAGATAACAAGGGAAAACCTTAACAATGTCTAATAAAGCATGTAAACACCATGTCACTTCTATCATTCCTTCACAAGAGTAACTTGGGGTACAGCAGCAGAGATGAGAGTCAGTACTTCTTTATTTTTTTATTTAGCTTTATATAATCCACAATCACTTTTCATGATCCATTTTTCTTGATTATCCTAGGATAGTGCCATGGGGCCACCATGAATCTCCCCACCCCTAATAGGTGCAGGGAGGCTGTTTCAAGCTCCTTGGCCTCACTTGGTCTGCTGTACCTTTCACACAGGCTAGCTACCCATGTCAGGTAGTCTCTAGACCAGCAAGGAGGTTACAGCCACTGCCACTGACTCTTTCTCAGACATTGTGTTTGAAGGCATCCCTGATAGAACAAGTAATCTTTACACCCAGTATATTTTTTTAGGAGACAGTTTGTCCCTCCAGTTTTCTCTGGAGTGGTAACTGACCACTCATAGTGTTCTAGAACTAATATTAATATGCCTTCCCAGTGAGAAATCACTCTGTGTCACTCCGTTCTTTAATATAGCTCACTTCTAGCTCTGGCTAATGATCAGAGAAAAGCTAGCCATGAAGAGAAGATTTTGCTAACTTAGGTACACTTTAGGCTTATGCATTCCATAAGCACTGTTATCTTTAAATCTCTTTCTTGTCCCAGACCCAGATTACACTTTGAACAGTTTAAATAGAGACAAAAAACTGCAAGTCTGATCATTTGGGCAGATGGGAGATTTATACAGCAAAGATATTACCACATTATTTCTTATGCACATCAGTGTTGTTCTTCTCAAATAGTTATTACCCAGGTTGAGCTTGCCTACCTGACAGAAGTATGGTTCTCCTAATGACAGCACAAGGGACTTAATGGCAGGTGAGAACTTAATGGTCTTGAGCTGCCCTCAGAGGCATGTTCTTTGATATAGGGAAAGGCCTAATGGCCAGTTTTAAGTCAAGAGTTGTCTTTGTTTGCTTTGGGAATGGAGCCTAATTGGAGGTCAATCTTGGTGAACAAAGATTAGCATCCTTAGTTTCCCTTATCTGTAACAGAGCTCATTAGCATACTAGTTATCTTCAGGGTCTTTTGGAGGCAGCACTCCCTTATCTAAATTCTAC
Source organism: Peromyscus eremicus (assembly GCF_949786415.1). NCBI lineage: Eukaryota > Metazoa > Chordata > Mammalia > Rodentia > Cricetidae > Peromyscus > Peromyscus eremicus. The sequence continues at coordinate 66,731,671 of NC_081428.1, forward strand.
TTTCTGTGACTTAATGTCTCCTAAGCAAATCTATCAGTGAGTCTTTTTAAAGCATCAATTCCATCACAAATAGATGATCACATTTGTGTCTTTTCATAATACCTGAATTTTCTTAGTACAAACGAAAATCCAAAGTACAGCAGTTGTGTTGATAGCAATTTTCCAAGTACTTTTGATTACCTTAGTAGCCTGCTAAGGCAAACAGGAGATATTAGTTCATTTAGTCCTATCTTAACTCTCAGATCTCATGCATTCCACAATCCCACACATACACGTGCATGCATACACACACACACACACACACACACACACACAAGTGGGAGAGAGTTAAAGAGTCACAAGCAGAGTTCAGAGTTTCAAAGATGCAGACGAAGAAGCAGGATGCTGACCAGAATGTAAGGAGAGTCTTGTGGGGATCAGATAATGAGCCCTATTGCATGTCTGCTGAGAGATGTGCTATAGAGTTACACCACAGGGTCAAAGATTTTAGATGAAATTTGGTGTTGAGTCAAGCTAAAGCAGAGATGTGCAAGATCACAGAAACCTTAAAGGTGAATGGTCTACTGGGTCTAGATGGATGGACATCTTCTACAGAAGCAGACACATGGACAACAGGTCTGGCCAGAGAATGCTGGCATATGGATATGTAGAAAGTAAGCCGCATTAGGTGAGGACTGAGCTGAGATGAAGCACCTCCCACCCCAGTAAAGCTGAAAGCTTCCCTGCCTGATGTTCTTTAGAAATAAATAACAGGTGATCAGATGTCAAGTCTGTAGTGACTAATGCCATCACCTTGATAGATGTCCTTTATCCTGGTGAAGGTGTCTCACCCTCTTCTCCATTCAGTGTCTGAAAGATGTTCTTGAGCCTTGTTTTTTTGGTTTTATTTTAATGCTTCCCTGTTATTATGCAGTCCCAATTTACTTTGATAAGTTTATGGAATGGCACATTTTCTACTTTAACAAATAACTCATTTTGTGCCTCAATTAGAGATTCCAGAAATATATTTGCATTGCCACCAAGGTGCAAAATCATCCTCTAGGTTTGCACTCAAAACGGAGTTAAACTCAGCTTTCAAGTCTTTCAGGGCAAGGCATAATCTTAAAAACAATCACTGTTTTGTATAATATGGAGTAACATAAGGCAGAACACAGCAGGATCTCAATAATCCCCTAAGATCACTTGCAATTGTGGGGAGAGGAGACTGAAGGAAGAGGAAGTCATGGCTGGAATCCAAGGTGAGGTTCCTGTAATACTGCCTTCTTCTATCTACTAGGGAGTGTCAATAGCTCCATTACCACTCTACAGAAGTAGCTATTACTGTATTGTTCTACTCAATTAGTTGCCATGGTTACTAGACCAAGGTAATTTCTACTCCAAAATAGTGATGATCATTTTATACCTGGAGGGAAAAATCTATGCTTCTACAGGACTAATGATGATCTTAGAAACTCTCAAAGTAGTTTTATAGAGATAATAACATTAAAATTTTAAGTTGCCACACCACAGTCTCAAACTTTGCACAAATATGGGTATTGTCTTGAGAACACTACTCCAGAAACAATATGCTTTTCAAATATGCTTGTGTCTTTCCACAATGTCATAATTTATTATTGAATTGGAATAAATTCACAAGGTACAACATTTTTAAAGGTAGAAATTTGTCTGATAACTCTGCTTTTATGGTCATATGACCAAGGTAAACAGTTTCTTCTCTTCCAATCTTGATTATTAATATTAACTCTCAATTTACATGTCAAACATCACACAGTAAATAGATCTACCTATAAATAGATATATGTATGTGTATGTGTGGATATCAGAATGGTTACAAAAGATTAGAGTTTCAAGAAGCTTCAACAGTAGGCTGAATATAAACAGAGGCAGCATCAATAAGTGTAATGAAAGCAGTGTGCCAGAAATGTAAGTGTATACATTTGTAGTTTTCCACAATATCAGAACATATTTTATAACAATAAATTCACAAGTTGCAAGTGATTTGACTTCCAACAATTTCCCAGATATTACCACCTACCTCAGCAATATGGCTGATATGAATTTAGGGTCTTTCATTCCAATCTTAGTTACTAGGATGAATTCTCATATATTTTATACAGCACACAATAAGTAATTGTAATGTAACTATGTAATTTGTGGTTCTCTGAGTCATGATAAGGATTTGATGTTGATATCTTGTTTAGGGCTGAGTTCCAAGGTCTCTTACTTTCTACATAATGTGGGTCTTTGTATTTGTTCCCATTTGTTGTAGAAGAAAGCTTCTCTAATGATGGCTGAGAAAGGCACTGAAATATGATTATAGCAGAATGCCATTAAGAGTCAGTTTATTGTTATGTTTTTTGTTTTAATTTTTTTGAGCAGTAAGCAATATTTGGTTTTACCGTTTTACCCTAGGTCCTTGGGCTCTCTGGATCAGGTTCTTGGTCACTCCAACAGTTTCAGGTACAGGTCCCATCTCTAGGAGTGGGCCTTAAGTCAAAGCAGCTATTGGGTTGGTTACTCTTACAAACATTTTGCCACCATTGCCCTAGCATATCTCGCAGGAAGGACACCATTGTAGATCAAAGAGATTGTGCCCGAATTGGTGTTTATGTTTTTCTTTTGGTAGCATGTACAGTACCTTCCTATACCAAAGACACTAGAATGTAGGGGTGAAGGGTCTAAGGCTCTATGTAGGCACCAGCTCAATTTCTCCATGTTCAGTGAGTTGGGTAGATGCTGTCTTCAACAAAGGGGCTTTGCAGTCAATTTGTAGAGAGCAACCTACAGTCTTGGATATAGCCTTGGTTGTCTGGGGTTTCCCATGGGACCTGTTTGTCCAACAACTCAGTTAGATATAATCCAGTCCTAGTACTGGAATCAGAATTAAGTTTAAGACCCAGAGGGGATAGATGATGCCAAGAAAAAAAAAAACAGGCCCTCTAAATCAACAGGATAGAGCACATAAGATGGCACAGAGACTGAGGCCGCATGTGCGGGGCCTGCAGGGGTCTGCACAAGACGGGACCCCAGATCTGGAAGGAGAAGTGGACACCTTCTCACCCAGAAGCAATCTCCAACTGATAACCACTTGCAAAGGAAAATTCAGTTTCCTCAAAGGAAGTCTCACTGAGGAAACAGACTGTTCTTAAGGGCAGGCTGCATGTCTAACAGTAGACGGCCAACAGAAGATGAACTCACTTGCCCCTTTGGAGGTTCCTTCTATCATAATGTTGTGTCAGGGTTTTTACTGTTTTCTTTCAATTTTTCTTTTATTTATTTTTATGCTTTTTCTTCTCTCTTTTTACCCTACAAGTCCTTTGTGTATATAATATGGGTTCTAATTTAGTGTTTTTATGAGATTCCTGAATGTGCAAATGAGTCGGTCTCTGTTTCTTGTGCTTTTCTTGAGCATTTTTTTCTTTCTGTTTGTTTGTTTTGTCCAATTCTCGGGTATTAGTTTGTGTTTTATCTTATTGTATTTTATTATTAGCCCTTAGAAGCCTGTTTGTTTTCTAATGCGAGACAGAAAGGGCTAGATCTTGATGGGAGAAGAGGCAGGGAGGAACTAGGAGGGGTAGAGGAAGGGGAAACTGTAATCATGATATATATGTGAGGAGAAAAATCTATTTGCAATAAAAGGGAAAAATGTGTAATGTGAATTAAAAGTGAATGCAATAGCTGGGTGGTGGTGGCACATGCCTTTAATCCCAGCACTAAGAAGGCTGGAGCAGGCAGATCTCTGTGAGTTCAAGGCCAGTCTGGTCTACAGAGTGAGTTCCAGGACAGCCAGGGCTGCACAGGGAAACCTTGTCTTGAAAAACCAAAAATAAAATAAAATTAAAAAGTGATTACAAATTAAAGAGTCTAGATTAGTACTGAAGACATTTCAAAGCAGGCTAAAAGAAATGTGGAGGGCACTAGAAGATGGCATGACCTTTCGTGTTCATGAATTAGTAGATGACCATATATATAATATATACTGACTATGGTTTTCCCTCCCCCTACTCCCACTATCGTCAAGAAGATGGGATGCAAAATCCATATAGCAATGTCAAACACAGTAAGAAAGAAACCACAGAAACAATTCTATTCACAAGAGTCTTTCATATAATTTGAAGTAAACCAACCAAGGTGGTGAAAGAAATCTACTCCTAGTTCCTTTGGACATCCCCTCCCATCCAGATACACCCTTTTTCTGTGTCCCATTAGAAAACAAACAGGCTTCTAAGGGATAATAATAAAATATAATTCATCAGTAAAACAAAACAAAACACTTCAAAATAGGACAAAAGAAGGAAAAGAGATCAAGAAAAGGTACAAGAAACAGCTATAAAGGCAGAAATCCACTTGTTAGCACACTCAAGAATCCCAGAAAAATGCTAAATTGGAACCCACAATATATGTGCAAAGGGCCTGTAGGAGAGAGTGGGGGAAGAGAATAAATAAAAATAAAAATGAAATGTAATTTGTGAAAAGAAAAGGACCTAACACAATATTATGAGCCAAGGAAACTCCAAAGCTGCCTTTGAGTTCATGTTTTGTTGGCCATCTATTGTGGGTCATGGGACCTACCCTTAAGAATGCTTTCTTGCTGGGGAGTGGTGGCATACGCCTTTAATCCCAGCACTTGGGAGGCAGAGGCAGGTGGATCTCTGTGAGTTCGATGTCAGCCTGGTCTACAGAGTGAGTTCTAGGACAGGCACCAAAACTACACAGAGAAACCTTGTCTCGAAAAACGAAAAAAAAAATTGTTTCTTTCCCCAGTGAGACTCCCTTGCAGAAAACTAAATTTTCTTTTGCAAGTAGTTTTCATTTGGAGGTAGCTTCTGGGTTTGGTATGGGTGCTTGTGTCCAATTCTCCTCTTGGCACAGGGACCCTGATGCTGTGGAATATTCCTTTACACTATGTGAATATATGTCACTATGATTGGTTTAATAAACAAGCTGATTAGCCAATAGTTGATCAGGATAAAGTTAGACAGGAAAGCCAAACTGAGAATGATGGGAAGGGTGGAGTCTGGAGTCATCAGCCAGAGGCAGAGGGAACAGGAGATGATTGTACCATGCTAATAAAGGTACTGCCACATGGCAGAGCATAAATAAGGAATATGGGTTAACTTAAAATGTAAGAGCTAGTTAGTAACAAGCCTGAGCTATTGGCTGAGCATTTACCATTTCTATTAAGTCTCTGAGCCAGTTATTTGGGAAGTAGCTGCCTATTATTTGGAAGCAGGCAGTTGGGACACAAAAACTCTGCCTATACCCAGATGCATGCAGGCCCTGTATATATTGCCTCACTCTCTGAGTTCATGTGTGCTTTAGTCCTGTTGTGTTTAGAAAGTCTTGTTTCCTTGGTGTTCTCCATCTACTATGGCTCTTATACTCTTTCTGCCTCCTCTTCTGCATACAAGCCCTGAGGGAAGGGATTTGATGGAGACATTCCATTTAGGACTGAGTGTTCTAAGGTATCTCACTCTCTGTCTATTGTCCAGTTGTGGGTCTCTGTATTTTTCCCTATTTACACAAGAAGAAGTTTCTCTGATGATGACTGAGCAAGGCACTGATCTATGTGTATAGCAGAATGTCTTTAGAGTCACTTTATTACAATGTTCTTTTAGTAAAACAGTAGTATTTGGTTTTACCCTAGGTCTCAGGCTCTTGACCAAGCAGCATCAGGCATGGGTTCTATCTTGTGGAGGCAGATTAGATACTGGTTGGTTACTCCCATAAGCTGTGTGCCACCATTGCCCTCCCATATCTTCCAGGTAGGACACTATTGTAAATTGAAGGGTTTGTAGCTGGGTTGGTGTTTACATTTTTCCTTCAGGAGCATGCAGAGTAATTTCCTGTACCAAAAGTACTAGTCTGTAGGGGTGAAAGTTCTACATAGGCACCAACTCAACTACTTCATGTTCAGTAAGTTGTGTAGATGCTCTCTTCAGCAACAGGGCCTGGCAGTCAGTTTGTGGAGAGCAACCTATAGCCTTGGCAATAGCTTGGGCTGTTTGTGGGTTCCCATAGGACCCGTTTGGCCAACAAATCAATTAGATGTAAACCATTCTCAGTACTAGCAGTTTCAATTGGTGATGAGAGATGTCTAGTCAGCTCTGTCTCCCCAATATTCAGCAATTCAATTTAGATAGCCTTCATATGTGCAGATATTTTAGGGAGTTTCCATTTATTATGCTTCTAGACTACTCCTCAGATGGTCCTTAATTTTAGCACTCTCTCTCTTTCCCTGTGTTCCCTTATCCCTGCTTGATCCTCCCATTCCAACATTCCCTCAGTCCATTCATAACAATCTATTCTATTTTCCTTCCCTAGGGAGACCTCTCTCCCCACTAACCCCTTACTCTACACCTAATCTCTGTGATTCCATGGATTATACCTTGCTTAACATTGACTTCACAGCTAATACCTACCTATAAATGAATTCGTATATTTGTCTTTATTAGTCTAATTTACCGCACTTAGGATGATATTTTCTAGTTCTATACATTCACCCACTGACACTGACACTTTCACTATTGAATATAATTTTATCCACCATCATAAACAAAACAAAAAATCCATGACAAAGATATAGCAAAAAAAAATGTATCTTCTTTCAAACCCAGGTCTATTCCCTAAATTCAATCTTTTCTCATGCCCTACTACAGTGATTCTCAACTTTCCTAATGCTTCAACTCTTTAATTCAGTTCCTCATGTTGTGGTGACCCCAATCCATAAAATTGTTTTCATTGTTACTTCATAACTGCAATTTTGCTGCTGTGATGAATCATAATGCAAATATCTGATATGCAAACCCCAAAGGGGTCATGACCCATAAGTTGAGAACCATTGCCCTAGTACTTATCCATTCTTGGTTACCTTTCTACATGTTACACTATATTTGTATATTAATTTGTTTACATATGTACACATATTAGCTAGGTTCCACATATGAGTGAAAATACACAGAATAATTTATGGCTTATAAAATTTCTAGGAGTAATGGATTTGTTAATTAGCCTGATTGAGTCATTTTATATAATAAACATATATCAAAATATTACATTGATAAATGTATACTCACACATATATAAAATATGTATGACTATCATTTTCAGATAAAGATAAAGTTTTAAAAATATTCTTTCTTCAGATGCTATAAAGCATAAGATGACTGGGTATGACGTGATGCCTGACCCATGAATTATCACTATGCCCCTGCCAGATTATCATATGGATTTACTTATATTATAAATAGTCTCACAATAATTAGTCTCTATTTCCACTCAACTATCATGTTACATGAACAAACTCTATGAATAGTTCTTTTTCTTCTGCTTCTCTTATACATCCAAATGGGAAGAATTCAATATTTTTAACTCAAGATAGAAACTTTCTAGATTATTCCTCTAAGAGACACAGGAACACTGAGTGCTGTGAGCTGGTTGAAAAAGATTGATTATGGAACTCAGTTTCTGAATAAAGAATTGCCCAAATTTTTGTTACAGTAATATAAAATAATTAGAAAATGTCTTACTCCACACAACATTTTGTTGAAAAATATTTTGTTATGCACAGCATTTAAATTTAATGGACCATCAGACATCAATGTGCTAATAAAATAGCATTAGAAATTTTCAGAAGTAGCAGCATTGCATCAGGCTTTTTCGTTCACAAAGAGGATGTCTTTGGGTCATCACTGGTTCCCTGATTGCCCCACACCCCACTGTCTGTCAGTAAACAGCCCTATGTCCTCTGGCTCTTATCATTGCTCTCCAGTTTCCTATGAAAGTTTATCTGCTATCAAGTCTGAGTATAATCCTTCAAACTGTGCCCTCAATCTTACTCTTCTTAGCAACTTCACAGCATCCTTCCTGTCAGCGCCCACAATAGTCCTCCACCACTTTAGTTTTCTTCACAAATAGGAAGAAATCTCTCTTTCCTCTGATTGTTCAAAACTCGAGCTTGCAGGGGCTTCAAGTCATTCTTTATAAGAAACCTACTTATTTTCTTTTTTAAAAAATAATTTTTTTATTTTTTTCAACTAGAGTATGGCTTGCCGTGATGGTATAGTAGTTAGTACTCTGCATTGTGGCTACAGCAACCTCAGTTCCAATCTGAATCTCTGCACCATTGTCCTTCTGCCTGGAGATTTTTTGTTAGAGCTGGAGGGATAGCTCAACTGTTAAAGGCTAAGCCCACAACCAAAAAAAAAAAAACATAAAAAGTGTGCTTATTTTCATTCCCACTTTGCCATCACATGGAACCATGAGAATTTTATACTTCTCTCTCCAGGGCAATTTTTTTTTTTTCACTAAGCAGTTACTCCATTATTTCTGATAAAATGAACACATGTCAAGCCTTATCATTTCTGTCTGGGATATGCAGAAATCTAGCCAAACTTTTATTGAAATCATCTCCTGGAAGGTGATCAAAACACAATTCGATGTATTTTTCTATCCATGTTGTGAATATTTCCCAACTTCGCACTGTGATTTCTTTCAAGTAGACTTTAAAAAAGGCTGTATTTTTCAGAGTCCTGCCCTGGTTCTGTTCTGCTCATTGTGTTCGATCTGCAGGTGACACCATCTAGTCCAATTGTTTCGACTGAAGTGATGCCATGAAAGCCCAGATTTACTTTGTGATCCAAAAGGCTCCGATGGTGCTTTCCTTGCAGGACTCTGGAACTTCCATTCTAGGGATGTTTATGCTCCATATAGTCCTTAGGGCTTTTCGATGTTTATGCTCCATATAGTCCTTAGGGCTTTTCAATCAGTGAAACCCAAACCATGCCCCATCCCTTCTTGGTCAGTGCAATCAGTGCACTGTCCAATCCAGAAGACAGGATGTAATTCTATCTTCCCCTTCCCCTTCACAGTCTCACCAAGTGCTGTGGTATCGGCTCACAAAAGTCTCTCAGTTCTGTCAGATGGTTCTCACCCGAACAGTTCCAGGGCTTTGTACCCTTGATGTTTACTTTAACCACTTACCTCTGGTCTTTGCCCCGGCTTGCCCACCATTAATATAACCCCTATGACATTATCAATAGGAACTTTGTGAAATGCAAAGTCAGTCAAGCTGCGTTTCTGTTTCTCCAGCTTCAAAAGAATGAATTTGCTTCTTCTAGTGTCCAAACTCAAATAACTCCCCATGAACACTGGCCACCAGTGCAGAACTGCCAGTCACTGCAACATCCGCTCTCATTACACTTTCCCTACAACCTAAGCTTTATCAGACTAAAACGCACCCAACAAATATTGACATTCCAGCCATACTGAAATACATGCTCTGAGTCTCTGAGAACTCAGGCGTTTTTAAACAGTGGCACCTCAGCACAGCCTCTTCACTTGATTCGGCTAGAGCATCACCCACGTGCAAAGACTGAGCACAGTCTCCTGATGCTTATCCTCAAAACCCATTGAGGCAATCTTAGCTCCTGGATCTTGTTAATTATTGTGATTGATCATTACTTTGTTTACCTGTGTTCTCTAGGCAGATATATTTAGCATTCCCTAAGGTCATGGGCAGTGTCTTCCTCACCTCCCTGTTACCTTTTGAGATGGTTGGCACATACGGCATACTTCATTTGTGATGAATGAAATAATTCAAGTACTATTTATTAATATTCTTTTATGCTAACCATGTGTTGAAAAGATGCATATGTTCTTTCTTAAATTTACAAGTGCTTCATTTTGGATAAGTGTACTAGTTTTCTCAGTACTATGACAAAAAATACCAGACAGCAGCAACTAAAGGGACTGACAAGATAGCAGCTTGGTGGATACAAGGCTTGCTGTGCACGTATGAGGTCCTGAGTTTAAATCCCAGCACTCACATAAAAGGTAGGGCACGGAGGCGTGCACTGCGGTGAGTGGAGACAGCTGTCGCTTGCTGCTGCAGTTCTAGTTCCAGGTTCAGTGAGAGACCCTGCCTCAAGAGAATAAGATGGAAAGTGAGAGAAAGATACCAGATGCCCTCTTCTGAACTTCATGTTTGGGAGTGGAGACATGCACTCACACAAAAAAATTAGCATGCATTCTCTCTCTCTCTCTCTCTCTCTCTCTCTCTCTCTCTCTCTCTCTCTCTCAATCTCTCTCTCTCACACACACACATACACACAACAACAACAACAACAACAACAACAACTTATTTAAGAAAGGGAGACTTTAGTTAGGCTTACAGTTGGAGGAGATACATGAGTTCATCGCAATGAGGAAAGCATGGTCGCAGGAGGCAGCTAGTCACATTTCGTTTGAAATTAAGAAGTACAGATCAATGCTGGTGTTCAGTTTGCTTTCTCCTTTACATTCAGTCCTTGGCTCCAGCCCATGGAATGGTGTCATCTACATTTAGGGTAGGTCTTCCAACCCAAAAAACTCTATCTAGAAACTCACCCACAGATGTGCCCTGAGGTCCCTTAGGTGATTGTAAATCCCATCAAATTGACAACCCGGATTAACCATCTCAGTAAGAATATAACCCAATCAACAGTCTCACCTATTCAGAGGGCCTGATCCAGTTGGGGGCCCCTCAGCCATTGATTCATAGTTCATGTGTTTCCATTCGTTTGGCTATTTGTCCCTGTGCTTTATCCAACCTTGGTCTCAACAATTCTCGCTCATATAAACCCTCCTCTTTCTCGCCAATTGGACTCCCGGAGCTCCACCTGGGGCCTGGCCATGGATCTCTGCATCCTGTTCCCTCAGTCATTGGATGGAGGTTCTAGCACGACAATTAGGGTGTTTGGCCATCCTATCACCAAAGTAGGTCAGTTTGGGCTGTCTCTCAACCATTGCCAGAAGTCTATTGTGGGGGTATCTTTGTGGATTTCTGTGGGCCTCTCTAGCACTTTGCTTCTTCCTATTCTCATGTGGTCTTCACTTACTATGGTCTCCTATTCCTTGATCTCCCTCTCTGTTCTTGATCCAGCTGGGATCTCCCGCTCCCCAAAGCTCTCTTTCCTTCGACCCTCGCCCTTCATTACCCCCACTCACGTCCAGGCTGTTCATGTAGATCTCATCCATTTCTCTGTCATTGGGCGATCCCTGTGTCTTTCTTGGGGTCCTGTTTTCCAGGTAGCCTCCCTGGTGTTATGAGTAGCAATTCCGTCATCCTTGTTCCACATCTAGTATCCTCCTATGAGTGAGTACATACCATGTTTGTCTTTCTGAGTCTGGGTTACCTCACTCAGGATGATTTTTTCTAGATCCATCCATTTGCCTGCAAACCTCATGATGTCATTGTTTTTCTCTGCTGAGTAGTATTCCATTGTGTATATGTACCACATTTTATTTATCCATTCTTCAGTTGAAGGGCAATAGGTGAGACTGTTGATTGGCTTGATCTGTTTGGGAGGCATCCAGGCAGTGGGACTGGGTCCTGTGCTCATTGCATGAATTGGCTGTTTGAAATCAGGGGCTTATGCAGGGACACTTGGGTCAGCCTGGGAGGAGGGGACTGGACCTGCCTGGACTGAGTCTACCAGGTTGATCTCAATCCTTGGGGAAGTCTTTGCCCTGGAGGAGATGGGAATGGGGGGTTGGCTGGAGGGAAGGGAAGGGGGGCGCGAGGGGTAGAACAACGGAATCTGTGGTTGATATGTAGAATTAAATTATATTGTAAAATAAAATAAAAAAGAATATAACCCAAAAATAAATCAGGAATTTTTCCTTGTTACAAATGTTAACATTTTTTGTTCATAATTTTGCAGGCTTGCTTCTTTACTTTGCATACCCAAGTTCATATGTACTAAATAAAGTTTTTCATTGCATAAAAATAAAAAATGCCGGTTTAGCAAACAAACACTAATTTTCAAATTGTTAAAAATTTCAAAGCTGGAGAGATGTCTCAGCAGCTAAGAGCACTAGATGTTCTTACAGGGGACCTGGGTTCAATTCCCAGCACTCACAACTCCCTTTAACTCTAGTTCCAATGGATTCTACACACTCACACAGACATAATGCAGGCAAAACATCAATGCATGTAAAAATTTTGAAACATGCTTTTTTTGAGCATGAAAGATTGCTATAACTAGGCACACATAATTGAGGCATTGTATATAAATAGATATTCCATATACATTTAAGGAATTACGGTTCTGTGGTAAATACTTTTCTTTGGAGACCAGGGCTATACATTACAAGTAGAATGAATGCTTAGCATGTACAGGGCACTTAGTTTAATCTTCAGTACCAAAATAATAAAAAAGACAGAGAGATAATTGCATAAATACATACATAGATGTTAGGTGAAATTATTTTAAATAGAAACATCATACATAAATATCATTAAAACATTTTTGATAATTCAAATGCATCTTAGAGGATAAAGAATATTTTAAAATGTACACCTCAATCTTTTCATACTAAAAGAAGAAATTGAGTCTTGAAAAAACGGCATGAGTAAAATTATACATCTTGTAACTGGAAACATCAAAAGACTTTGGAAGTTTAAAAATTAAGTTTGTTCCATTCCTTTATTGTAAATGGTGGGTTTAATTTTCAATTTTGTAGCCTCTGGGTCCTTTCTTGGAATTTTTAAAACCCCATTTAGATTCTGAAGACAAAAATCAAGAGTAGTGATTCTCTGTACTGCTCACTTGAGATTAGGCTCTCACAGGAAAGTGCCATGGGTACTGCAAGGGCAATCCTGCTCTCAGAATTAAGCTCCTGGCACATGCCACCAGGAGCATAATCTGGGTGGGCACAACCCGGAGTGAGTTAGTGCCAGCAGAGCCTTAAGTATTCTAAGGAAATGTAAAGCAGTGGTTCACAAGAAAAGATACTCAGAGGAACAGAGTTTCCAGACGTACCATTAGTGATCTCTTCATCCCCACGATCATAGATACAACATTTAAGACAGAGAACTTAGGCCAAAGGATGTTAAGAAGCTAACCAAGTTTTGTCTGTCTTAAGAGTATTTCCACTTCCACTGCCCCGCCGTTCTATGGACTATACTAATTCAGTGCATGAGGAAGATTAATTTTATATTTTGCTTTTTAAAAATGAGATAATATACAAGGAGCAACAAATAAGACATTTTGTATAAATTTCCCACTGCCCCGCCGTTCTATGGACTATACTAATTCAGTGCATGAGGAAGATTAATTTTATATTTTGCTTTTTTAAAAATGAGATCATATACAAGGAGCAACAAATAAGACATTTTGTATAAATTTCCCTGACCCAGACCTTCACAAATTTCTACTCTTTCCTCTTCTGAAGTTTAGAGATTATAGGACCTTTTTGAGGTTCATATTTAAATATGATCTTAAGTTATATGGATTCTTATTTAAAAAATTAATAACTTCTACAACTTAATCTAAAGTTCAGAAAATGAGTTCATATAGATGTCTCATGGTCTGTACAATCATATAAATACATTCATTTGCTGTGGTAGGTTAAAGGATATTCTATTAATTAGCATATCCACATACACACCAGCTGCAAACCCTTAAATTAACTCTGTGTCTTTGAGCACCAAGTTATTTTCACTGCTTAATCCTATGGTGATGTGAAACACATGGCAAGATGCAGACAACAATTCAGTTTTGCTTCAACTAAGTTATTCAAAGTAAGTAATAGCATTTGATATCAATCTATGTTTTCAGTGGTCTTCATTTATCAAGATGTACATTCCTCTCAAGAGAAGAATAGCTTATTTAGGTATGTAAAATAAAGAAACCACTTAAATAAAGAAAAGATAAGGTTAAATGTGAAAAGAGAAAGGAAGGACGGAAGGAAGCAAGGAAGAGAGTGAGGAAGAAAGAAATGAAAAGTTGAAGGAAGGGAGGATAGACAGGGAGAAGATGCAGGAAACATTGATGCACTAAACATCTGAAAAAGTAGACCTCTGAAAATCCCAACTCAATATCATCAAATTCTAATGTGAAATTCTCTAAGTGTAGTATGCACAATTTCCTGAGACACATGTAAGGCTGTCACCCATGGTACTACGCAGCAGTATCCTCAAAGGAACTTACCCCCTGAAATAAAGGATTCTTGATGTAGGAAACACAGGCAATGGAAAAGGCAATTTTTCAAGGAGTAACGGAATCTGGGAAGAGGTTGTGAACCTTCAAAAATTTGAACTGAGTCTTGAAAGAGAGTTTAGATTTCATCGGGGAGAGAAAAAGAAGCAAAGAAGTTTCATACTGAGAGAAAATGGGGGACATAGACCCACCGAGAGGAGAAAGAGCCGGCCTTTCACCACCTGCTAAGTACAGTGTGAGTAGAAAGGAGTATGAAGGCCACCGAGCAGACATTGAGTCATGGACAGTAAAGCAAAACCTCTGAGCTACAGCAGGCTCTCTGGGATCTCTATTACACGGGAGAAACGTGAGCTCCACACTAGCTCAACTCTCTTCTAGCTCTCAGGTGGCAAGGACAGACTGCAGTCACACTCTCCTACATGTGGTTCTGCTACACGAATCTGTATGTACTGCTGGCCTCACTACCAGAAGCTATTTGATAATCCCTCTGCTGAAGAATTAAAACATTTTCCTCCAAGTACACAGGAGGATATTTCCAAAATTATTGTACAGACAAAAAACAGTACTTGTCTTTTATCTAGTGCATATTATAACTTTTAAAATTTTTTGAGATTTTATTTATTTTTATTCTATGTGTATGGTGTTTTGTACCACATGCATGCAGTGCCCAGAGACCAGAAGATGGTATTGAATCCCCTGGAACTGGAGTTACAGACAGTGAGCTACCATGTGGATGATGGAAATTAAACTTGGATCTTCTGGAAGAGCAGCCAGTGCTCTTAATTGCTGAGTCACCTCTCCAGTTCCCAGTTATAACTCAGATGTTGTCTCACTCCAGTCTGCTGTTTTCCTTGTTGGGTACCTTTTACTCATTCTTACACTTCAAACATTCCACAGTGACACCAGCCAGGACAACTGGGCTTAAGCCATGTGTATAATAAGCAAATCTTTTCCAATACGTTTCCAATACAGTTTCAATGTAGTATTAAATTTTTTCAGGAAACAATTGGTTGGGTGAGGAAATGACTAAGAACTTAAGGTCTATCCACCAGAGAAGCTGTAAGTGCCTCTACAAATCCTATTAGTGTATGTCCCCAGAGTCTTTTAACTATAGAAAAATAATTTGTCATGGATTTTTACTCTTTTTAAATTGATTATGTTTACATTTTTCTGCATTATTAGACCAAGTACAATTATACCTTATATATAGAGTCATTGATAAACAAACACAAGAAATAAAAAATTCTATCCTTTAAATTATGAATCTTAACTGAAAATATTCTCTAACCAAAAGAGAGAGTTAGAGACTAATGAAATAGAGAATAAATATTAAAAAGGATAATATATAATAATAATAGGAATAGCAAAAACTTGACAAATTTCATAGAGTAATTATTTACATAGGAAGCCCAGCAATGATGGCACCATACAAAATATAGTAAAAATTACTCTCTTTGAATTCGAACTCTTATGACTATGTGGATTATTATTTTCTCTTTCCTCTACATTTCTTTCACTCTGAGATGAGGAGACTCATAGCAAGCTCCATTTCAAGAGTCCTTTGTCAGGTGACTAAGTGAATTGTTTTAATAGGCAGAATTACAGGAGAACAATGGGAAAGTTAAAAGGAACTGTGGGGAAGTTGCAGGGAACTGTGGGAAAGTTACAGGGAACTGTGGGAAAGTAGGAAGAGAAGGAAAATGACATCTGTCTACCATGCCCTCTTCCCTCTAACTACTTATTCGGTGACGCTTCCTTCTGTGGCCCTCAAGCCAGCCACAGAAGGTCGCACGTTGCCCCCTTTTACTCCTTCTCCAAGGCTTGTCTGGAACTATTATCCTAGTCCATGGGCAATCTATTTTTCCTCTTTCATCTCACCCGCCTCTGTGTGACAACCCAAAGCAATCCACTGTATTTTGAATCAGCCTGTTTTCCCTTTCCCACCGGGGTTCTGGCTCATATTGTATGA
Source organism: Peromyscus eremicus (assembly GCF_949786415.1). Taxonomy (NCBI): domain Eukaryota; kingdom Metazoa; phylum Chordata; class Mammalia; order Rodentia; family Cricetidae; genus Peromyscus; species Peromyscus eremicus. The sequence goes on from NC_081428.1 coordinate 66,747,622, forward strand.
TTTTCAAACGAATGGCATTCTGCCAGTCTTTACCATCTCCTCTGATAACTATAAATTGGGCTTGAAGGGAAGACTCAGAAAAAGCTAATGACAATGGCCGGCCCTCTGGAGCCAGAAAATGGTACAGACACAAATATGTGCTGAGCCCAGTGTGCTAAAGATGTATTCCCTAAAGTCACCCAAGGCAAAGCCAACCTCTCTAAACATCAGCCACTCAGAGGCAAGGAGGAGAGGAGACCAATATGCTAAAATAGCTTTCAACTCAAAACTAGGACAAAAGCGAGGAGGGGGGTGTTGGAGAGGTAAGGAGTGATTTTATTTTCTTCACTTTGAAAGCTTCTACATTATTTTATGCTTTTCAACTTTGAAAATTGCCTTGTTCATAAAAGTTTTATGGGTAATTTAGGTATTTTCTGAAAAAAAAATACAGAATGCACCATGAGTTTCTGAGCTCAGAGTTTTTATACATCAACAACCAATTTCTGACTACTTTAAAGTAACTTCAAAAATCTTGGTCCGTTAGCTATTCATATTACTTTTAGTGAAGAAGCAAAGGAAAACAGTACCATTGTATTGATGGACCTTTGGGAACAAAGACAATGTTCTTCTAAATGTGCGATATTTTAGTTTCAGAAAACAGAATGATACCTTAAATTTATTTGGAATGAAAATATAAATAGAAGTAATAGGCCACCCACTAAAGTTCATCTGAGACATGGTTTTATAGCTTCATGCAATTTGAACAATAGTGCAAGGATTCCAAGTACTGATCTCTGGAAACCCACTGAGTGCTGCCAACTCAAGATCATGTAACCTGTCAGGGAATCAAGACACAGGAACATTGTGGAAACAGATACGCACAAAGTCCACAGATGCAAGGGATATCCAGAGCTTCCCTACTTATCTTCAAGTATTTAGACAGACACAACAGTTAATTATATAAATATATCTAGAGACAGATTAACCATGTACAATCATTTTGCTCCTACTATTTGACTTTTTTTTCAAATATAGTAGTATTCATATTTTGGGGGAAATGTTCATATAATTTTCCCATCTCATCTGGCATAATCAACTTAACACTTTAGCTTAACCAATACAAAAAAACAATGCCCATGGGAAATGGGGCCTTCTGTATGATCACACATCACATAGACACTGTATAGGTGATGGGTCAGGATAAGATCAGCAGGAAGCTCTGGAGGGTGGTCCCCCATGTTGCCAAGCAGGAAGGGTATAGTTGGGAACTTTAAAAATAATTTTTAAAGGAAGGGGAAAGTTTTACTAAGAATTTCTTCCAGAGATGTTAGAGGAAAAATTATTTCAGTTAGATTCCAGCAAAGTTTTGTCCTATATTCACAGGGAAATAAAACCAAATTATTGAGTTACATACCTCCCTAAGGAGCTAAAGTTTTTCTTTCAAAGAAGAAAGTACAGGAATAAAAATGCTAACTTAACCTAGAACTACCCTTGAGTTATTCAAATGTTCTATTATCTATAACAATATGCAAGGTGTTGAAGATATTCTCTAAATTAAAAGGCAATGCAAACTCTTCAGTCATAACTACAGACCCCAGGATAATCTGGAAAGGAGAATTCAGAATATCTCTCTGCATCAATAAGACCAGTGTCTCAGTCCATCAGAGAATGCAATATATTCATAACTTTCAGAGGTTTGTCACTCACACTCTGGAGGCTGAGAAATCTAAAGTCAAGGTTGGGTGCTGGCACACTGAATAGCCAATGGTTATTTACTGTCTTGTTCTTGATAACTGACCCTAGGTGCAAAGATGAACGAAGTTCTCTGGGGTTTCTTAGATGGACATTAAATCCCGTTGATGAGGGCAAAGCCTTAATGACCTTCTAAATAGTATCATAGGCTTTAGAATTCAACATACAGATCGGGGTGGAAGAACTCAACCTCTAATAATCAATGCCACTCAGGAATGTGTTGGAGAAGTGAGGTTTTTAGCACAGTGAGTCACAAACTCCATGGAGGGCATTTAGAAATCTACGTTTTACAAATTTCTTCAGGTAATTCTGGTGCATGCCAATGTTTCATAATCTCTGGGCTAATGGATGGCAGAATTCAACATAAGGTCGAATATGGATGTTGTGAATAGACTCAATCATTTACTATGTAATCTTGAGTAGGTTATTTGTCAGGGTCAAACTTCTCCAGCAAAATAAATGCAATCATACATCCTCTGTATTATTTTCAAATTTTAAATAAACAAGAGTCACTGCTTTGAAGCAGAAAACACAGTTCAGATCTACCCTGATGAAAGAAGAACATCAAACATCATTCTACAAGGAAGTTACAACGGAAATAAACTCCCACACATATTCAATTCACCTTGAGAGATGCCTGGTTCATAAAGGTTTAAAAAGCACTGAGTTGTCCAAAAGACTCCACATGGAGAAGACCATTCTGTAAGAATATGAAACATGGTTTATATACTGAAAGGCAGAATTTGGGCTTCATCCATATTGCATCACTCCCTTAGAGACAGAATGTACAAGATTTCAGGCCATAAATAATTTACATAAACACCCACGGATCCTCTAAGTATTGGGGTTGTCCTCTTAAATAACCCAAGACCTGTGAAATTTTGCCAAAGATAGCTAGCCATGCCTACAAGCAAAAGCTGTTCTTTAGTGCATCCTGCAGCAGGCAATAGGATTGCAGTGGAAAACTAGGGGTTTTCTCAGGCTCTTCCCATGGAGTCTGGAGTATCCCACATTCCTTATGTCTTCCTCATTGCTTGTATAACAGATGACATATAGCCAGCAGAGATCCAGTGTTCTAGAACTTCATACACACGTTTACAACTGCCTGCCTTGACCCCAAATGTTGGGTTTAATGTTTCCTCTCAGCAGAGTGGAAAGGAGTCGATCACATTCCTTTCTTGGAAGAGGGAGTTCCAAGACTTCTGTCTCTCCCAAGATAGTTATAATGTGTTTCCCACCTGTAAACAGCCCCCTTCATTTGAAATGTCTAAACCTAAGTTAATTCAAGGCACCAAGAGAATTTGGGCCAATAGGATCAGGCAAATAGCATTAGCCGGTATCCTTTTTTTTTTTTTTTTTTAAGTTTACCAATGACTATGAAGATATCAAAGTTGGCACAAAAATCCACAAATAGATCCTAAGTGAGGTCAACACTGTGGTTGACCTATAACTATAAAACCGGGCAGTGGTGGTGCATGCCTTTAATCCCAGCACTTGGGAGGCAGAGCCAGGCGGATCTCTGTGAGTTTGAGGCCAGCCTGGGCTACCGAGTGAGTTCCAGAAAAGGCGCAAAGCTACACAGAGAAACCCTGTCTCGGAAAAAAAAAAAAAAAAAAAAAAAAAAAACCCTGTAACTATAGACTATGTTCTATTCATGTCCAAAGAGTCTCATTATTGAGATCTCTGCAAAGCTACCCTCAGGCAAACTTACTCTAGGAGAGAGAAAAGAAGGCCCCTGTGTGTGTGTGTGTGTGTGTGTGTGTGTGTGTGTGTATGTGTGTGTGTGTGTACTGACTGCTTTACAGTTTATATAAATGTACTTTCCTCAGTGAATTTGCAGGAGATTATTGGGGAATATCAGCCCTATGTAAAGAGGCATATGACTGGATATCTCTTTTAGTCTCAAGATCTTGGTATTAATGATGCATATTATAAAAATACAAACAATTGAAAATAAGTATTCAGAAATTACTACACACGGGGAAGTTAGCTCCTGGAAATCTCCATTTTACCTGCAGAGGGCATCCAGAGAATTTATTACACCAGGAGCATGAAGAGCATACAATAGATTATTTATGTGCCCTAACATTCATAGGATGAAATCCTCACTCCAATGTCAGTATTGGTGCACTATTGGAGCAGTTAGGTCATGAAGGTAACATAAATTAGTACATAAATGAAATTAATGTTCTTACAATATGGACCCCAGAGAGCTCTGTTCTCATCTCCTTTTACCATATGAGGTTAGTTAGCCATATGCAACACAGAGACCCCTCACTGGGTCTGGACCATGCCAGCACCTTGATCCTGTACTTTCAACCTCCAACATCAGAACAAGAATACATCCCCGTTATTTATAAGCCATGCACTCTGCCATACTTTGTTATGGTATCCCAAACTGACTACGACAGCACAGAGACTCCCTCAGCATACAAAAGATCGTCCTTTAGGAAGGCCCAAATGTCTTCCAGGGACCCAAGAACCTGCTTAGCCACACACTCCTGTCTGTAGGTCTTTGCTCCAGGTGACATTTGAGCCTGGCCTCTGGTGATTCAAGAGACTTGAGAGCTTGAGACACTGCTTCCATTTGGCAGTATTAGTTCATAGCCCGGGACCTCTTGCATGTGGCAGTATTAGTTCATAGCCCCGGACCTCTTGCATGCATGATAAGAGCCCTCATCATAATCCCAGTCCTCTTACCTTTTCTTAGCCTTTCTTCTGAGTTATTTCTAGAAATGTACACAAAGTTTATAATTCCCCCGTAGAGTTAGCCACCTGCAGAGGAAGATGGTGTGCACCTGTTTTCTTCTTGCGTTCTGGTCTCTGCCTCTCCTGGTGCATCTGCCCATGCTAAATATTCTCTCCTCCATCCAAGTCTACTTAGACATACTCAGGCCCCTTTGAGTTCTTTCCATCTGAATCCTGTACTCATCTCTTCATTGTCTCAGTTTAGAAAAGTAATTTTATAAGGCCCGTACAGAAATCCTTATAAATATATGATCAAATTCTTTATAGGAAAAAAAAAACTGAATCCCTTAATCCTATAAGATGTCTGTCACCCTAACCTGCCTTCAGCAAGAATCCTATCAAATTAACTTAGTTCACCAGAACCCTCCTTATCTTAGATGTTCCCTTCACACCTTGGCTATCAGTTTCCAGCTGTGCTGGGTCCATGTTGACCCCAGCTCTCTTCCTGGCTTCAAGCTTTGCCTTTAGCACTCATATACTGTGTCACCAGCCTTCCCTCTTGGTTTCCATGTGCTCTTTTTAGCCTTCACTCTTTTTTATTTCCTATCTTATACAAAGTCCTCCTCCAAACAACTTGATTGATTTTCTTCCTGCTATTTCCAAGGGGTTCCCCTCAGCCTCTGCAGGTGTGCTTCACTCTAAAGGGTTCCTTCTAAGATGTTGTTGAAACAGACTTATACAGACAAAGAAAGGAACCCATTCATGTCAGCTCTTCGCATCCTTTAGCACTTCATCATTAGTTAGCAAATGGAAGACAAGCTACGTAAAAAGCATGCATAACCAGTAAGCACCTAAAAAGATTACTTTTTCTATTGGCTAATCATAGGAATCTTATAGCAAGATAGTGTTTTTAAGCTCTCAAGTTGACAAAGACTAAAGTTAGTATATCCAGGGTTATATAGGATAAATGTGTCTTCCAATGTACATAGCACTTGCTCTATCTTATTTATCCAACTTACTTGTTTGTTTATTTGTTGTTTTGCTTTTTAGATTTTGGTCATTTGTATGTGTGTATCTAAAACAAAACAAGACGAACTGTCTATGCGAGTGTATGGAACACATGTATGTGTGCCTGTGGAGGCCAGAGGAGGGTATGAGATCCCTTGAAATTGGATTTATAGGCAATTATGAGCTGCTTGATGTAAGTGCTGGGAGCCAAAACCAGGTCCTTTGCAAAAGAAGCAAAGTGCTCTTAATAGCTCCGGTAGATATGTGCACACACTTTGCATTACTTGAATCATGGTATGCCTATTATTTCCTAAGTTTTATTTTATTAAAATGTAAGTCATGAAGTACATGTTTTCTCTTTTATGTGAAATTACAAAATATCTGCCCCAAAGTAGAGACTGGGAAGTATGTGGGGTGGAGTAGAGAGTAGAGGAAAGCAGATTTTATCAGCACACACTATACACACAAGGGAAAACATCACAGTGTGTGCAAGCAGTGTGTGTTAATTAAAACAGTCATGCTGGACAAGGTAGCACACACCTGTAGTTCCAGCACTCAGCAGGCTGAGGAAGGAGGATTGCAATTAGAAGTCAGCCTGGCCAGAAAAGAAGATCCCACTGCAAAAACAAAACAAAACAAACATAGTTGTGAACACATTTCATGGAGACTACGATATTTTAATGAAAATGGAATGCCACAAGGATGGCTATATGACAATCTGATAGAAATTTTTAAATTACTCTGCATTTTCATTTTGAAAATGAGACTCAGAGCATAGCTGTATATAACACAAAGAAATCCTAAAATTATTTTACCCAAGCTCCTCAAATGCTCACACTCTGTAGCATATGTCCTCATTCCCATCCATGCTTTCTGGCTAGTCACTTTTGTGAAGGTAACCACAACATGCCTGAAACAACACCTGAGAAACTTTATCCAATGGGCCAGCCTTGAAAACATACATAAAAGTAAGATACCGGCTGACAGATTACATTTAGATATACACGTGTATATACATACATGCATGAAATAATGAAAAAAAGGGCAAAAGTTTGAAGGAGAATGGGGAGGGTTTGGGGGGAAGAAAGGAAAGGGAGAAATGTAATTATAATCTCAAAAAATGGTAATAAAAATGTTCTTTTTTTCCTCCTAGCTCTGGAGGCTGGCTTGGATACCCAAGATAAAGGCATTGGCATCTGGCAGTGAGCATCTTGACTCACCATGGCACAGAAGGAGGTGGAGTGGACGGACAGTTAAGGGAAATGACTTGCGCTTTTGGTATTCAATTGAGTACTGTATTTATGTCATTTCCACCTCCTCCTTTCTCCTTCCTATTTCTCCTGTGTGTCCAGAAACATTCGCTCACGAATTTATAACCTCTTCTTCAATTACACACACAAAATCCACTGTGTCTGTTCAGCACTGCTCCTATGTACCTGTGTTTAGAGCTGATCACTTGGGATTGGATAGTATCTCAGGAGGCTCGTTCCGTGAGAAGACTGATTCTCTCTCCCACAGCAGCCACTGATTGCCTGTAGCTGTTCATATGGGGGTGAGACCTCGTGAAATTTTCCCTATCCTCATTGGCACATCAATTGGTGTTGTCATTATGCAGCCCTTGTTTGACAACTGCATTGTTGAGACTTCATGCGTATAGATTTCCTGTCATGTCTAGCAGACACAGTCTCACCACAGGCGCCTATGACTTGCCTTTTAAGGTTGTACACATTCTATGCATATGCATGTGAATACAGAAGGCTGGGTAAGTTACAAATGGAAGAAGTCTATTTGGTTCATAACTCTGGAAACCGGTATGTCTATGACAGGGCAGCTAAATCTGGTGCACCATAGCTTGGCAGAAAAGCTGAAGAGCTAGTGGGCTTTCATCAGAGAGTGTTGTAAAAACGGAACACAGAACATGCAAGGCACAACTGCAGGGTTGATTTATTACAAGCTTTTCACAAGAACAAACCCACCCCATCAAGAAAGACATGAAACCAGTCTATTTTCCTAATTGCCATTTAATGGCACCACTTTTCAGTGCCAACTCTCTGGCAATCAAATTTAAAGTGATCAGAAGGGATAAACCATATTCTAACTATAGCACTACTCAGGAAAGCACAGGCCTAATTGCCCAATCACCTTTCAAGATTCCACCTGGCATATGGCAATCAAATTTCAATAAATATAGTAAAAAAAAAAATACAAACATTCAAAGTACAGCATGTCTTTTTATGTCCTCCTCGGATATGCAATTCCTTCATTCAGTCCCAGTAGTCTCAGACATCTTAACTCTTTTCAGCATCAATTTAACCCTTGACACTGAATAAATCATGGGCTTCCAAAATACTTTGGTGGGGACAGGCATAGGCTAGGGGCTCCCACTGCAAAGGGAGCCTTAGGAAGGAAGGGAGAAGTAACAGATCCTAAAGATGTCTAAGTCAACAATAATACCAAAGTACTTTAGCTGTCAGCCTCGAGAATCATCTCAGACTCCTCATCCTCCAGGCCAGACACATGAGGATGCAGACTGGGTTCATTCCCAAGGCTTTGCTGGTCAGAGTTTGATGCCTGCATTTCTCTGCAGCTGCCACTATACCATTGTGTCCCTGCAGTCCTCCTGCTTCCAGAGCTTCCCTAGGAGATGTTGGCTCTAGCAGCTGCACATCTGCAGTACTTGTCTGCCTGACTCTAAGGATCTCTGCAGCATCCTTGAAAGCTGGATGGACAAAGCCATGGGTCTGCAGTAGAGTACTCTGCTCACATGCTGAATTAGGAGCATAAGGAAACCACACAAGTTTACTGTTTGGGGCCTCCAACATGTCCCCTATCCCTACATCCTACAGTAGGAACAAAATAGTTTTTAAATTTGCACCGTCAGGCCTGTCCTTACTACTGGGAAAATTCACTTATATGAGAGGCATGTGAGGTTTCCCTGGCCATCAACCTGTTTGTAGAGCACATATAAGACTGAGTTTATAATAAATTGATTATTCTCCAGAGGAAGATAATTTTTCTATTTCCTATCTTTTCATGTGACTTCTAAAAAAAAAAATCTTTGTAAAACTTTTACAATCCCTTACTAGTGTACATCAAATTAAGACAGGCCTTGAATAAAAGCCACAGAAGGCTATTTTATCTGAGGCCACTCTGGTGTACCAGGAAATTTTGAGATTTGTGTGCTAGATAAGGTCATCATCCACTTGGGACAACCTTGTGCCCCAACTTCTGTCCTGGAGAAAACTAAGTTGGTGAAACAGAAACATATTTGACGTATTACTTTTCAATTTTATAAGTCCTGAAAAACACACCCTAATGAAATACCCATCAATTAAACTTAAAAGCCTTACTTGAGCATTCTGTGTATCAATTACTTCGGTTTGCACATGTAGCTTCTGGGGGCTGATTAAAATTCAAACTCTGCATTCATGGGTTAAAGACAGGAGCTAAGATTCTGCATCTTAACATGCTGCCTGGGGCGTCCATGATATCTGCTCCCAAAACACACTTTGAATAACAAGGACTCGGAAGCCTCTTATTGATTATCAATGGACAATAGATTTTTTTTATTTGAAAATGGTGGCAGGACAGCAGTTTGAGAAGAGGAGGACAGTATGAGTCAAGGGGAAAGAATCCAAGGCCTGTCTGAGCTCTTAACAAGGTGGGTGACATGGGCAGATCCTGTGACATTGGGGCCCAAACTGTCTTCAATGTGTCCTTCTCAGCAGAATGATAGGTTGGTTTTCTAGGATATACAGCACTCTTTTAGTAAATGCTGTTTTAATTTTGCCGTTAATGAATAAATATTTTACAGTCTGTTTACAGTAAATGTATTTATTTTAAAAGGTTAACTGTCTTGCTAAGAACACATCCCAGAAACTATTTAATTATAGAGAAAGTGGAAAATTAAATTATCTTCCTGAGAAAGTGACCTCTTCTCCTTACAAAGTCACATACTGAAGGAAACAGCCAGTGGAGTGTGTGACCAAAGAATCATGAAGCAGGGTGTTACAGTGTGCCTTCTCCTACAAACAGCGTTTCACTTCATCTCAACATCTGGCTTTTGATGAACTGATAGGAAGCAAGGAAGACTCATGTGTAGTCTCTGGTGTGTTCAACGAAGTAATATATTTCCCCCAAGAAATGACTGGAGTACAACTGGAATAGACACAATCCACAAATAAATACTATGCTTTGATAGCTCATAAGTAGTATACTATGAAGGATAAACTTTAGAGAGAGAGAGAGAGAGAGAGAGAGAGAGAGAGAGAGAGAGAGAGAGAGAGAGAGAGAGCTTAGAGACGGTATTTATCATCACAGAGCCTGCTGTGAGTGAGTGAGCTCATTTTCTGGGTCTTCAGGATCAGCTCTGTTTGGAAGCATGCATGCATCCAAGGGTCACCTTTCCCCAGCTGCCCGAGCTCTGTTGCTTTTGATCACCTTCTCTGGCAGATGTGATATGATTCTTGTTTGTCAGGTCGCTTTCCCCAGCCAGCTGCTTGGTGCACAGACTCTTACCTCAGAAGTACTGCTGCCTCTAGGTCTCAGCACTTACTTCTGGCACAGGCCAGAGCCTTCACTAGGGCAGGGCCCTGTCAAATCCTGACAGCCTAGACTCCCAGGGCATATGCCGCTCCTCCCCTGTCACTTCTGCCCTGGTGTCACATTAAGACACCTGACCAGGTTACATCTGCAGAAACTGTCTCTTACTTGTGACAGGTCGTAAGTGCCGAGCATGCCAATTAAAATACAGCAAGAGAGTACAGAGAAAGAGAGCAGAAGATCTGCCATTTACCAAGAAGCCTGCTTCCTCATGAGTTGGTGGCTTTTAGGTGTCATCATGACACTATCTGATTGATGGGTTGGTTTTCTCCCTCTATACCATGAGCATAAGGCCCATTTTCAGTTGACCTTATTTACCTTGACTATCACTGCTTTTTTCTTTCCCACAACTATTCCTCTTACTCAGAAAAAAAAAAAAAAAGATTGGTCTACTTCAGATTTTCTGGAAATATCTCAATTTCCATTAGTGGAACCCTTCAGTTCCCACACATAGATCAGAGCACACAAACTCACTTCCTTTCGTTGGCTTAAGCCCTTAGTCTTTTTCCATTGCATTTCACCCACTTAGCTAATGACTCAGTTCTGTAAAGCTAGAATAGAGTTTCATGCAGCAAAGCCAAATAGATGGGTAAACTGAGCTGGAAGAGTCGAACAGATGCACAGACAATGGTCCTGCTTCCTATTTGATGTACAATTCTATTGGTGCATCGTGTGCTACATGTGCGTACTAGCCATGTCTTTAAGTTCCTGGTTTACTACCCAGAGGTCATGAAATAATCTTGTTAGAAACTGCATCTATTCAGCTGCATTGGCCTCGCCACTTCACAGCTTCCTCCTTCGGTATGGCAATACTGAAGTATGGAGTCATAGTGAATTCATGTTATCAGGGTTTATTATATGTTCAGACCCCAACCTACAGTGTTAGATCTAGGCTATTGATTGTTTTGCAAGTAAAAATTAGGATCCATTAACAATGAAACATTGATAGTTCCCTCAACTTATTCAGTGTATCTACTAAACAAGTTGGAGACTGACAAACAATAGACTTTTCCCTCTTTAGCAGATCAACAGATTGACAGATTTCACTTTTCCCAGTGAGAAAAATAAAAGTATGCCCCAGTCATTAGCATATATGCCTTAAAGACTAAAGAGGTTAACTTCAAAATGCTAGATGAGAACAATTTAGTCAGAAAGTAATCCTTCCCATAAAAACAACCCATTCATTGCTTCTGACGATCAGGCTCAGCACACACAGTGATGTTTGCAAGCCATTAGCTCTATTTCATCCCTGGCAATAAAGAAACTAGACACTGTATGAAACCTCCTTCCTCCCAGCTTCCAGTGTGTGCAGAAAGATTCCAATCTCTGGTGCTTTAAAGGAACATGCACAGTCCAGAATAGCAAATGAAGCAGCTCCTGGACATCCAAGCGCAAGTCAGTGATTATCAAAGTTGCACATAAATCCAAAGTTTCAGAAATAAGATGCACACACACACACAAAAAAAATAATTTCATCAAACTGTGATTGTAAACAAATTTAACAAAATTAACCTGGGAAAAGGTCAAGACATGCCCCACAGTGGACCAAACTTCTGGGAAGTCAGTAATAGTGGTGTGTGAGCAAGGAGAGTGAAAGACTAGGGAAATCTAGACTGTCAAACAGTTTAGGTTGTCAATCAGTGCAGGTTGTCAATGCATGGGCTATACCCATGTCTTAAAAAGTGTCTGGCCCACTGGGTTTCCTGTAACTCACACCCTGCCTGCAGGTGAGTTACCAACAGGGATGACTTAAAGGAGAAAATCACAAGTGCAGAGGCCCTGGGTTGCATGAAGAAAAGTCTGCCACAGTGGACAGTAGAAAGACTGCAAAGCTTCAACCTATACAAAGAACTGCAGGCTACTAAAGAATGTTGAGAGTGGGAGAAATAGTCTTCCCCAGAGGAGAACACACAGATTGGTTATCCAATAGCAAATGGTCAGCCTTGAAAACACACAAGTAACATTATATAGACTAAATAGCTTATTTTTAGGAATAGGAATAAATGTGCATATATGTATATGCATGTAAAAACAATTCATGAAAAAAGAGGTCATGGACTTGAAAGAGAACAAGGAGGGGTATATGGGAGGGTTAGAGGGAGGAAAAGAAAGGGAACAATGGTATAATTATATTATAATCTCAAACATAAAATGAAAATACTTACAAAAATAAGTAAAATGAAAAAAGAAACTGATGACCCTAAGGCTTCGTTTAGGAGAACTGGAAATTAATAAAAGACAGTTGTTATCTTCCATATGCTGAGAGAGCCATCACAGAGAAGATACATTTGAAGATGTGGAAAATAAATCTGCTGCATTAACAAAGAAAGACTCAAGTCTTGTAGGTATGCCTACCTGTCTTAGTTGGGATTTTTTATCACTGTGAAAAGACACCATGACCACCATGACCATGGCAACTTTTAGAATGAGGCTCACTTATAGTTTCAGAGGTTCAGCCCATTATCATCATGATAGGGAGCATGGCGGCATGCAGGCAGACATGGTGCTGGAGCTGAGAGTCCTACATCTTGCAGGCAACAGGAAGTTACCCGGAAGTCACACTGAGGGAAGCTTGAGCAAAAGAGACCTCAAAGCCCACCCCCACAATGACACACTTTTTCCACCAAGGCCACGCCTCCTAACAGTGCCACTTCCTTTGGGGGACATTTTCTTCCAAACCACCACACCAGAACTTCTCTTCCCCACTACCACACAGGTACATATACACACACAAGGAAAGAAAAAGTCAGGCAAAGGGCAAGGCAATTTTTTTTTTTTTGGAAGGGTCGTGAGCTCTCCACCCTGAAGTAAGATCATCATCAAGGAAGCATTGCTTCCCCTAGATCGATTCTCCTATATTAATATAAACTTCCATGATGGCACCTCCCTCCGTATTCCAGAGGTCAGTGCTTACAGAAATGGTACTTTGAGCCGCCTTGGGCTGTTTGTCCTTGTACCCTCATCTTGGCTACCTTCCTCCTCTGAAGATATTACTCCTTTACCTGCAAGCCTATTCCATATCTAAAGTATCTGTTTTGTGACCATAATAACTCATTCTTTAGATTAAGTGCTTCACTTGCTGGTACATGCACTCATATATTACTATAGTTTCCTGTCCTCTGACAATGTTACTTCCTTTCCCTAGCCCCAGTCACTTCCAAGGTGCTTCTCCTTAATTTCTTTCCTTACATCTGGCCCTACACCTCCCTGTTGCTCAATCCCACCTCAACCTCCGCGATGGATCACTTTCATCCATTTATTTCTGCTTCTGCGTATGGGTTGCTGATGCAGCTGCTAAAACCAAGCAGCCATGAAGATTGATGTCACCATAAATGCATGGAATCCGATCACAGCTGCTCCCTAGATCCACTGTACTCAGCAGTTCCTAGTCTGGGCTCTCCATCATTCCCCTCGGCCATTTTTCTAAACTGTCACCATTTTCTACAAGCTCCTAAGTGTCACCAGCTTTGTTTAGACGATAACTTACCCTCTCACATGGCATTCCTCAATCACCCAAACGGTCCCCTTGGTTCTCAGTATGGGAAATACTCTCTGTCTTGAAGAAACTTGCCTTCCTCCACCCCTATGTGGCCTATGACTTAACCATGGTTCACATGCAGCTGATTCTTTCTCTATATAGAGATGCATATATGCCATGTTACACTACATGTCTCCAGTTCTTTTTTACCAGGACTTTTGTTATACTGTTAACACATTTTCCATGTTCTTCAAGTTTTTCCCTTTCTTGATGGTCATTCTCAACATTGGTTAAGCATGCATAAGTTCCTTCCACTCCAAATCCCTCTTAGTGTAACTATAACTGTATGTAATTACAAAACAGAGCTTGGGACAAAATATAGTGAAGCTTTTAAGCGTTTTTCAGTGAGTTCTTTAATTAGTTTATATTATACTTATTAATATTCTAGGTTATTTTTTATCATACCCACTTGGTGCATTTGTAGATAAATTAGCTCTTTGTAAACGTATGAATTTTTTTCTTATAGTTTGGTCAGCAAAGTCAGTTCATCAGCTTTGAGTGGGAAGGATAAGCTGTCTTGCCATCTCTGAGCGCCCTCTGCTGGCAATCTTAAAGAATAACACAGAAACTTACCTTAAAGCCCCAACACCTGTAATCTCAGCACTTAGCAGGTACAGACAGGAGGATCAGGAGTATAAGGCAAGCTTCATCTACACAATGAGTATGAAGCCAGGCTGAGATATGAGAATGAACATATAAGAATATATATTGCATTATTGGGGATATCTTGGTGGGCTGGTCATTGTTGTAGTTTATAGGCTTTACAGCTGGCTACAAGTCTTAATTGTGGAAGCTTGCATATCACCTTTGGATACTGGGAGAGCTAATCCTCTGAGAGGAACCTTCCAGTTTAGACCCATATCAAATCCTTCAAGCCCTGTGTATGAAGTGTGTGATGCTTTCAGCAATCGGATTCTATTTTTGGAGTTCTGGGAAGAAACAAAGGACAACGGCAATAGCCTGTATTGTTTTGAGAGTCTGTTGGACTCTGGTGACGAACAGCTTGAAGACAGAGTTCCCATGCCTAGCACTGGAGCTTTTGTTCAATGGTCAATTGCTCTCTTTATTCTTATAATGGAGTCAAAAGTTTGGATAATGTGGTTCAGACTGACTGCAGCAGAGTGGTGAGTAACTGTTTGCTTGATGTGCAGCCTGTCCAAATAGCTTTGACTGGAAGGAAAGGGCATTGGTCCATTCTGTCAAATAGCTCCTGGTGAGATTAAGTATTTATCTTTGTGATTTTTGTCTCTGCTTCTCTAGTAAATACACACACACACACACACACACACACACACACACACACACACACACGTATCACATTTTGGATAGTTTACATGAAACATTTTTAAAAATTGATTTTCATTATTTCTGTACTATCTATTTCAAGTAGTTCTTACAATGAATCAGCTAGGTGGACATTAGCATCCAGATAGTCTTGTCTCTTTCAATAGGAACATTGAGCCCCAAAACATTTTGAAAAGCTATTCAAACTGCGTTTGAACCCATTGCTTGAACCCTGGCTCTCCCTTTGGCCCATTTTTCTGTGTTCCTTTCAGATCGATGACATCTCACTGTCATATTTCCCCCACTACGTATTTGCTAGGCAAGAGAATTCTCTGGATAGCCATTACTGACCCAACCCCTCTCACTTTTCTCTTGTGCACTTCTCATGAAAGACTGAAAACAGTTCTAACTCAGCCTGAGGTAGGAAAGGAATCAGTGAGAAATCCTGGGCTCTGTTACTGTCTTCTGCAAACAAGGCACTGTCAGCATGTTGGCTCAATTGTCATATCTTCCTAGAGTCTAACACTCTGGGTAGGCTGACTTTCCGCGACCCTTAACTGCAGTGCTTGGGCATTTGCAGAGGAAGCTTCCCCTACCCTGCAGCTTTCCTGAGCATTGGGGGATTGGCTTGCTAGAAATCTTTGGCTTTTGTTGTCCCTTAATGCCTGGCTGAAAGCTGTAAATCTGCTTCATATACTTTGTGCCTGAAAGCATGTTCTCTCACTAGAAGTTGGAATAACCAGATTCTTGGTTATTTTATATCCTCTCTTGTTCTCTTTGTTGTTATAATTAATTATAATTATGCAAAACTATGTATCAGAGCACAATAGTACTTTTGATTCTTTCAAGATACTGAAGAAACCTTCTCTTCCTACTGAAAATGTGTTCTTAGATAGGCAATATAAAAATACCCCTGGAAGCTTGGTAGTAATGCAAAATCTAGAGCATTGGGTCTTCTGACAATGATCTCTGATTTCACAAACTCCTTAGATGTTTAAGGAAAAAGCTTCAGAAATATCACCTTGGTATAATTTAACACCATTCTTCATCATTTATGGACATCTTCTTTATATACTTTAACTTTACTTAAATTTTAAATCCACAAAGCACCATTGTTTAAAAAGTCAGTACCCACTTGTCTACCATCAAGCATAGACTTTTGAATTATATTTATTTTTAACATGTTTGTCTTTTCATCAAGAATTTTCTGTTGCCTAAAACACATATACCCACATTTATGTCAGTAAAGATTTTGCATGGAGATTTTTATCTGAAAAGTATATTTTCCTTTCACTTAATAAACATTAGGATCATTTTCAAATAAACTAGAAGAGAAAATAATCTGAAGAATCAGATGTACAGATTCTCAGTAGTTCAAATATGATCACTGTCTCCTATTCATCACTCACGTCATATCCATTATTATCTGTGCTCATATGTAAAAATTTTGCTATTTCTGAAATACAACTTGGAACTTTTTTCTTCTTTTTATTTTACAATATAATTTAGTTCTACATATCAGCCACGGATTCCCTTGTTCTCCCCCCTCCTGCTCCCGTCCCCTTCCCTCCAGCCCACCCCCCATTCCCATCTCCTCCAGGGCAAAGCCTCCCCCAAGGATTGAGATCAACCTGGTAGACTCAGTCCAGGCAGGTCCAGTCCCCTCCTCCCAGGCTGAGCCACAACTTGGAACTCTTTAAGATTTGTTTATTTTTATTTTATAAGTAAGAGTGTTATGCTTGAATGCACAAATGTGAACCATGTGCAGTGCCCCCAGAGACCAGCAGAGGGCATCAGATCCCCAGGAACTGAAATTACAGTTATGAGCCACCATGTGGATGTTCACCCCAGTCCTCTCAAAGAGCAGCTGAACTACTGAGCTGTATTTCATGCCCTGAAATGTTACTGTTGTCCTTAGGTTATGATCTAATCTTGAGATCATGATTGAACCTAAAATATTAACATTCACCTCTTAAAATTATCAACTATCAAATGTATTCATATTTCTCCAATTACCACAGATTTTTCTTTTTAGCTGGCTTGCAACTAAAACACCACAAATACCTCTGTCCTCTCTCCATTTTCTTTTCGAGTATATCCAGTTTTGAGGATATTTTTGTTCTTTGTCTTTTAAATTTTTCTGGATTGGGGGAATGCGAATTTATCTTGCTATTTAAATGGTTTTGGGGCATTGGAAAGAGTTGTCTCAATGGGCAAAGTACGTACCAAATAAGCGTGAGTACCTAAGTTCAGATCCCAGCATCCATGTGGAAATCTAGGTTGGTAGCACATCTGTAATGCCAGTGCTGGGGAGGCAGAGACTGGAGGATGGCTGAGACTTGCCAGTCCAGCCTAATTGATGAGCTCTACGTTCCTTGATAGAGTGTTTCAAAGCATACAATGGAGAGAGATAGAGGACAACCTCCACACTATGTACAACTCCTACACACACACACAAAGGCTCTTCAGCACCTTTACTCCCTGCTAGACATTAGGACATGAATCTAGGCACCTAGAGATTGTTTCTAATAACGTAACTTCCATGTAGAGAAATAGACTGTCTAGTTCACCTTCATTTTATACAAACGTATTCCTAAAAATTAACACAGTCTCCTATCACCTTCATTTAGGAATTAATTAAAATACTTCCAGCAAGGGCAATTAACCCTTGATGCCTATTCATTATCCTGAGGTACAAATCCTATTTTTCTTAAATCAGGATAGTTATTCAATTATCTACATTATTTGTAAGTTTTCAAAACAATGAGTTGGTCTACAGCCCATGCTGTAGGGGATTAGTAAATATTATTGTGGCATGACCTGTGTATGTGGGGAGTCGGGTTTGAAGTGTGGGTGTGCACATGCCACGGTGAGCATGTGGATGAAAGGCACAAGCTCAGATGTTGGTCTAATCTTCCACCTTGTTCAGACAGACACTTTTTTTCCTTTTCTTTATTACTGAAAAATGTTCTTATACAATGTACTTTGATCATCTTCCCATTCCCCCAAATCCTCCATGATCCTTTCTACCTCTCTAACCCACCCATATTTGTTCTTTTTCTCTCTTTAAAGGACAACAAAACCAAGAAACAGACCACCTACACACAGGTACACAGAATATCTCCACAAAAACAAAAACCAAAATACAGAAACAAGAAACTAATAAGATTTTTAAAAATCCCAAACTAAGCAAAATGAAACAAATCTCCAAAAAACACCATTTAATTGGTTTTGTGTTAGTCTTTTACTCCTGGGCATGGAGCTGCCCTGAGGAGCGGTTAATATACCCAGTGAGAATCCAGTGGAGAAGACTAACTTTCCTCTTCTGGTGGGTATCAACTGCACATAGCCTCTTCATTATGTGTGGGAACCCATACTCCCTTTCCACTCTCAGTGCTGGGACCCCCTCTGTGCAGGCCTAATATGTGTTGCCACAGTCTCTGTGAGTTAATCTATGCATCGGGTCTGTTGTGTATGAAGACACTGTTTCCCTGTAATCATCCACCACATTTGGCTCTACCAATATTTCCATCCCCTCTTCCACACCCTGAGCCTTGGAGCGGTTTGGTAAAAGACATCCCATTTGAGAATGCTCCAAAGTCTCTCACTCTCTGCAGTTGTTGTTTGTCTATGTTAGTTCCTATCTACTGCAAGAAGCAACTTCTCTAATGATAGCTATATTCCTTTGGCAGAATAATGTATTTGGTTTTCCCCTTAGCCCATGCCCTACCTAGTCTCAGGTTCTTGACCACTTCAACAGTGTC
The DNA here is from genome assembly GCF_949786415.1 of Peromyscus eremicus. Lineage (NCBI taxonomy): Eukaryota > Metazoa > Chordata > Mammalia > Rodentia > Cricetidae > Peromyscus > Peromyscus eremicus. The sequence goes on from NC_081428.1 coordinate 66,766,237, forward strand.
AAACATGGGATCATTCTGACTCATGGAGACTTGAATTCAATCATAAAGTGATTGGTTACTACCATAATATTTGTGCCAGGACTGCACCAGTGTATCTTACAGGGAGGTCAATGTTGTGTAGGGTTAGTGCTATGGGATGTTCTGTATGGCAAATGTGTTGCTCTGATTGGTTAGTAAATAAAACACTGATTGGCCAGTAGTCAGGCAGGAGGAAGTATAGGCGGGACAAGGAGGAGAAGAATTCTGGGAAGTGGAAGGCTGAGTCAGAGACACTGCCAGCTGCCACCATGACAAACATCATGTGAAGATGCCAGTAAGCTACGAGCCACATGGCAAGGTATAGATTTATAGAAATGGATTAATTTAAGATATAAGAACAGTTAGCAAGAAGCCTGGTATGGCCATACAATTTGTAAGCAATATAAGTCTCTGTGTTTACTTCATTGGGTCTGAGTGGCTGTGGGACTGGCGGGTGAGAGAGATTTGTCCTGACTGTGGGCCAGGCAGGAAAACTCTAGCTACAGGTTAGTAACTGGATTAAGGATTATCTTTCTTCTCTGATCCATGCAAAGTACTTTGTAACTCCATGAATGCTAGTCAGTATGAATGAAGCTTCCAGTTAGGCACTATCTTTACTTTTGCATGTTTGTTGAGAGAGATAATCTTAAGTGTGAGACAGGCATTTTTCACTATTGCTTACACCAAGCTGGCTCACACGAAAGCTTCCAGCTATTCTCCTGTCTTCACCTCCTATTTTCAGGCAGGGGATATTGGGATCATAAGCATTTCAATTATTGCTTCCTACTTCCACACTGGTTCTTGGCAACCATACTAAAGTTCTCAGGTCTGCAAGTCAAGTGTGGTAACTACTGAGCTATCTCTCCAGACATGCTCCCTGCTTGTTTTTGAGAAGTGCAATTTTTTTTACGTTCATCTTGTATATTTAAAAGCCAAAACTGACCAGCCTTGTGTGTGTGTGTGTGTGTGTGTGTGTGTGTGTGTGTGTGTGTAAAGGCTTGTTGCCTTTTTTGTAGGAAGTATGTGGGAGCCGGTTCTCAGGTCCTCGTGGCTTTACCCAGCAGATCCGCATAGAGGATAATCAGGACCACGGGGCTGAGTGCAGGTGTCTGAGATGGTCTGCACTTGGCTGTGCTGGGGGAGGAGGTCTTTTGCTCCACCCCTTGGCTTCTCTATAAAAACCCTGGGGCAGAGAGAGTAGGGGCCCATCGGAATAGGTTCCAGGCCCTCTCGAGGCTATCCTTTATTTTCTATCTGTTTATCTCCACAAGATTCTCTGCAATAAATCCTTCTATCTAATATTTCCTGCTGCTCGCACTCAAAACTCTGGGGAACTGTGGGGTTGGTGGGTAAACGCCCCACAGAATGGCGCCATGAACAGGGACTAAAGAAAAAAGAAAAAAGGATACTAAAGAAAAGGGGGGACTAAAAAAAGGGGGGACTAAAGACAAATGAACATGGACTAAAGACAAAGTAATAGGGACTAAAGATAAAGGAAAATAATAGTTTTATTACAGAGTTTTTTGGCGAAAGTGCTGAGTCAGCCCTGCCAGTGGAAAGGCATGCTGGTGTTATGTAAAATATATATATATATATATATATATATAATTGAGAGGCAGGAGTTTTATCCTCAAGAGAAAAGGAAAGCAGACTGGAAGGATGTCGGATGCTGCAGCGAAATTCTCTTCTGTCAAAATTTTCTATCTTCTATCCCTTTCTCAATTTCTATCTGTGAAGAATAAGTATAAGGTATAGTGTAGTAATATAGTGTAGGAAAAACTTAGAAGTCTAAGATTGTGTAGGAAAATATAAGTAAGGCAATTAGACAGAAGAGCTTTTCAATTTTCTAACTTTGGGGGCTATGAGCGCAAACTGGGGAAACAAATCTTTCTTTGGGCTTTACGGGTAGTAAAAAAGCTCTTCTTTGAGCTTATGGGGAAGAAAAAGTTTCCTATGGAAGCTTTTGTCCTGGGGACAGCTGAAATGCTAAGTCCAAGCAGCAGGAGAAAGTGTTTTCTCCCTGAGGCAAAAATGGGGGTATAAAAAGCCAAAAAGTTTAAAGTTGGGAAGTTTTGGGAAAAGTTGGTCTTTCTCTCTTGGGGAAAAAAAATCTTTCTCTTAAAAGCTTTTCTTGGAAAATTTGGGGAAAATCTCTCTAAAAAGCCTTCATCTTTCTCAGAAGCTCTTAAACTTAAAAACTAAAGCCTTTAACTTTCTCAGAAGGACAAAAATTAGAATCACCTGAAGATATTAGTATGGGGACCATCTGTGATTAGCTCAAAGGGAAAACAACAAACCTCTGAAGACAGCAAAACCTAAGTTCTTTCAAGCTTTAAAAATCCTCCCTGCAATGCAGGAGGCAGGGACAAGTTCCTTAAAACCTCTTCTAAGCTCTGTCTCTTCAAGCTAGTAAAAGATAGTGGGTCAGAGTACCCTGAGGGAAACGCTTGGGGGAGTGTGGGTAGAGAGCTACAGAGAGCCCAAAAGGGGCAGGAAACTACCTGAGAAAAGCAAAAAAAGCCAAGCTTTTCAGTTACAGCCAAGCTGAGGTATCAAAGGTTTGTTTGAGCGTTTCAGAATGAAAAGGTGCTCCTAATCCTAATGCAAAGATCCCCTGAAGCAATGCAAACTGTTAGCATTGTATCCTCACTTCTGAGCAAAAACCCAGAGGCGACTGGCCAGCGTTCCTGAGTTGGGGTGCATTTCGGGGATACTAGGTTTCCTGCAGTTGTAAACCTCCTGGAGCACAGAGCCGAGGCAGGAAGGTGCAGGACCCAAGGGAAAACTGCTAATGAACAAACAAAACTAAAGCCAGTGGGAACAGCACAGTTGCTCGCTTTCCTACAAGTCCCGGTTTGATAGGTCCACAGCTGAAAAGAAATCTGAGAAAAAAGCTTTTCTATCAAAGTAAGGACCTTTCTGGGAAAACAGTACAGCTGAACTGTGTCTGAAGCAGTTGTGCTGCTGAGTCAGAACGCTGTCTGGGGAAAGAGCCCAGCCAGGGCAGAACAGAACTATCCAGGAGTAAAGCTTTCTTTTCTGTCAGAGAAAGCTTTGTTTCAACTGACTCTTGTGAGATGAGGGGGAGTGTAGCCCTAAAGGGTGATTGCCTCTGGCATAAGCTCTGTCCTTGAGCACCCAGACAAACACAAACCCACTGGGGGACTGGGCCAGGTGAAGGCCTAATGAAACAAAACGCCTGTCTTAATGGGAGTTTAGAAATGGCAAAAACCTCCCTTGTTAGATTTTCAGTCTGTATGCAAACCACACAGACCCCAAAACAAACGGACAAAAAGCCCCTACCTTCAGGAGCAGGGAAAGCCACCACTGTAGTGTCGGAAACTGTTTCTGGGGTAGAGGGGATAAACTGAGACCAAACTGGGAACTGTCTGGGAAAAAGACTATGAAGAAACAGAGAAGGGACATAATCCTCCCCAGAAAATATGTGACCTGAAAAAAGCTGCTGGAGTTTGAGGCAGATTCAGGGGGAGAAAAAAAGCCCCTACTTCCAAAGGCAGCTAGCAGAGGTACAGAGCCGCAGACAGATACCTGAAGCTCTGCATCTGGGGGGGAAGGAACAAACAAAATGAGAATAAAATCAGTGGGAGAAAATCTCTCTGAAAGAGCTATGGTGAAGTTGTTGTAAATGATCACTGACTGGCTAAGGCAAACACAAGCCCCAAAGAAAGTTGCTATCAGAAATTGCCCACCTCAATGCGCGCTAATGAGGCAGGTGCGGTTCTGATCCGGGGCCAGTGTCAAATGAAGGAGAGACACCTGTTAAAGCCAGCTGAGGAGAGACCAGAACCCTCCCAATGTCCCATAATTGAAAATGTAAAATGCTTGTTCAAATCTCCCATTACAAAAGCAAAAAACTTTGTTCAAACCTCCCAGGCAAGAATTTGTAAGCAAGTCTGGTAAAAGAGAACCAGTTGACTCTCAGACCCGAAAAGAACTATGGGAAATGACTGATGGGAAATGATATAAGGAAAATGATATAAGGGACTGATATTATTATGGACAGATATAAGGGAAATGCATTCTGGGAAAGGTAGTTTTTCCATTAAAGATGGCGACATTGCCCTGAAACACTTTTGTCAGCTCAAAAATACGTTCATGGTAAACTTAAAATATAGCTTTTAAAAGAACAAGGAGAAAAATCATCTAAGAGTTTAAGTATGGAACTAGGTGCTTCACAGTTTGGGGCTCCGTTGGTAAAATGCCTTATTTACCCTAATAGCTGTGCAAAGTTTTTACAGTAGTTGGATGACAAAAAGCTACCTTTAAGAGCAAACAAGCCACTTTACAATCCTTAAAACAAGGGAAAGCAGTTTATACACTGAACGTTGTCTTAGATATGAAGAAACTTATGTTGAAATTAAAAAAGTTCTTTGCCTTTTGAACAAACTGCCTGCCATGAGTAATTCCTTTGCAAATCTAATAAGGAGACAAGGTAACAGGCATTCAAAAAGAAATGACTGCTTTATAGATGGGAAACAAACTTCGGAAAAATTTGTCTTAAAAAAGCTTCACCTGAAAGTTCCTTATAAAAAAATCAATGCTAAATACACAGCTGCTAATACCATCAGGAGTTAAAGCTAATGAGGTGAAAATACTAAATCCTGAAAATACTTTTTTCTCAGAGTAAGCTAATGAAGGATATGTTTCATGAAAGAACATCTATGTTCTTGACTCCTTTGAATGGTAACAGTTTTGGTGAAAATATTGGAACTAACAACAACCAAGTCAAAATGTTTCAATAAATTCAAGATGCTATTCACAAAAGAAAGCTGCCATGCTTTGTGGGCCATATTAGAGCTCACTCCAATCTTCCTGGTCCTTTAGCTGAGGGTAATGCAAAATGGAAAGATCCCTGCTCGGGATTATGGAAGGGTCCCGATCCTGTGTTAATATGGGGTTGAGGCCATGTTTGTGTTTTTTCACAAGAGGAGAATGAAGCTCGGTGGTTAGCGGAGCATTTCCTAAGAAGTGTGGAACTAAGAAAGGTCACCTCCAATGACATTCCTACAAAGGAACCAGAATGAAAGTGGCTCGATCAGTGTTTCTGAGGTTTTGTCACTGGTTAATGCAAACAGTGAGGAACAGAGTTCAGAGCTGTGCTGCTTTTGGCTTTACTAGCTCCTTTAGAAAAACACTTTATATCACCTAATAGCTGTGCAGTATTTGGCGAAGAGCTTTACAGCAGCTAAATACGGTAATTTCACCCTCAGAAGTTTTTCGGTAGAACAAACCAGAAGTACTGCTGTAATAGAAACACTTGTCTGAATTGAAGCACTTAGGGGAGCTATTATGAATTTGGGTGGAGGGACAGCCTCTAGTTAAAAACTGTCTACAGCTGACAGTGCATCTCTGCTGGTTCCGGGATGGCTGAGAGAACTCAGCAACTTTGGGGTGTGGCTTCGTCCTGAGAATGTTACAGTCCCCTAGCAACAAGTATCACAACTCTATAACAACACTCACTAAATCCCAGTATTGTATAGCAAAGCTGAATATAAACTCCAAACTTTAGAAATGATGTACGTACTTCCTGTCTAGTTAAGAGAATCTTTCTAATAGAGATAGTGATAATTAAGAGTAAGAAGTAAAAAAAGATGAAAATAAGATATGTGAGTTTGTAGAAATTATTCTCGTTAGATCTCTGTGTTAAGAAATCTTTGGGTGTTTGCTAAGTTAAATATATGCAAATGGTAGCCCTATATAAGTTTGTAAAATAAATCTATAGATCCTTTAAGAATATAAGCTTGCAAGAAGTATCTAAGGTAGTCTTAAGACATGTATTAATAAGCTTGTAAGAAGTAAAGATGTTAGTTGTAAATGTAAGTTTAAAGAAGAAATAAGATGGAATGAATATAAGTATATAAGAAGTAATAAGAAATATATTTGCTAAAGTAGTTCTATAGTTTCCTTAAGGAGTATAAATAAGTAGATATTAATACGTTATATGTGAGTTTGTAAAAAAGTGTAAATGTTGAATGTGAGTCTAAATGCTTTGCAAGGCAAAATGTTATATGTGAGTTTGTAAAAAAGTGTAAATGTTAAGTGTGAGTCTATGCTTAATGTATATGATGAAAAAACCTGAGATACAGAGTTAGTGTCCTAGGAGACTTCAAAACAGGCAGTCTGAGCGGTTTTCAAAAGCTCCAAAAGCCGCTAAGAAGCTAAGAATGGTGGACACCAGAACCAACACAAGGCATCCGCAGCTGAGATCTGTGGAAAATCAACGCAACACAGAAAAACCTGAGCTAACATAAAAAACGGTGCAGTTTAGACTACTACTGTACCTAAAAAGGTCTCTGTGAGAACAAAAGTTGCAGAGATGCTTGTTTGAACTAAAATTGTTAACTGCAAAAAGTTTTGGTTGTAAAACGTCTCTTCATATTTTGAAGTGTGAAAGCCTGATACCAGAATTTATTTCTTGTTTGAACTTTTTGAACTTAAAATGAGATAAAACTACAAAAAGATTTTGGTTATGGATTTCTTCATATTTGGAAGGCTAGTACCAGAATTTATCATTTGAATTTTAAGACTTAAGAAATGAAATAAACACTAGAGATTTCATTGCAATGGGATAGTTTTGAGTTTATTCATAGTAATGACCTAGGAACCGTTTGCTGGAATTGGGTTAAAAATGGAACTGTTTAAATGAAGAAATTTATTGTTTCTACCTAGAATCAAGATGCAGTTTTGTGCATGCATATATGCTTTATTAACTGGTGATTCATGAATTGTTTTGTGAAACTGTCTATGTAAAAATGGAATTACTTATGGAACTGGTTTTGTGTTACAAATGGAACTGTTTAAACAGAAAAGTTTGGGTTTTCTAACTAGGTTTGAGATTTTGCTTAAAAAATTATAAAGAAAAGGAGGAGTTATGAAATTGAATTATGTTTGCAGAAACCTATTGATATTAATGCACCCTGGTTTTGTGGAGTTAAGGAAATATTTAAGTTTGATGTGAATACATCAAGTTTTTCCTATGTTCTGTTAGCAAGAATATTCAAATAATTGAGTTAAAGTTGTAAGACGGAGAAAATTGTTAACTATATATAGCACCATATATGCTAATTCAAATGGTTCTGTTAAGAGTTTGCTTTGAGTTGTAAGATTGAGAGAATTGTGACTATGTATAGCAATATTTATGTTAACCTGTTAATGGTAATGATGAAGCTAAGGGATTCTTTAAGTTTGTAGTCGCCATAAGAGTTTTTGGTTTAGAAAGGGCTTGAGGCAGCTAAGACTGCTGTAGTCACCTTGGACCTAATTCAAAAGAGAAATGCCATCTTTATCATCCTCTACTCCCATACTGGGAGGTGTAACAGCTATGGAGATTGCTGTAAGCCATTATAGTTTTTTTTTTATATATATTAAGAAAGGGGGACCTGTGGGAGCCCATTCTCAGGTTCCTCGTGGCTTTACCCAGCAGGTCCTCATAGAGGATGATCAGGACCACGGGCCTGAGTGCAGGTGTCTGAGATGGTCTGTACTTGGCTGTGCTGGGGGAGGAGGTCTTTTGCTCCACCCCTTGGCTTCTCTATAAAAACCCTGGGGCAGACACAGTCGGGGCCGTTGGAATAGGTTCCAGGCCCTCTCAAGGCTATCCTTTATTTTCTATCTGTTTATCTCCACAAGATTCTCTGCAATAAATCCTTCTATCTAATGTTTCCTGCTGCTCGCACTCAAGAAAACTCTGGGGAACTGTGGGGTTGGTGGGTAAACGCCCCATAGAAGTATTATATAAAATAACAATATGACCATGAATGGGAGTTATTTCTACTGAGTCATTCATTGTTTCTTGGTATTATTAGTGAAGTGATACTGTTGAATATACTTTTAAAATATTTGAGTATATGGAGAGAGAGAATTGGCAGGGGTGATACACAGAAATAGAGAAACTAGGGGGCTATAAATTCATAGGTATATAGAAACAGGTAGAGAAATAGGGGTGTGGTTAAATAAATAGGTACATAAATATTGGCAGAGAAATGGGGCAAAGAATCATAGTTACATAGACAGAGGAATAGAAATGGGGGATGATACATACACAGGTACATAGATATAGATGGGAGAAGTGATACATAACATAAATAAATGCAGACAGAGAAATAGAGGGATGAAATATACATAGGTACATATAGGCAGAAAAATAAGTGAGGCAATAAACATACTTACAAAGATACAAGCAGAGAATTTTGGGGCTAATATATAGTTACATAAATGTGGAGAGCTGAAATAGTTTACTGTATATGAAGTTTACTATATTTATAAAATTTTGCTTCATAATTATTTAGAATACCTAAATCTAACAGAATTTTCAAAATCAAGAATATTCTCTATATAGCCTCTATAATTCCTAAACACAATTTCCCCTCTCTATAGTTAACTTAAAATTTTCATTATCAACTTTTCATACTATATGTACATAATAGCATCATCCTTCTATTCAGCTCTAATAGATAATCTTGACTGCCACACCAACTCCAGTGTCGTAAGTGTGACATGAACAATTATGTCAATAATAGCAGACGGGAGATACATGTCCCACGGGACTAAGCTCCCTGGAGGTCCCTGGCAGAGTGCCCGTGTTATGCCTCCTTCTTGAAGGAGACATGCTTCACAGATCATGAGCTCTCTGGGCTATGGGTTCTGTATAACTGCTTTTCTGATAATGTTCTAATTAATCTATAAAACACAGCCAAAATTAATGAATGCTTGGATTGTGAACTATGAAGGAAAGGGGAAGCTGGACATGGACCTTATTTAGATATAGCAAAATGAGCTATTCCTTAAAGACCCCAAGCTGCTAGATAATAGAAAGTATAATAGTTCAGGCACTTCTAGGGAATGAACACTCACCCACTAGGAATCCTTTAGGAATCCCAAGTAAAGTGATTTATGGCAGAAAACGTTATCTCATAGGAGGTAGATGGCGGGCCCCTCTGTTGAGGAAGTTCAGCATGGGAAACTTAAGGACTACAGCAGAACCCCTTCCCCTTACAGGAGTAAAAGTATAAGAGTCCATATTTCAGCAGGTAAAAATGTTTTATATTAAAAGAGATATGTGATAAAAGAACTAAAGAAAGACTTAGGGAGGATCTGCAGCATCCTAATTGGCTAAATGGGTCATGAGAACCAGAAAAGTAAAAATGATTAATAAACTAGCGAGCGGCTGAGATAAAGATGAAGGACACAGCTGCAAGAAGCCTACACAAGTCTAGGGACTGTACTAAGTTTAAAAAACACAGACCACTCTTTGGGTCATAAAGTTCTTGTGGGTGAAGGGATATGTCTAGGGCCGATTAATAATTGTGTGCTTGCTGTTTTTTTAAAAGATGATGTAATTGAATTATTGCCAAGCTCTTGTTGCTCCTTGTACGACTTGATAGTTTTCTTTTCTGTATATAAACTAAGTAAAATTGCAGCAGATTCAAACCACTTCTGAGTGTGTTGTCTGTCATTCGCCCAATCCTTGCCTTCCTGACTACCCAAGCTCTGGTTCCCCCCGATGGGCCAGTCTGTGGCACTTGACAGCACCACGTATTCTTCTAATATATCCTGTAGATCATGCTGAAGTTAAGATATTCCTCAACACCGGGCAGTGGTAATGCACACCTTTAATCCCAGCACTCGGGAGTCAGAGCTATATGGATCTCTGTGAGTTCAAGGCAAGCCTGGTATACAGAATGAGATCCAGGACAAGCACCAAAAATACAGAGAAACCCTGTATTGAAAAAAAAAAAAAAAGAAATCATCAATTTAGTGGCTAACAAGTATTTGATAGTATATTAATTCCCTAAGTTATTTTATGTAATAAAAAAGTTCAGCCCCAGATACAGAAAACACCACATTTCTCTTAAAACAAATGAATAAGAATGGTGCCAGAAGTAGGACAACTGTGAATTCCACTCCTCACAAAGAAATGTAGAAACATAAATCTGTCAGAACACACACCATGACTAGAAACCTCAAATGGGATGCACCCCTGATGGGTTATACAATATTATATGGTCAGCCCTAAAGTCTTACACGTAGAAGCAACACTAAAGAGATTCGGGGGCTATAGGTTCCTATAGTACACTGCTTTTGCTTTCTTTTTGTTTGCATGTCAAAACATGAGACCCGAACGCAATGTGGAGAGGAAATAACTAGTGTGTCTGTCCCCTGAAACGGAGGTGAAATAACTTCAAAATCTCAACCCTAGTTGAAAGTTCAGAGTTCTGCAAATGTCTCGGATGTGAAACAAACATCACACACAAAATAGTACCTTCCTGATTTATATTTTGGACTACTTGTTGAAAATTTCCCTGTACAGCATAGCATGTGTTTAACAACAACAAAAATCACTGAAGTGATAAAATTCTACTAGCATTTTTAAAAAAGATCTATTGGTGCCATTTCATCAAAGGGGGGGGGGGCGCTGCTGTGATATTCTTGGTCATTCAATAAGGAAAACATGAGGCCATCGCTGACTTAATCCATGGATGACTTTAATACAGGAGTGTTTGCCTTCTTATACACCCCAAGATTATGAGGGAAGGCAATGCCCACAGGGAGCGGGGCCAGGTTGCATCAACTAAGAAAATGCCCCAGTGACTTGTTTACAGGATAATCTGATGGGGACATTTCCTCAATTGACGTCCCTCTTCTCAGCTAACTGTAGCTTGTGTCAAGTGGACAAAAAGTTAACCAACACAACAGGGGTCTTCAACAGTAAATTCAGTTGTAAATGATAATAGCATTATATTTTTAAAAGAGATAAATTTATTTCCGCAGAATGTTTTTACATCACAGTTATTGGAACAGTAAGAACAATCCATATAAAGATAAAAATACTAAATAAATGTCCATTAATAATTCTATTTTCTCAAAATTCACTTAGATGTCTACCAGACAGAGTGAGTTGTACGAGTAAATTTAGTCACAGGGTTACTGTGTGAACCACAGACTACCTTTTTTGTATCACCCCCTCACAAAATATGTCAATTCTGTCAACAAACCAACACACACAAAACAGGGCTACTTTGATGATGTATATTTTGGACTATTTTTGGAAAATTTTACTGTACAGTGTTACAGTATTATGTTATGTGAGTTCAACCAAAGAGCATGGAAGTGGTAAAATGTTACTAGTGTTTAAAAAGATCTAGGTGGAGTTCTTCAATCAAAAAGTAAAGCAAAATAAAATAAACCTCTATCACTTTCGCAGACTCCAAGTGTAGTGATGAAAACAGGAGGCCATCATTGACTTGATAAACGGATGACTTTATTAAGAGAAGACAGGATAGGTAATTACCTCAAACCACCCACAGAAACAAAGCACACAGATTTACTCATACAATACTTTGGTTTAAAAATTATTTATAATACCAATGCTAAACCTGATGTTCAGGTGTAAAATACAAACCACAGAAACACAAGCTTGCATAGATGAATTGATGTAGATGTACAGTGGTAGTGAAGGAAGGCGTGGGCACTGGACAGTGCCTAAGTGATGTTAACCAATGATGTCAGCCTCCCAGACACATGAAGGAGCCAGCACCATATTTCTCATCTTCCTCAACAAGGTTATGGACAGGAGCAACTCGGGCTGTACGAAGATGGTTTGGAATAGACTGTTTTCCACAGCCTAATTCAGATGGGTGCATACATGCCCACCAGTACCTCCACCAGTCACCTTAAGGCATTCACACAGTGTCCCTCACAGTTTTACTCAATCTCTAGATAGGCATGTGGTTTGAGGTGGTCTCTTTCTTCACACAAGAGACAATATTCTATTGAGGTTCTGATCAGCTCCATAAAATACGTACTTCACAGCCTTTATACCCCCCCCCCCCCCCCCCCCCCCGGACTATAAACCGACCAGCACTTGGGATTTCATTTCATGTGTTTCATAAGCATATCTACTTCACCATACCTAAAAGGCTCTTACCAAATGAAGTGTGTGCTTCCTGCAGAGCTTAACTCAAGAGATTATCTCTCAAAATTATAAGACAAATGGCAGTATCACCTCAAATTTCCTGAGAAACTTGATTTATGTAACAAACTTGTACTTTCAATTCTAGCACCTTTCAAATGTTTTACAGGGATAGATTGTTCTTAGGAGATGCCCAGCATTACAAAGACTTGTCATTTTAGAATGTCAATTTTATATGCCATTTCCCCCTTCCACTTTCTAATATTTACATTATTTCATGAAATTAATATCTGGTTGCTCATTAAAAGCTACATGAAAAATACAGCTTTCATTGAGAAAGGACATCTGCTTTTTTGGATTACAGCAGAGCTAAAGCTACAGCCTGTGGGAATTTAGAGAAAATTTACTCAGAAGTACAAAACTTCTAATACCCAATGCTCTTAGCAAATTTTTAGCTAGAATCAATTTCAGCAATTACAGTCTGAATTCAATGTAGCAGAATATACCCCAAGTATATAATTCATCACCATATAGCCTCTCAATGCCTACTCTTTACTGTTTGCAATTCTTGCTGATTTGTTACTCAAACCTTTCTTCATATTTGAACCTCACAATACAGTTACATAATTAATTCTGCCCTGATCTAGAATGCTGAAATCAGCATACCATGAAAAGCAACTTAAAGAGAAAACCACTTTCTATTTCTCCAAACACACAAAGGCATATTAAACCACTGATGAAGATGTTCAGTAGCAGTGCTCAGATTTCTAAGGGAAGAGAATGGCTTTCAGTGGCAAACACTTGTGTGATTACTTACATGACTGTGCTCGTCTGTGGCATCAAACACGGCCTCTAAAAGCTGCTCTTCTAGCTTCTCTGTCTTAATCTCTTTTATAAGTAATCAACTCCAACACTCTTCACATCACCATGTCAAATAAGTATCTCCAGTTTGTTTGGTTTTCTCCTATTTTTGTTAATGGTAAATAAACATTCCAATGCACAAAGATAATTGTTAAAATTCTGAAAAATAATCCTAATGTTGTCACTGAACCATATAACCCTTAGAATATCTTTTGCACAGTCACCATAAAATGGAACAGGAAGCTCTCAACTGTTCAGAAAGTTATCACTGCGTATGAATATTCCAGCCAGGGACTTCTCCCTTTGCAATGCTTCTGGCCATGCCTCTGCTACTCAGGGAACTGAGAAATGCATCTATTAATATTATAAGTCAACCCAAGTACAGTGCGAGAAGTTCAAAGCTCCAGATGATGGTGATGATGATGATGATGATGTTTGAGGCTCTTCTATGAATTGTATGCCAATGAAGCACTCACAGGAGGAGTTTATATATACCAAACACAATGGCCTCAGTTGGGCTAAAGTAATTTAAGGCAAAACTGATCTTCACAGACATTGCTGAAATAAAGTGCAGGGCTCATCAGAAACATGACTCTATTATTAATGTTTTCCGAGCTTAGTCTTACTTTCTTGGAAACCCACAAGTAAAGTGATCATTTCTGATGATTTACACAGCAGAAGCAACAAAAGCCTCTGAGTCTTCCCTTTAATTGTCTTACATGATAAAAACCAGCCAAACAAAAAAACTTCCACAACATATCTGGATACTACTGCTCCATGCAGCATTAACAGGACACTAGATAATAGGCCTCTCTCTGCCTACATTGCCCTACCACAGCATAGGAAGAAATAAGCATCCTGTCACCAGTCAGATACACAGCTATGGCTCTAAAGCACACAGGCATCAACAGATAGGGAGAGAGATGGGGTGACACATCTTTGCTATGAACAGCATATAATACACACATTATATACTTTAAAAATCTTTTTTTTTTCCTCTGAAAGATCAGGTTTTGAGGTTTTTTTAGAGATTATTCTAAAAAGAACATGCCATGGCACACATAGGCAGTGAAATCAAGGTGAGCAATGTTTCCTTTCAGTATTAGTGCTCCCCTACAAACACTGTCCTCCCCAAATGGAAGAAGCCATTTATTTCAAGCTCTATTCTGTTTGTTCTCTGAGTTATTTCTGCATGGGCCTCATCCCTTCATTAGGCTGATGATCTCAGCCAATCAGAAGTTATCTTTTAAAAGTATCAAGAACAGCCAGGTAGTGGTGGCACATACCTTTAATCTCAGTACTGGGGAGACAGAGGCAGGTGGATCTCTGTGAGTTCAAGGTCAGTCTGGTCTACAGAGTGAGTTCCAGGAGAGCCAGAACTGTTTTACAGAGAAACCCTGTCTCAAAAAACAAACAAAGTATCAAGAATACTAGATCTTCATATTTCCCAAAGTGAGTTTTATACAAAGGTATTACTCATTAAAAATCAAGGCTCTAAAATGTTAACCACTTAGGTAGTAAACAGAATTAATGCACCATATTATAGTAGCTTGGCTTTTTTTTTTTTTTTCAATTTGGCACAAACAGATTTCGAGAAGCTACGACAGTGTTGAAGAGTCCAATGGAACACAGGTTACATTTTTAGAATATGGTTATCTAGGCCATTGTGACCAATGCCACTACGAAAAGGTTTCTTCTAGTGTCTATCTATGCACATCTCTCTTCCTGTTTTAGATCTTTCTCAAAGACATCTAAAGTCTATAGTTTGGTTGTTGATGTTTTGTTTTTTAGTTCATTACTATACTGCCATTTGTCATAGAATCACTTGACCCATAGCATTTCAATGACGGAGTCACTTTAAAAATTCTCAATATTCTTTGAGAACAAAAGAAGCAGTTATCTATTCTCCCAACAAAGCAAATATGACTAACAGTAGCTGGAATACAGTACCCTGAATACTGGAATCAATTTTCTTTCAAGTCAGCATATTTAATCTGACTTTTAACTACCCTCTTTTCTAAGTAACAGTTACAAAACTTTAAGAAAGGGAAGGAGAGATTATCATGTCAAGTAGCCTTGTGATGCGGCTCCTTGACGTACTGTGCTCATTCAGCAATACTGGTGTTGTAAGGGCATGACCTACAGAGAAATTTAGAAACAAAAGAATTCTCAAGGCCAGAAGAATAAGTCTATATACTGACAGCAAAAGAGAATACAGTCTGTACCTAATGATTCAGCTGTGTGTACTTCAACAACAGGAGGAACACAATAAATGCTTTCATTTTTATATCAAAAGGACAAATTAAAAAGCAGAAACCACAGTGAAAAGTGGCAGTTCATTAAGAACTATTAGGTGCTCCTATCATCTCAAAGATGCATTATTTTTGAGTGATAGCAAAAATTTGAGAACATTAAGAATAATTCAGAACATTTTTCTATCTTCTTAGTCATAGGTAAATAATTACTGATACTCTTAAAAATCTGTTTACTTTACAAAAAATAAACAAAATAGTTTAAAATTCTACTTCTTAAAAAAAAAAAACTTTTAAAAAGTAAGAAGTTTTCCAATACTGATGTTAAGCTGGCTATTCCAGGGCAGCACCACCTTTGGCCATCCACCACAACAGGTAAGCCTATAGCATTCTGGCTTGGAATTTTTAAACTGAAACATGTCCATTTTACAATAATAAATATGATGAATTGAAGTACATGAAAGCAAAAAAAAAACATTTTTAAAGTAAAAGTGACCATTTCATGAGATAGAAAAATAAACATTTATAAAACAAAAATATGGCAAAAGAGGTTGCCTGTTTTGTCTAATTATCAAATAAAAATGCAACAATACTTTTTAAGGTTCCATTACAAAATATCTTTAACAAATATGATGTAAAATCACCGGGCAGATAAAGAAAGATAGAGATTAGCAAAGGCAACAAGACTAAGCTTTGCTATGGGAACCATTGTGCAGACTCTGACTTAAGGCTGGGCTTTCCATCTGTCTGAAGGAAGACCTTCCTCTATGTATTTCATGGCCGCACTCAGGCCTCTAAGTTGCCTCTTCTCCACTCTCCCAAAATGTTTGCACCGCTTTGTCTCTGTCTTCTCAGATTAACACTTACCCACAGCTTCACTCTTAGCTGCTTTGCACTGAAATTTCTATCACATGTAACTTTATGAAACCAAAGGCAGACAATCAGAGATCAGAATCTTTTGGGAGCAGCCTCCCAGAATCCTCCCCAAGGTTAAAATCCTCTGGAAAGACAAGGCAAATGGAAGGCAGGCAGTCCCTAAATGATTTCTCTCTCAGCAACCTATTTTCTTCCTTCCTAAAAAAACAGCTTATTGAAATGACAACAACAATAAAAAAAAAAATCCATACAATGAAAAGAACAGCAAGTCCAGCTGGGAGAATGTCAATCAGATATAGACGTAGCTTGGCTGGCATTTATATTAACTACGTGGTATGGACAAATAAACACTTCTATCAATTAGCAGCCAGACAAAGACTGAAGTTTTAAAGGGGAGTTTAAAGGTCTTGTGGAAAGGAATACAACGGCCATCAACATAAAAGCAGAACTATATACCTGGATAATGACTCACTTCATCAAATTCAACTTCATGTTGAATTAGTCTAATTATGACAGGTCATAAAACCTCACTGAGTGGTTGCCAACAAAACTGCTCCATCCTAGGAGCAAGGCGCTTGATGGACACAGTAAGTAAGACTGATGGCATCAACTCTTAGGAAAACTGTTCTATTTCCTTTGGCTCCACAATTAAATTAGAAAATCAAGGCTATGAAAGGCTATTTTTTTTTCTTTAATTTTCAGTTGACTCTTCATGAACCTGAGTGAAAGTATCAGATAATTAAGGTTTTTACTAGTAAATATTAGCACGTGATGCATTGCCTAAAGCCTTCAGAAAGACTTGCTACTGAGGAAATAGCAGCACAGTGCTCAAGAACGACACCAGAGCAACTTTCCTAACGGGTCACACAGCTATCTAGAGCCTCTCCTGCTCCAATCCACGCATTCAGAATAACAGACGACTTCCACTGCTCTGGGCATTTCTCCCTATATTTTACTGTGGTGATTCTACTTTTTCTGGAGGATAAAAACCAAAGACTATATCCTTCAAAGTATCATACTAATAAACAACTAAGTGGCTATTCATACACTTAACTATACTTTCTTTGATCAAAATGTTATGATTTACTTGATAATGTATCTCTGTACACTTCTAATTGCTTAATAAACCCTAGTCCCTAGATGCCAATATCCTATACCTAGCAAGTGTCATTTCACACAGTTCTAATTACATCCCAGGAAATCTATTCAGAGAAGAGGTGGCCAATATTCAGAAGCTATATTTCCTTACACTGCCCAAGTGACCAGAATAACCAAAATATTTGAAGTGAACTGAAATTTTTTATAGTTAGGAAAACACTTGAGAGTAACTCCCAGGAATGGCACATAGAAGGAGAACAGCCAACGTGGAATGCATTTTGTATCATTCAGTTAATATCTGCTACAGCAAGTCCATTTTCAAGGCAGATCCCATTGTTTGTTTGTTTTGTTTTACTGCTTATTATGGAAACCTGGGGAAAGGAGAAAAAGGAAAAACAATTAAAATGTAGGTAATGGGCACCTGAGTCAGGGAAGAATATAAAGCTGTCTTTCTAGTTTTAATTTTGTCATGGATTTTTCATTTCTTGATGGTGCCAAAGTGCAAAGTAAATACCTGAGAATGAAAGTACAAACTCCAATGCGAAGTTCCACATCTGAAAGCTTTCTAACTATAAGATTTCATTGAAATGTACAAATATTGGATCTGGTTAATTTTGCTGTGTAATGTTTTTTCATTTGTAAGTTATTTATAATAAATTTTAGTAAATTGAAGAAAGATAAAATTTTTGAAACATTGTCTCCCTACCCAAGATTTATCTTCATCTCTATATACTCTAAGTGGTTCCTCTTTGTTTTTTTCTTTTTAAAGTCTATGTTTATAAAATACTCATGTATAGAACCATACTGTCATTGTAATACTTGGCATCAAATGTATGTGGAGGAGAGAAAAACACACTCTGCCCCCAAATGATATACAGTCAGCTTGAAGAAAAAGCAAACCCACAAGCAACCAGCTACACCAGAGATGATGAAATTATCAGTAAATGAAAAAGAATATACAAATATCACCTAAGAAATCTTCATATACGTTCCATCAAATATTCAGACCTAATGTTTGTAACCTGTTCTGCGATCATCTTTCACTTACTCCCCCACCTCCCAAGGTCTCACTACATTTGCCTGCCATTCCTCTGCTTCTGGAGTGCTGGGACTACAACAGAGCACCACACACAGAGACTTCTTTCATAACTGACAATTCTGGACTTATTATTTTACTACCAATCTTTTGTAGACAAGGAAGTTAAAAAAGGAACTCTTCCTCTCATTGAATAACTGACAAATGTGAGTGTGTGTGTGTGTGTGTGTGTGTGTGTGTGTGTGTGTGTGTGTGTGTAGAAAAGCAAATGAAACCAACTATGCTTCCATTGTATAGTTATTAACCCATCACAGTTCTCCAATTCTTCCCTCATTTTCTTCACTGCACCTTTCACCTGTGAGAAGCTGTGTGGCATGTATGTGCACACACTGGAAACCTCATTCCTACTGTCAGCGATGTATATCATCAACATGCTTGAATCAAAACTGTTTTAGGTTTCAGAACTTTTCTTTGAAACACATGTATAGACTATCCTTAATTTCTCCCTTCTAATCAATATGACTACAGATTGGCAGTTGAGGCACCCCTAGTCTGAAAAGTCTACATCTGAAATGCTCCAAAATCTGAAACTGAAGAATGTGTCAGTATGGAAACCTTCAGCCTTCAGATTTCAGTTGTTTCAACTGTGCGGATAAAGCAGCCAACCAATCTAAGTGGGGGCTGCAGTTCCCTCCACTAATGTGATGAAATGGCAGTGACTTCCAAGTGGAGGAAAGAGTGCAGATGCAGCAACCAGGCATGGAATTTAGAGTGAGTTACTGCTGGCTTTCCGGAGTTTCACTAACTGCTGAGAGGAAGAGGGCACATTTTCCCACTCCCAGAACTAGAAGACAGCATTTCAGTTCCTATTAAACAAGCTCAGCTTGATCACACAGATTGTGATTCCTTTCTTACCTTTGTGTGAGGACTCTGACTTTGAGAAATGACGAGTGGCACTGTGCTGGTTTGTAAAATGGGTATGGTCCAGATCCTCAGGGCCCATCACTGTAGGTGGTGGTGGTCTGCAGGGAGTCAGAATGTAAAACCTCTAAGTGATGTTTTCTACAGTTCCATCTCTCACTGAGCAACATGGCAAAAGTTTTTTCGTAGAGTGGGAACGCCACTGTGCTTCAGAATTCTCAGCTTAGTTCCTGGGCAGCTGCATGTCCTTGAACAAATTATTTCTGCCTTACTGTTCTTGTTGTCTGTAACTCACTAAGCATATTTTCCCAGTATCTAACGTGTGTGGCAGTGTGCTACAGAAGCAAATGTAAGTGAGATACGGTCTGCCATTTACTTCATTTTGCCAGATTTTACCAAGGAAACAAAGAAGTGACTAAATAAATACTTAATAAAGCTAAGAAAAGAAGAAAACAAGGAGTCAGAAAGGGCAGAGCCAATCAAGAATGGGAGAACATTCATGAACAATGGGGCTCTTTATCCACTAGGTGGCAAAGTCCATCTTAAAAACACAGGGTACTTTCTGTGCAGCCCACGTACAAGGTTTTATGTCAAAGAGAAACAATGTCAAAAAAGGAAATTTTTAAATTCTAAATATTTATTAATTTAATCATTTAATATAGAATTTTGCAAATAGTTGGCACTGATAAAAATGAAAAGATCAGTTTAATTCCATTTAATTTTCCAAAGGCATAGTCAAAATTTTGCATTAAAACACTGAGCCAGATTAAAATATATTAATAGTATATCCATACTATTGGATCTTTTGTCTAATAATAAGGTGTAATAAGTACATTGAGGTTTGAAAAGTTGTAGCCAGTTTGGTACAAAATTGACTGGGAATCTAAAATTAAAGCAATTGCGTTTGAATTTCTCCACTTATCCTTAGCAGAAATCACTTGAAATGACACCTGGTATGCACAGGAGAACTCCACATATCTCAGTGTGAATCTACAGCATAGCTGTGCATGGAAGCATGGCAGGTGAGGTGAGGGGCTGACCCAAGTGTATACACTTGTTAAGCACAGACAACACAGTTGTTAACAATCAGCACTGTCCAGAAACAGTGCTCTGACATGTTTATCAGCAGGAACAGCAGAGCCTGCACATATGAAATGTGTGTCTGTATGTTCTCAAATGGAAGCAGTAAATCAAAGTCTGTGCTCTGTGCAGCCCAAAACCCAACAGAACACAGTACGAGAACCAAGGGCCAGCTAGAATGATCTCTTTATCCTTGTATTGCAAACACTCAAATGTCACCTGAAAATACATTTTTAATTGTATGTTTTTATGTTTGTCCCTGCTACATGTATAAAAACACAGTAAGCACAGCAATACTTTCCTTCCGAATCATGTGCCTACAAACACTGTCTCTGTCGTCTGTTTGTTTTCTCAATGTTAACTGACAACCTAACACCTTAGAAAGTGACATGAGACATGTTAGGAAGAACTGAGACACAAGGGCCTAAAGATGAGAGCCAAGACCAAGAAAAGTGTATCGTTTATCACTGGAGCAGAGAGGTCTCCTTAATTTTTCCTAAATCTCACCAGGGACCCCAAACCTGAAGACAAAAGCACTGGACATTCATGCAGGGACAAGCAAGTCACTCTAAGATACCCTCAGTTCTCTTGCTATGTTGCTCTGTTCAGCTTTTTTTTAAATATTATATATTTTAACTTTAACTGAAATAGAATTACATCACTTTCCTCTTCCCTTTCATTCCTCCAATCCCTGACACACCCCTCCCCATTCTCAAGTTGGTAGTCACTTTTCCTTTGCTTATATTTGTTACATACATATATAACGCACGTAGAATGTATACACAAATACACGCACGCACGCACGCACGCACGCACCTATATACAATACAACCTGCTGAGTCCATTTGTGTTGTTTCTGTGCTTATGGTTTCCAGCTGACTACCCTGCACTGGACAACCAGCAGAGGGCTCATCCCAGGGCGAGGCTAACCCTCCTCCCAGCAGTCAATAGCTGCCTACAGTTCTTTGTTTAGGGGTGGAGCCCAGCAAAGAGTCCCCCTCCCTTCCATGTTAACATGTCCATTGCTATTGCTATTGTTCAGGTCTTGTTTTTGCAGCCACTTTTAGGAGAGACTGTTTCCCAGCGCACTTCCTTGGGTGGTACAGGGAACACATCTAGACTTACTGTTTCCTACACAATCATGTTGCAATGGAGAGGATTGTTTCCAAGTTAGTAATATTTATTGTTAAAGATGGGAAAACTCTTACTAATCAAGAGTTTATTCGGTAGTTCTGTTACAATTACCTGCTTCCTTCTCTTCTCATAAAATTATATTTTTAATTAGTAAGATTGCTAAGAGTTCCTCATCCTCTGGTTGCCTGCACCTGAGTCAGGCTAAGCGGCTCGCTAGGCTTTTCATACCCAGTGTTTTGACCCATGTCACTTAATAATCTGTTAGATTGTAAGCTTCCTAACAACAAAGAAATCTTCACTTTTAAAGACTGTTTCTCTTAGGTCTGTCTAAGTATGAGATAATCAAAAGATGACTGAGTACAGATGAATATCATGATATTCATGTGAATGTGCTAGAAAGTAAAAGAGACTTGTAAATGTTCTAAACTTTTCTATGGTAAGAACTAAAATAGTCACTGGCATTTTCAGTATAAAATCCTGGGGTTGGAACTTTGTTTTGTTTTTCTTTCCTTAGACAAGTTTTCTTCCCAAGTGGCTTAGAAGACAACCTCCTCCGCCTCAGCCTCACTGGGCTGTTAGTGTGCACAAGTACACCCTCTGCAGTTTCTGCAGTGTGCACAAGCACGTCCTCTGCAGTTTCTGCAGTGTGCACAAGCACACCCTCTGCAGTTTCTGCAGTGTGCACAAGCATGTCCTCTGCAGTTTCTGTAGAGTGCACAAGCACACCCTCTGAAGTTTCTGCAATGTGCACAAACACGTTCTCTGAAGTTTCTGCAGTGTGCACAAGCACGTCCTCTGCAGTTTCTGTAGAGTGCACAAGCACACCCTCTGAAGTTTCTGCAATGTGCACAAACACGTTCTCTGAAGTTTCTGCAGTGTGCACAAACACGTCCTCTGCAGTTTCTGCAGTGTGCACAAACACGTCCTCTGAAGTTTCTGCAGTGTGCACAAACACATCCTCTGCAGTTTCTGCAGTGTGCACAAACACATCCTCTGCAGTTTCTGTAGAGTGCACAAGCACACCCTCTGCAGTTTCTGACTTGGAATTAATCCACGCTACTGACTGATCCTTAATTCCCACAAGGAAGAGAAAAAAACTTGGAATAACAAAAGAAATTGGAATGCTGACAGTGGATACTCCAAGCTCCTCATGAGAACTTGCTGTTTGTTTTGTTGTTGATATTGTTGTTAACTGATGCCACTGCTAAGCTGAAGCATTACACAGACGGACCATGGAAGCTCATGTTCTCTCCTTTACACTAACTCTATCTATGCAAATAGTTACCCAACCTTTCCATCCTGATTAAATGTGAAAGAGGAAGCAGATGCTATGCAAAATGCACACCCTCACAAACCTGTTAACTATGTGAGGTTTATACTAGGAAATAGTTTCATAAAATCCTTATTCATTTATTTTCTCATATACACAATATTTTAGCAAGTAATTAGAACAAGTATTCCTTTCAGTACACAGAAGACATATGGATCTATGGCTGTGCAACTGACTCCACAGTAATTCTTAACAGCCACTGTAAAAGATCACTTGGTTGTTCACTTTCAATATGCCCACGAGTCTTCAGAGGACCTATTTATATTCTGCAAACTTGTTTTCCATTTTAATGAACCTTTAGGAACAGCCATCCCAGAGTGCCCTGTTTTATCTGCTGTCAAAGATATTAGTGTTCAAAAGGGTCAAACAACTTTGAAGGCTGAACAAAAACACCCCTAAAAATCATTTGAACTTATGTGACTAAATAAAAACCAGATATTTACCTCCCGAGAACAGACTGTCTCTTCCTTTGCGTGGATACTATAGGAATGTACAGAACTATAAATGTAAACATTCTATATGTGCTTAAGCAAAGGTAAAGAACAACAGATTTTACATAAGATTATGTTCCTACTGTCACCAGAGCAATTTATTTCCAGTATCCTTTCCTGAAAGGAGTTTATCTTTTGAAATCACATAAGCTTAAATGCACATTTTAAAAATAACTTTTACTTATATATATGTTGTATGGGTATGTGTTCAAACTTGTGTTGGTGCACATGTGTGTGCTGAGGCATGTGCACATGTGTGCACATGGAGGTTTAATATTAATGTTTGATGTCTCCCTCAATAGCCTTTTACTTTTTTTTGAGTCAGAGCCTCTCACTGAACCCCGGCTAGTCCAGCTAACCAGTTTGCCTTGAGGATGTGGTCTCTGCCTCCCAGGTGCAAGGATTACAAGTGACCACCACGCAGGATAGTTTTGCCTGAGTTTTGGGGATCAGGACTCATGTCTACAAGGGAAGCCATCTTTAAAGCCCAGTAATTTTAATAACTATTAAGTTATGATTAATGTCAAGGTTTTATTAATTCAGGGTGGTTGAACTATTACTAGTGTATTTTCTTTCTTTTCTGTTTTATTCTTTCCTGGAGACCTGGTTTCCTGTATACAGACAACAGTGACCTTGGCTTTTTAACCTTCTTCCTCCATTTCCCTACTGCTAGGATCAACACACAAGCACCACCACATCCAGTTTCTGCAGTGCTGGGACCAAACCCAGCATTTCTCTTATGCTAGGTAACATTTCTACAAACCAAGCTGTATCCCCAGCCCCTATTGGTTCATCTAAACCAGTTTGAATGCATACATAAAAACATAAAAATAGAACCTATTTATAAGGTAACATAATTCACCCCTCATGTGTGTTGTCTAACACTCAAGTCTGATTAAACATATCTAGCTCCTGTTTTATTATTGCTTTTATTACAATATTTATTGTATTTTACTCTTTGTGCACATGGGTGTTTTTGCTTGCATGCATGTCTGTGAAACACATGTATGCAGTGCCCCTGAAGGCCAACAGTGTTGGCTCCCATGTGACTGTAGTTACTCATCATTGTAAGCTGCCATGTGGGTGCTGGGGATAGAAGCCATGTCTTCTGAGCAGCCAGTGCTCTTTACCACTGAGCCACTGAGTCACTGCTCCAGTCCCATCATTTCTTTTCTAAAAGGTGTATTTATTTTTATCTATGTGCATGTGTGTTTGCCTACATATATTGCATGCACCACTTGTATACTCAGTGCCCCCAGGAACTGAAATTATAGGTGGTAGGGAGACACCATGTGGGTGGTTGGGAACTGAAGCCAGGTCCTCTGTGAGTCATCTCTCCAGCCCCTATGCATTCTTGAAATATACATATCACAACTGCTATTTATAGTTTTGCTCCTGCTAAATACTGAAGCTTCTTGTTCCTATTTACAGATTAACTTCCGTGGATCAAACTTCCCTTACTCATCTCCCGTTTTCTCCATGCCATCCTTCTGTATTCACTGTTTCTCTCACATTTCCATCAAACATTCTGAAAAGGCAATACAAACTAATAAAGAAAAAAGAACTTGCTTCTCCAGACAGCAGCTCCTCGATGCTGTGACTGTGTGTGTAAGGAAGAACACTGAGCACAGCCAGCTACCTGCTACAGGGAGACTCAGTCTGTAACAAGACAATTAACTGCACATGCACATACAGGTGCGCGTGCGCGGGTGCACCAACTCCCCCCCCCCCACACACACACACAAATGCTCTTATCCAGTGAGCTATCTTCTCAGCCCCAACAAAAGTTTAAAATCTGAGATTTTAATTTAGAAATTGGTTAATCTCATCTCTCTCTAGTTGAGGGCACAACTTCTTAAATACGAAGAGGTAGTCCTAACAAAAAACAAGAAAGAATTCTCCTTCTATCCCAGTGTCCATTATAAATAATTTATGCAATCCAATGTAAGACTCTGAACAGGTTTTGAAAATAACCCCGTGATACTTGAAACTACCTTTCAATTGCAGAGTTTTGGCTCTTTGCTAGCAAGAATAGTCTTCTCAGACAACTGATGCTCACTACCCCAAAGCTAACTTCCTTTTCTCCTTTTTAGGGGTCATCTTACCGTGACGGCCTGTCAATCTTGGAACGGTGTGCTTCTTCACTCTCTTTTGACTTTGTGTGTGTTGACTTTGCTTTTGACTGTGGACAGAAAAACAAAACACAAACAACAGGAAAGGTGAGCTTTAGAAAATATCTATTCCCCAACAAGCTTTCCTTTAGGAAATTCAGGCTACACTTAACTGAATAACAAAATATTTTTCTATGCAGTCATTCGGGCCAAAAACTGACAAACACAATGGTCTGGTGCAGTCTGCCTGGGCCACCAGATTAGTGGGTCACACACCACAGGCACACACACACACACACACACACACACACACACACTACACACTATACACATTGTGGTCCTCACGGGCCTTCACAGCTGAAATCAGTAACGAAAGAGCTACACAGCTGACCAGATCCAGAAGACACAGCGGATGGAATCTGGATTTGAGCTCTTAAGTTCTTTTCCGTATATCTGACTCAGGGTGAAAACTTTCCAACCAGCCAAGTAAAGCACATTTCAAGTCAAATTTTCTAAGAAAGGATTTGTACCAGTAAAACGGAAATATGAAATATGGCAAGTTGCAAAATACAGAATATGCAGACTGTAAAAGGCAAGACACTCCCTAGCTAGGTAGCTAAACTATCTTTACTTGGTCAAAGAATCTGAACATCTGTAGCTTCTTTTATGTAGCAGAAACATTTGGAGATGCTGAACTCAGGAAATAAATACATTAATTAGTACACATCTCAAATTACTAAAGAGATATAATTCATATAAAAATAATACTTCCATTTGTTTTAAGACTGGTACTTAGCAAGTAAGTAAAGGGAAAAGGTTAAGTGATATTATCAGTACAGTTTCAGGGTTATTTTCTCTCACAATAATTACAGAAACTGAGGCAGGACCAGAGACCTAGAAGAGGAATACAGAGAAAACAGTGCAGAGATTAGGTGTGTCACGAGTACATATTCTAGGCTGCATGTTCCTAAGCTAGTAGAAACTCTTACTTCTTTACTCCAATAATTCTCTTCCTCCTTGCATGCTCTCCTACACTACTTGGCTTTGCATCCTTAGCTGTCTGTAATTTGTCCTACTCCAGTGACCCTCCTGCTCAGCCTCTTCAGCGTATCCTCCTGTCAGCATCCACACAACTAGCTCTCTTCCTCTCACTGTCAGGAAAGGATACCTTTGTGTTCCCACACTGGTCGGAGTGGTACGTTGCACACAAATACTGATTGCTAAATTGAACCTGCAACCAGTGTACACAATAATTAGATTAACTTATAGAGGAATGATGATGCGCAGCTACTTCTGATTAAGGAGGAAAAGATAATAGTCCCAGGTCCTGCTAAAGTGTTCCTGTACTGAGACATAAGCAATGGTTGCTAGGGATATGAATTTACTTGCCAGTCCCCCAGCTATCAAACACAAACAGCTGTGTGAAAGGGCAGACGGACAAGGGAGGCACACAGGGAAAACAGGGCAATTGCAGCTCACTGTGGAAGGATGGAAAGCAGGGGAAAACTATGCATCCTTTTACAATGTAAGTATATGAAAACAGATCCCTGCCCCTGAGTCTCAGCCTGCAAATGATCAAAGTGAGTTTTGCAATCTGAGCAGTACCAATTCAATGACGTTTTTCATTGTGAAACAACCATGACATATAAGTTATGTATGTAATGCAGGTATTTGTTTTACATATCCAAAACGGATTTTCAGAGCTCATCGTAAAAGCAGAGTCCTGTTTTCATCTCTCATTTAAAAGCGAAGCAAAACAGAAAAGGCCCCACACTACCTTACACTCAGAGTCATGTTTCCTTTTGTCCAAAGATGACTTTTCTCGCTCTTTGGCTTTCTTGTAAGCTTTCTTTTCTTCAGCCATCAAAAGTCGAGCAATTTCCTAAGATATGGGCAATATCATGAGTCACAGATTTGAGGTTGTTTCTCACAATCTAGGGCAATCTCATGAAAATGAACTCACCTCATCCTGGGCAACCTGAGCTGCTCTTATGTCCACATGTGTAGCCTGTGGATCAGAAACACAACAGATAACTGGAATATGTGCTGTCCATTTAAAATATCTTATATAAAATACATTGGAGTTTGAAATTAGCTGTAGCTGAATCTCTGAAGTTGATGGTCAGTGGGCATATTTTCACCAGGCAGAATGAAGGGACTTTGCAACTCATTCAACAGGATATTTTAGACAGCTACCAAAACTTATTAACACAAAAATCAGGATACGGAGTTCTGTTGTTAATGCTTATCAATACACAGTGGATGTAAAAGGCCTCCGTATCAAATAAGACACATTCCTATAGCCGAAGTGAATGCCTGAAACTGCAGACATTACAGAGACTGCTTTGTCTATGCGTACAAACTCAAAATGGTTTAATTTACAAATCAGCCACAGGAAGAGATCAATAACCCCAATAATGAAAGACACCGCTTTTAATAATATTGTACTTAAAGTACTTATTTTTAATCACAGATAACCAAAATGACAGAAAGTAAACCGTGGGTAAGTGGGATGATATTTGACTCCACTTTCACTGTCTTGATTTCCCCGACCATTAGAAAGACACCAGATTTCAACTGATGGAACCATAATGCCAACAATGGAACTCTATAATGTTTACTACAGACTGAATTAGGATTTGGCTTGCACATACAGTCCTACCACTTCCCTTGAACTCTACCCTAAATGTACTCACCAAAAGTTCTTCCTCTTGCAATTTCCGGGCAATTTCAGCATCATACCACTCCTGGTCCCTGTGGGTCGCTCGGGCAGAAGGACAGACAGCTTCTTTTACTCCCCTTGGTTTCATTCCTAGAAAAATCTCAATTTAATGAGGTAACTGTGGCTGTTTTCTGAAAAGATGAAAAATATTAGGAAGAGGGCATTCTCTCTTAATATTTAACACTGATGATTATAGATTGTACATTGGAGATTTCAGTGAGAGGTACATTGAAATGAATTTTTCCTGGGCATGGAAATAGTAACACACAATTCAAACATTTTAACAAAGTTACTTCCCCAAATCTGCCTGGTAGAACCATTTCTCACAATTTCTTCTACAGCAAATAGTCATACAAGATACTAGAATGAAAGCAAGTTTTCAAAGCAGAAACCGAAAAGAAGAAAAACAAAGCCACTAAAATCGAAAAGACTGAAGAGAAAAGGCAGCTCCAGGATCAGTTTTACTGTGGTTTAGACACCCAAGAGAAAGGCTTCCTCTCAGGCCCTGCAGCCTACGCATCTTCCTGCAGAACAGACAGGGCCATCTACAAATGGGGTGAAAACGTGTCAAAAATGACACTGCTTACCCTCTGTCGATACACAAAACCATTTGCTCTAGATCTTTCCTACAGCTTTGACCCATCTGTTATTGACATTACAAAATTTTATGGAAAACACAACATAGAGAAAACATCAGAGAGTGCAATGACCTCAGAACTGTGTTCCTCTAGAGAGAAAGGGACAAAGAGAACTGACTGACAATTATGCTTTGTCACTTTGTGATGTTAAAGGAACACACAGCCTTCTATAAATTTCAAACAAGGCAAAAGTTAATGTCATTTCAAAATTGTGAATACTTGCTTTACTTACCTTTACAAGTTACAGTTAGTCAACAGGGTGAATATATTACCTCAGAAATAATAAAATCTTTTCATGGAATTCATAGACCAGGCATCTTGTATAATCATCAGTAAATGGACACCAAAGAAATACAAAATTTATTCTGATAAGCTCTCCCTGCACTACTGTTCAGAGCCCCTATCACCTACCTGAATCACTTATGAGTACTTGACCAATATTAAGATACTGTCTCCAACACCATGTATTCTAAATTGAGTAGCCTGGGTGAGCTCTTGCATTGGGCATCTATTTTAAGCATTTCCAATGGATTCTTATCTTCAAGCAACATGGGAGCAATTGGCTCAGCACAGTGGGCCATCAAGATAAATATAAGTTAAAATAGCTAGCAAAATACCTCATTACATTTGATTCATAAGCTGCTAACACATATACATACATGAAAATAAAATTGTATTTGGAGAATCTGGTTTACCTTATAAAATCTACTTTTATAGACATTCTACCTAACATTATGGTAAATTTAAAATAGAGACTCATGTGTGTGTATATCTTATCATAAAAATGATGAGAAAGCTTGTCTTTCTTAACTCACACTTCCCAGGACCTAACTCTACAGATCACTACAAACCACCTCTAGTGGTACTGAATCCTATGCTGATCTGGCCTGGTTTACAACAGATTTCTGACTTGTTTGGGATATTCTCAAGAACAGGACATATGCAATTGAATAAATATACTTGTCTGAATTACGATTTGTATGATTTGTATTTAGAAAGTCAGATTTCAGAAAAAACAACTAAACTTAAGTAGGGAACTTGACACTGGGTAAAGTCAGTGAATGGATAAATTGCTGTACCATACTCCAATCTATAGAAAAGAAACAAGTTCAGTGAACAGCCTAAAGCCTCGCTGAGGATGATAAATTATGCCTGATTTTCCACCTAGTGAAATGCTACATGTAGATATATTCAGCTTTCAAAATACCCAACATTTTTTACTAGTGGGGTCTTCTATTCTATGCAACAAAATTAACTATGGAAACATCACTTTAAATACTAACAGAGGTGCAGTCAAATGAACAGTATTATTAAGCTGTCAGGATGATAACACAACTACTATCAGTTTAAAAGAAATACAATTCCATTAATAAAGTCAGAATTTGAACCACTCTGTCTCTCAGGCCCAACCACACAGATGATGACAGTTTACTCAGATTCTTGCACATCACTGGCATTTGCAATTCTCATTTCACAGAAA
The DNA here is from genome assembly GCF_949786415.1 of Peromyscus eremicus. NCBI lineage: Eukaryota > Metazoa > Chordata > Mammalia > Rodentia > Cricetidae > Peromyscus > Peromyscus eremicus. Next base: position 66,796,217 of record NC_081428.1, read on the forward strand.
CACTCAGCCTAAGACAATGGATTTCAGCACAGGCAGGACTGCCTCCCCAACTACAGTGTCCTCTAGACCTGAAGCAATAAAAGGTGTTTTAAGTATATAGTGCATTGGAAAGCTGTCATTATAAAAACAGAGAAGACTTGTACATCTTGGCTCTCTAAAGACAATCCAGAAACTGCTCTTAAATAGATCAGCCACATCTCAGCTGTTCCCCTTTCTTGATCTCCCTCCTTCCTCCCTTGTTCTTTTTGTGTGGTGCTGCAGATGGCCATGCTAGGCAAGTGCTCTACGCAGAGCAACACCTCCAGTTTTCATACAGTTAACCTGTTTCTTACCCTTTCCAGTTAACATCCTACAGTCAGAGATGCAAAGACTTCCCAAAAGAAACACAAATGAACTGTTCTCTTTAAATAAAATTTGATATAGTAAGATAAATGGGAGTGGAGACCTCACTAGACAGAGTCTTACCATGCAGCCCTGGATGACCTACAACTCACTATGTAGACCAGAATGGACTTCAACTCACAGAGATTCTTCTTATTCTGTTTCCCAAGTGCTGGGAATAGAGGTATGCACCTGTAACCAAGAAAAACTAAAAATGCTAGTATTGGAGATAAATTTACACTAAGTATGATTTAAAACAAAATGTAACTGATGAGTTTTTGGTATTACGTACGCATATTTTATAAGAAGTCATTTGACATTTAGGGCACATCCTAATGCATCTGAGTCAGAATTCACAACAGATAAGTGCAGTAGTTAAGGCCCTGGAGAGTGAGAAGCTAACCTGTGTAACCAATAAGCTGTCACAGATGTAAGCACAGTGCGTTCCTCTCAGAGTGAGAGAGCCGTTTAAGTGTTCTACGGAGAGTCAGTCGACTCTCCCTGGAATCCAGCAGGTCCATTCTCAGCTGACTTCCTGCACCCCTCTTCTGCAAACACTCCTGGACCCAGTGTTGTCGTCCTGCTGGTTCATTCACCGATAACTGACAGGAATCTCGCACATACCAACCACACCTTTAAGAACTGTGACTGTCTTCAATAGCAAGAGCTGACACCAGTGCCTGATTACTATTTCTTAGTGTAATCTCCTGACCACACTGAGAAGGTTCAAAATCAAATGCCAATAGGAACTGGGAAGTACAAGGTCTAAAGCAGGCTGAGTATAAAATGATAAGTAAGCCCTATGCAGTACTCATTGTAATCATTTTAGTAGCTATAACCGCCGTGTTCTCTAAACCCTTGTATTAACAGAGCAAACATTTACTTACAGCCCCAGAACTGAAGACTAAGTTGATGCTTAGTTTCAGGTCCCCAAACTTCTTTAAAAACCCTGAGGCTTGACTAAGTGAGAATGTGCAGTGTTAATGCATGTGTGTATGGACGCCTGTAGTTAATGAGTGTTTTTCTTGCTCCCTCTCAATTTCATTCTTGTTAAATTTAGAACTAACCATTTCTGGCCAGGGTAGCTATCCAGCATGTTCCAGGGATCCACTGTCTGTCTTTTGAGTACTGGGATTATGGGCATCTGCTAAGGCTGCCTGACTTTTGTCTGGGTTCTCATACCATGTAGTAAGCGAGCCAACTCTTCAGCCCTTACCCTCTTGGTTTCTTTACAGGTGTTGAGAACTTGGGTATCTTGGCACTTAGAAGAACTTCAGAATTAAGAGTTGCACATTAAACCAGAAAAGGTAACTTAAAACAATGATTTTTAAGCTTTAATTATGTAAGTACCACTTATAGATTTGAAATATTCCAAATTGACTCAGAGATTTCCAGTTTTAGAAAATATCCTACCCTAGCTATCTCTGATAAAAATGATCTGAATGTCCATAATCTGAAAGTACTTAAAAAGACTGCCTCTCTGATGTCTCACTTACAGACGAGAAAGATGAGGTCTAAAGGATAAAATACTTCTAGTCCCACTGGCAGATAAACATTTAAGTCAATTACAACCAGTGCTGGAAGCCGCAGGATTATGCAGTAGGGATTCAGCCATCATTGGTAAAGGTCAACCAATCAGAACCAAGGGTTCTGGTGGAGGATTAAGCCCAGACCCAAGATATAAGTCATATTGGAGTTACTGACTTTTGAATGAATTGGCTGTTTCTTGCTATAGATGTCTTGCTGCAGAAGTCATAGCTTATTCCCATCTGTTACAAATTTCAGTTTTATTTCCCACAGTTTAGAAGTGTTTGATCGCCGGGCAGTGGTGGCGCACACCTTTAATCCCAGCACTCGGGAGGCAGAGGCAGGCGGATCTCTGTGAGTTCGAGGCCAGCCTGGGCTACCAAGTGAGTCCCAGGAAAGGCGCAAAGCTACACAGAGAAACCCTGTCTCAAAAAACCAAAAAAAAAAAAAAAAAAAGTGTTTGATCATTTATTGGGCACAATTTCCCCTATGCATTTGGGATATATTGATAATATCCACTAGCTATGTGTAAAAATAGTCAGATAATCAAAACCTGTTTCCCACAACTGGCCTTTGTTCCTTTCTCCAATGTAAACGTAGAGATCTGCCTTCCTGCAATTATCTTTATTGGCAGGCATTTGGTCAGTGTTTAGGGTCCAAGCAAAAGTATCTCATTTGAGACATTTCCAGACACACCAAGGACATAGAGTTACTACATGTCTGAAATGATAATTCATAGCCAATTAGAGAACAAGCATGCCCTAGTTTTACCACACCTATAGATAAAAGAAGCAATGACCTAGACTAACCTCGCACTAAAAGATTCTTAACTCCTTGTACTTACTTTCACCTTGGTTTATTAACACAAGATTTTGGCTTAGAGATTTATTGCTTTGCCCTGAGGAAATAACAGGAAAGGTAATCAGATTTGCTCATTCCTGAAGGAAAGTAAACTTTCCCACAGACATGCTGAAAACCTGTGCCACAGTGGCCAGAGCAGCTGGAAGGTGCCAGGTTCTGTTTCTTGTGCAGAATAGGCTTAGATCCTCCCTTCCTTTTAACCACTTAAGGCAAAAGTTGTAATCCCTAAGATCTGAGAGCTTCCTTTGAGCCAGCCAACACTGCTGCATTATTCCTCTGCTGCTTACGCAGGTTGCCTAGCTACTGAGGACAGTGACCCGGCCCGCTGGAAAAGCAGCACTGGAGCCACTTGGAAGCGGCGCATGAAGAAAAAGACAGTTTTTACCTTCTTCGTGACTTTCACTGATTATAGACTTTGAGCTTATTACCTAGCCACACTTAGGAATACAGTTTAAGCACATGAATTCCTCTCTTAGATTCCCTTGATGATTTAATCTCTAGTTGACCTTATCAAGGAGCCTCCACTAACCACTCCATGAGTGAAAGCTGACAGTTCTTGCTCTGTGTGTGAATCTTATCTGCCTTGGTGATCCCGAGAAATTCAAGACTCACATTGCATTGCCAAAAGAATTACTGTTGTAAATGTATATAAGCCGGTATCCTCGCTGTAGAAAAAAACTTACTTTTTGAAGAGACATGGATAGAAAGAATATAGTGTGAGTGGATTCATTCTTTATCTCTCAGATCCTAGTTCCTTCATTTATTATAGCATTTCTTTTGGACCCTGTGAGAAGGCCTTTAAGGCTGGTCCTTAAAAGCCTTCGCTAAACCAGATCTTCTTGGTTTGCTTAATAAAACCAAAAATCCAAGAAGTTTCAATTTAGAATCAGAGTATCTGATGCAAGGCTGTGGCAACAATGACTAGTACTTGGGATGGGCACCCATACTGGCAACCTGGTCCTGGAGAATCCTCCAACTCAGCATGCTCTTACAGGAGAACAGTACAGATTTTTCCTTCTTCCTAGAGACGTAAGATCAATGGGAACCTCATACAATACCTGGCTCCAAGATTTATTTTAAAGATAGAAGTTCAAATTGAACAGAGACAAAGGTTGCCTACGATGCTTTTTAAACTGACAGACTTTACACATAGGACCTCCAACAGGGCGATCCATTACCTGCATCATGGTGGTGGTGAAGTTCTTCATCCTCTGAGAAGGGAGGAGTCCTGGGCTTACGTCTCCTTTCTCTGTGGTCACTTTGCCCAAGGTCCCTCCCACACACAATTTCCTTAGAGGGAAGCCCTGTTTTCTGTGAAGACTTGGGTGAAAGTCTGCCATGGTGCCGGGACTGTTTGTCCCAATGCCGAGTTCGAGGGCTACTGTTAGCTTCCCAGTCATCAGATTCAGTGCTCAGAAATACCTCACCGCTGATCTTTGGAAGTGGAGGTTTCCAGAGCCTCTCTTGACCAGCCCGCTTTCTTTCATGCTGATCAATGGCAGTCTGGGCATCCCTCCCTCTGCCCGATCTCTCTGAAGAACAGGGTTCCTCCAGCTCTTCCAAGTTCTCCAACAGATGTCTTGGTTTCTCCTTCTTCTGCTTTATAGTCTTCCCATCATTTTGGAGTCTAGAAAACCTTGAGTATCCAGAACCCAATTCCCTGGCCCTCCTTGACCTTGGCTGGTCTTAGTGGAGGTAGAGGGTATAAAAATAAAAATTGATAGCTTAATACAAGTATAAATTCATTACACAGGGAATCTGGGACTCAATACTAACACATTTTTAGGTGGATAAAATTGCTTTGAAACCTCACAAATTGAGATGTGGAGATGAATACTGACTGGAATGGTCCATGCATACATAGCCAAATAGGTAAAAAGCAAAATTTAAGTGAAATCATTTGAATCATAAAGAATCTGATCATGATTAGGAAGAACTCAGCACATTCATATTTGCCAATAACAAAATGATGGACAACTACCATCAAATCCTACTTTATAAGGCCAATAACAAAACGATGGACAGTGTGATAACTTGAAAGAAAATGCCCCCCATAGGGAGTGGCACTATTAAGAATGTGGCCTTGTTGGAGGAAGTGTGCCACTGTGGAAGGACACTTTGAGGTCTCATATGGTCAAGCCAAGGCCAATGTCTCAGACCACTTCCTGTCGCTTGCAAGTCCAGAAGTAGAACTCTCAGCTCCTTCTCCAGCACCACGTCTGCCTGCCCACCACTATGTCCCACCATGATGATAATGGACTAAACCTCTGAACTATAAGCCAGCCCCAATTAAATGTTCTTCCTTTATAAGAGTTGCCATGGTCATGGTGTCTCTTCACAGCACTAGAAATCCTAACTAAGACATCAACTTCTACTTTATAAAGCCAATCTGCAGCGAGAATAGGTACTAACAATTAGAGGCTGTAAAGTCTTGTAAACCAGTGATGTTTTCTAACAGGGTGAGGTTTCAGTCGTAGATTTCCGAGCATTCTCACTGAAGTGACAGTAAAGATACAGTACAATGTTCTTAACTTCTGCTCAGTTCAAAAATGACCCACAGGTCTCCACCCTCCACGTCCATCCCACCATGTGTCCAAAACAAGCATTCTCAGGTATTTCTGGGACAGCCTAGGTTCTAGTTTGGTGTAGAAGGAGGACAGAGTAGAGCAGAATGTAAAGGAATAAATGACTTGTTATATTGAGGTAATTCTGTTCCTCATTTTAGTTGAATCCTATCAAGGAAAAAGCTAAAAAAGGAATGACATATGGAATACATATACTGGCATCATTTTCCAAATATATTTTAAAATAATCTATACTGTCTTCTATGTATAAAAATAAAATATAAGCTATAAATACAAATTCCCCAGTTCAAAAGAAAAGAAACATACATACATGCTTTTATAGGGTCTTATCAGGCCCAAGCATATTATAAAAACAAGAAAGCAAATTAGTAAGCATTTTGCAAGACCATAGTAACTCTAACATTTCTAAAGCATTTTTACTACACTTTAGAAATGGTAAAAACAAATTTCCGTGCCATGAAAAAACTGCTCGGCTAACTAAGCTGTTCCTTGCTCTAATCAGGCATTTGCTGAATTCTGAAACAGCTTCCACAAGTAGGCAGAGTGAAGGAGTCTTGGTTGGGTTGGGTGTTTTGACTCTAATATGAGTATGTAAGAAGTATGTAAGAGTACTGCATGTATATAAAGATGGAAAGGATATGCTAAATTCAACAGTGATTAAAAAAAAAAAAAACCCTCAACCACCTCAGTTTCCTTTTACATTTCCTTCAAAGGTGGGTCTAGAGTAAAATCTGCTTTCTTCACACACAGTTATAAAACTATATTCTCCATAGTTCAGAGCCTAATTTGTAACTGACATAAAAGTGAAGCCTAACAGTTTCTATGACAAAAACATCTGCTCTTTCAACTCTCATTAACTCACTGGCTACTGGAATTAATGTAATACTGACAAGCTATTAATGATGAGCACATTCAGGGAGGTGGTTTACAGAGTCTATACCAGTGTGCTCATGGACTGGATGAATGGAATCATCATTAAGCACAGAGCAAACACAAAGGATTTTGCTTAGAGATGAATTTACGAGACTATGATTTGTTTTTTAATTCTTCCTAAACAGTTAATTGATAGTAGTTTTATTTTCTATCGTTTACCTATAATGGCATCTTTAAATCTAAGGTAGGAGAGACCACAGTGGGGGATTCTGCTTGAATTTTTTCCAACCCCTTCTGGATGCAGAAAGACATGTGGATGTTCTTGAGACCAAGTTATTTGGCAAATACAACTAATGCCTTTATTGGCAATCTATGTGTGGTGTGTATCACACACACACACACACACACACACACACACACACACACATACACACACTTGTATCTACATTTTAAGTGTGCACCTCCATGTTTGTCATCCAAAGTAAGATCTTGTTTAAACAAAATACAAATGTATATGTGTATATATGTACACATATATATTACTTTAAAGTTTATAAGTCACCCACCAATATTACATTATTTGATCTTTTCAAAATCTATATGAGAAACATATTTTTATAACTTCATTTTAGAGATGAGAAAAATGTCTTAGAGAAGTCAGAGTCAATAACTTCGTCAAACTACAAATTGTCCTAAGGGACTAAAGTGATAGTCTTCAAAAGTTATTCATGTATTAAGAAATAATCACAAATATGAACATGGCACCAGGCAAATGGCTTTGAAGATAAACATGGATTCACAAAGGAATAATTTATGCTATTTTTTCTATGAATGTTTCACAAATATTTTGGATAATTTCAAATTTATAATCTATAGATCGTTGTTTAAGATTTATTAAAGCTTATGTACAGCAAAAGTTGAAAGGGCAAGCATAATGATAGACTGTGATTATTACATAACTAAGGCAAAAATCAGATTTTAAAAGAAGTTAAAGCAGAATCCAAGAATTGATCACGTGTGTTGGGAAAGAATCCTCACACAGAGCATAATGACTGCTTTGTAATGACAAGCTGAATAGCACGGTCCCTATGGAAACCAACCAGGTGTAACTCAAGGGTGTGTAATGAGAACTGTATAGTCAACAACACACATCACTGCCAAAGCCGAAGAAATACCAGTGTCTATACAAGCTCAGAGCGGCCAACACTTTCTATTCCTTAATATTCTCTTAGCACCTTGAAACAAGCATTTATTCCACGCCATTCTCTAGCTAAAATAAATATAATTGTAGGTATTCCTGAAGAAAAAAAGAAAAACCACAAAAAGTTTACATAGTCTCCTATAATAAAGTTGCATCAGGATACCAGTACTGGAATCTAAACACACAGGCTTGAGTACCAGCTCCAGTTAGTATGGGTTTTAATACAAGTACCTAAAATGGACATTTCAGTTGACTCTTCCTCTATCCTAATGTTTTTTAGAATTAAAAATTTAAAATAGAGGGGCTGAAGATATGGCTCAAGTAGTTGTTTCTCTAGATGATTTCCAGCACCCACAAGGAGGCTCATAACCATCTGTAACTCAGTTCCAGAGGATCTGACACCCTCTTCTGGCCTCCATGGGCACATGCAGTGCAAAGACATATGTAAAGGCAAAACACCCATACACATAAAACAAAACGAAAAATTTGAAGTTATTTTTATTATAGTGATAAACAAACAAAATCCACCAGTTCTGCATTTCTAAGATTTTATTCAACACTAAAGAATAATTAAAAAAAAAAACTCTATACCTTCTGGTTCCAAGTATAGAAAACAATGCAACAAACTCTTTTTCTTTGTGTAAGATGGAATATACAATTCGGGAGAAAAATGAGCATAATGGAAATAGCTCTTTAAAAAGAGTTGAGCTTATGGAGGAAGAAATCAAGCTACTTCCCAAACAGGCCAGAGAGCTGACTGTTAACCAATTACAGTCATGTGTGGGAAAACAAGAAAAAAGTGCCTGGGCAATATTATTCTCAAACTACAACAATCTTACCACCTATACATACATTGAGTCTGCTCAGTAAAGGCAGAGACACACTTTTGAGTGATAGAATTTTTTTAAGCAGCTGATACTGGTTTTCAAGGCCTTCTAGGATGACTGATGTGACAATGTTTACTGTCTAGGCTGTCTTTAGTTGTGTTCACTGCTATCCCTGGAAGGACAGTCTTGAAATCGAACCTCAATAATTACTAAGTCATGAAGCTAGAAGAAATTTCCTTCATTTGACAAATCTTTGAGAGAGCTGAACTGTGTTCTCTGTTTGCAAATGTTCTGTTCCCAACACACTTTGAGATAATACCCACACCACACCATCACCACCACAATGAAAAGCAGCACCAGACACTTGGGACTCTAGAGGGGCTTCGTTCCCTCACAGGTTATTCTACATGCCAATCAAATGGCAGGGAAATCATCAAGACCATAAATTTGGTACCGCAAGTAATCACAGGGGAAAGAAGGGCAAAGACAGCTTTTACCCAGTGACTGCTGCATGAGGCACCTTCTTTCCTCAACCAGCACTGCTCAGACTGTTTGGGGAAAATGTCAAATCCAGAGCTGCAGCCAGCACTTTCCACACTACATTATTTTGTGCTCAGATGATAACACAGCACTACAATGGCTTCAGCACACAAGAGTGCGTAAGTGTTACAAAGCCATATGAGGCATATTCAAGTTCTAAGTAAAAACATGGCCATCCTATATTTCTTATTTAGAAATGCAGTCATTCATTAAAATAAAATAGGATATAAATTTAAAAATCAAACAGAGCACTACCACAAATCTAAATTCACCCAGGGTCTGGAATACAGGTCGTGTCCCGTAATCCCTCAGGTGACTCTATGGACCAACTGAAAAGGGAGTTTTGGAGCTGAGCTAAGGACAGGGGAGGTCATGGCACAGGCATTGGCTGTTACCTCCATCATCATAATAGCAGCCATCTCCAAAAGCACTGCCCCCAGAAGGCTCTGGAACATACTTCTTCCTCTTTTTCTCTTCTCGTAGCTCCTTCTCTTGTAAAAGACGTGCTATGTCCTACAAAAACAAAAAGGAAGTCAAAACAGTGTTGTCACCAGAAAGTAAACGAGGCTGACGCAGGGGAACTGGACTTCCTCCTGTCTGCTCTCCTCTGCCGTCTAAGGCTCTGCAGCATTCCATGCACTCATGAAGTGTCATTCAAATGCCAACATGACTGCTCGGCAAGAGGGATGCATAATCTAGAAAAGCACTCTGGGCTTTACTTTTTTCCCTAATTAAAACATAAAGCTAGCTAAATCTATGAAGAGAGTCAAAGCAATTTTATCTAAAGCTAATTCTGGCATAATTTTTAAAATCTGTCTTTTGAAGTCTTTCATCCAAATAGATTTGGATTTGCAAGGAAATAGCAAGCTACAAAACTTAATAAGCTGGCTTATAATTTAGTTATAAAAATTGTAAAAATAATCATGTGGTGATTTTGAGCTGGTTTTTCACAGGAATACTGCTGTATTAACAGAAAGATTAAGCCTGTGCCTGGTACCCATAGGCTCCATTCTGAGCAGTTGCTATGGAATCCAATTCTCTCCCCAAATATTACAAACAACCACAATAACATGAAGACGATACCTGAAAGACAACTGAATACCTACAGAGACACCACAGAAGGAATACTTCTTATGCTTAAAGGAATTACTGCAGCTCTGCACTGGTAGGCTTTAGACAAGGAATGATGTTTCAGCAGGCAACATGCAGAACAGAGCATGAGCAAGGCTGTCGAGGTCCTAATTGGTACAAGGAATGGCCAAAAGCTTAAAGAACACAAGATGTGAAATATTGCAGCAAAAGATGGCGGGTGGGTCATAGGCACTCCTGAACATCTTCAGGCTCTGTGGTCTGAACTATATAAAAAGATGGAAGGTTATCAATAGCTCTGCTTGGGGTGGGATATTCTGGACGTCAAGACTCTGCCCACGAAATGAAGACTTTTGTGCATGTTGTGTACTTTTCTGGAGAGAAGCTCCAGGCCCCATCAGGTTCTTCAAGGCTCAGATAACAGGGCAAGAGAGCTCATCAAACAAGTGATGGTAAGAACATGGTAACTCGAAGTAGCTCTTTATATATGGAATAAACAATGTTCAGATCTTAATGGTGCAAAAAAGTACCTTTCTTCTTTCGAAAATTTTCTAAATGTATCCAAAAGAATATAGTAAAAGACTGTAAAAACAAAACAAAACAAACTTGAAATAACTCATTCAAAGGAATCAGAATTGTTTCACATACATGAAAAAAAAAAAAAAAAAACAAGTTAGAGCCAGACATGGTGGTCCAGGCCTTTAATCCCAGCACTCAGGAGGAAGAGACAGGTGGATCTCTGTGAGTTCAAGGCCAGCCTGCTCTACAGAGTCAGTTCCAGGACAGCCAGGGCTGTTACAGAGAAATCCTGTCTTGAAAAAAATAAATAAATGAATGAATGAACGAACAAATGAATATAAGTTAGATGCTAATGCCACCAGGAAATAAAATTAGTAATGACTGTAACATAGATATTTTTTATCATTCTGATAATATGGATGTCAATGTCCAGTTTCAAACTTTAAATATGCTATTAACAAATGGTTTTAACCAACTTATACATATAAAATATACACACAGCCCTGAGAAAAGTTTGTAAATTTTTAAACTCTCAGATTATACAATGCCAGGCACCTTGAGCAGGTACTCACATGATGCCACAGTTAAGAGTGAGTGGTAAAGGAGATGGGTACAATCCCACTTTATGCTTTCCTACACAGGAAAGTGAATTTCTAGTGTACTGATAGAAAAATGTCCCTTTGGTGATTCTGTTCTCAGTCTAGTTCAAGCCAGACTGTCTAAAAGTGACATGAGAGAAACAGTAACTATTTAAGACAAACTTCTTAAGGTTTCAATTAAGCTTGGTATGATACAAAGTATAAGCTACTCAACCTTAAATTAAGACAACTGTTTCTGAGAACTTAACAATCATCTGAGTAAATCTGCCTGCTTTCATCTGTACCAGTGAGCCAGAACTGTTGCCTTATATCTTACTAAATGATACTCAAACCAAGAAGGGGGGGTGGGGGTGGCATAAGATAGTTTGTACCCCATAACTGTCATGCTCTATACATATTCTCCCAAGTTCTTACATTGCTGATCCCAGAAGCCGAAAGAAGCACAATACCTCCTGAGCTACATTATTTCCTACGCACCCCAATAGCATTTCCCTAAGTGCCTGCTGTGCTTTATAGTAAGCATGGATGCTGCCTCTGAAGAAAAGAATACAAGAGAAAACTATCAGGCCCAACTGCCAGTAAACACCATTAAACGACACTCCAGAAACTCTTCATTGCTTTCCTGGTGCTGAGTTCAATCCTGGTGATAAAGCAGTCACAGTCTACTCCTTGAGGAATAGCAGAACAAGAATCACGACCTCCTTTACAACTGCATTGGCTGGCCTATCTGGTGAGCAAGAGAACACATGTCAGGTACTTAACCAGCAAAAGTATTCTTTTCTTCTAAGCTCTCAGTGATTCTAGGTTCTTCAGAAGAAATGGCTTTCTAAAGTTGAAGAGTTGGACAGGACTGAATAACTGCCTCTATACCCAGATCACAAGCCCCCAAAGTATCACCCTCTTGCTTTCCAGCTATACCACAGCCTGATGCACTCCTGGACAGCATGACCAACAACAAAGCGCTTTTCTCTGAAACTAAAGGCAGCTGGTATTAGTCAGTGAGCTGGATGCAGCCAGTCAACTGATCACCTTGCCTATGTACAGTCTTCTTGATCTTCAGCTCCCTTCCTGTGAACACATCATATAGAACAGAGCACACGGTCTCAGCAGATCCTCCAAATATAAAGCACTCAGTTCAAAACACTCACTGTAGAAGTTAACTCTTTAAAATGCACATTGAAGGCTGAGGGTATAGCTCAGTGGAAAAGTATCTCAAACATACCCAAAGCTCTGAGTTCAATCAACAGTATTGCTTCCCAAAATAAATAAATTAAATTAAATGCATCTTAACATTTTCAAAACTGGATAGAAGAAATATTTTAAGAAGTAACCTAGGATTTTTCAGTTTTGTTTTTATGACAGTTGTTTTATTAAATTAAAAAAAAATGAATCTTATAGAATTCATGCTTTATAAAACAAAATGAGCAAACATATCTTTAAGAAATCTTAACCCTTTTTGAACTCAGGCTTTAATTTATCAGGTAGATTTACTTTGGGCCAATCTGCAGAAATAAGCCATTTACAGAAGACCATGTGGTAAGTAAGCATATTAGTTAGAATGTAAGTCTGCTATTACACTTCATCTCTCCCTTTTCTAGTGACAACCATATGAAAGACATTGTTCAAAATCTCTAGAATGCTGGAAGAAAGCAATGAAAACTCTGCCCACATTTACAGATTCCCTTGAAGGGGCCAAATATCACACTCTGGACAGTTCGAATCCGGATACAGGCCAGGATCCTTAACAACACCTATCAAGTGGCCACAGCACAGGAGAATAACGTAGGAAACGGTGGCTCAGTGCTCCAGGACAGTCACTAATGCAGCTCCGGTAGCCCTCAGAGCTTTCCCAGAGGAAACCCTCTATTAATCACAGGACCGAGCACTGGAGGGAAATTCTACACTACACATACACAGGAATCTGGCAGGGTTAGTTCTCCCTTAAGGTTTTCGCCTTTGTCCTCCAAGCATCATAAGTTTTAAATGAAAGAAATTTTTAACTTAAAAATGAAAAGAGATCTAAAAATATGAGGTTTAAATTACGTCAGTAAGGGGGAAAGTGGGGCCACCAAAACACTCAATTAGATTGCTAGTCTACTTTCTTAGTTAGCATTTAACATATGAATGCCTAACCTAGGAGGCATCACAAAGCAGATATAATACCAAGCATTACCCTTTAAAGCTAGGAAAACTGCAAATATAAAAAGCAGGGTTTTCTCAACTAGAAGACCCCTTCCCAGCCTTATTGCTATGTATGTATAAAGGAGTTTACAGTTCAAATCACAGAAAAGTATACTAACAAAATCTATTGCCATTTGAGCTGTTCTCAAAATAACAAACTTATATAAATATACTTTTATGGGCTCTCAATACACTGACAGTACTATGGATAGCGCACATCACATTGGATTCGTCTTGATTATAAATTGGTTACTAAGTTTATAACAGTTCATAGTACAGACGGCTTCAAACTGTTAGACCACACCCATAATCTTGCATGACAGGGTTAGCCATGCTAATATTTACATAAATAAAAAAATCTTGCCTAAAATAGTTGCACGTCACATGTATCTGGACCAAGCTTTAAATGCACAAAATATGGTATGCCTCTACACACACACACACACACACACACACACACACACACACACACACACAGAGAGAGAGACAGAGAGAGACAGAGAGAGACAGAGAGAGACAGAGAAGAGCATACATGTCAAATATACACACTGAGTTATAAAAATTGCCAAGTTAAGTCAACTAAATATACATTCTTTTGCTTCATTTTAAAAACACCAACAAATGCCCCTACTGTGACCAAAGTGATAATACCCCCTGACATGGAACCAACCCATATGCCTGAACCTCAAACCCTACTAGTGCAGTACAACCCAAAGCTGCAAGTCTTTCCATTGGGCACCTAGGGAAAACTCAACTAGTGTATTTAAGATGTGACCTAAGAGTTTTGTTTTCAAACAGAAAAGAAAAAAGTATGAGGACTGTGGGGAGGGGAAGAGTGGAGAGAAGAGGAGGAAATGGAGGAGGAGGATGCACAGGACAGGGAGGGAAAAGAGGAGGAGGGAGGGAAATGGAGACTAACCAGCAACCTCCCTGCCCCTCCTTTCTCCACCTGTCTCCCTGCACAGTGGCTACTGTGCTTGCATCTGCTCTGCTAACACATCCAACAGTCATAAACACGCTAAGAGCTGAAAATGTCCATTCACATACACAAAATTGCATACTTCTATTATGTCTCATGACCAGCAATATTTAGAAAAATATCTCTGCCTGGGCAGTGGTGACGCACGCCTTTAATCCCAGCACTCGGGAGGCAGAGCCAGGAGGATCTCTTGTGAGTTTGAGGCCAGCCTGGGCTACCAAGTGAGTTCCAGGAAAGGCACAAAGCTACACAGAGAAACCCTGTCTCGAAAAACCAAAAAAAAAAAAAAAAAAAAAAAAAATCTCTGATCCAAGAGGAAAGAGGCTTTGATCTTACTACTTTTTGAGGAGGGGCAGACTACTCAGGAGAGTTGACACAATATCTCTAAAGTTCCTGGTGAAAATCCAAAGAGGAGTTAGTTTTCCATAGCCACGCTACTGAAAAATGAACCAAGCAGACTCAGAGACTCCACAGGAAGACAAAGGGAAGTGGAGGAGAGAGGAGAACAAAACAGGACAGCTCATTAGTGACAGGAAATGTGTCAAAGCCAGGCTGGAGACCTGGAACTACTGCTCTGCTTCTGAGGAATGCTGTTCCATCCTCCAGTGACAATAATGTAACCGGTCATTCACTCCTGATGACACAGTAATCACTAAGTCACACTTTTCTCTTTCCACAGCAGCCACCCTGATCTAAGGCAGGAGTTTGAGCAGTGAATAATCTGAAGGCTGTTTTTATTTCTAATCATAAAGACTTAGCTGCTGAAATCTCCCCAACTGTTTCTCAGTTCACTTTTGACTCTACTAGAGTAAGGGGAGAGATAGGTCAAAATGTAGTGGAGGGCAAGCAAGTGGAAGGTCTGAAAAGAAGAGCCTTAAATCACACCACAATGGAACAGACTTATTTAATTTCCCCCAATTTTGCATATATACTCTGGAAAGGGAGTCTATATTGTTACAAGGGATGGAAGTGGAAAAACCAACCAGCCAAAAGCTAGAAGGAAAGCAATTATCAACTTGGTAAGCAGCAGAGGCCTCTTACATCCCACCTCACTGAAACCCTACCACAGCCTTTCAGTTGCAAAGGTCTATCAACTGACATGACGGGCCACTCTGGAACCTAAGACTGCAGACTTAACTGAACAGGTGGACACCAAACAGTTAAAAGCTAAAAAAGCTAAACTTTAGGCCTGAGCATCCCAACTCTAAACCACGTTTTATATTGTGCCACAGTCATATCAGTCAGAACTAAACAGGAAAAACAAACACGTTCCTCTTGCCTCTTACTATAACTTGGAACCAAGTCACTGCTTAAGACTCACTTTCTTGCTCTGCAAACTGGAATTAATTACTACCTTGCTTACCTGAACCCACATACTTAAAATCAAGTGTTTGGCTTTCCTTTCTATCCCAGGTTTCCTGAATTGAGGTAGGGTCAGAGAATATAAGTAAGCATTTATAAGAGGTCAATCCATCTGCTAATTTACAGACAGAAGCTTCCTGTCTATAAAATACAATTACTTATTTCAGCCTGGTTTCATCCCAAAGGAAAGCATTTACTATAAAGAGGCTTGGCATCCTGCAGTAAAAAAAGGTTTCTTGTGATACTAACAGAGTAGATAAGAAGTCAACCCTAATTCTTACTTGTAGCTATATTTATCAGATAATCATAATTTATTTCTTTAACAAATAGCTAAATATACTTAGATATCTCACACTCAGTGACACTGAACGATACTGAAGAAGCAAAGGTGACTCTTTGTATGTAGGCTAATTTACTAATGACCCTGATCTATCTAAAGTGACACATGTCAAGTAGCCCAGAACAGTCCCACTGTATGTGATTATTAGCATCACCCCCTGTAGCTATGAAAGGTGTTTCTGGATATATAACAAATCAGACTATAAACCTGCCATTAAAATTGACCAATCGTTTTCTACAGTGCTATAAGTCATTACAATGACCATCAACAGCCTAAGATGTGTTAAAGAAGGTAGACATAGAGTTAGTGCAAATGAAATTCTCAGGATAGAGTATTACAAATAAACAATACAACAGCAAACATGTGCAAATTAAATCCTTCTTCTCATAGTCGAAGCACTATTGTCAACTGTATTCATTGCAACTTTAAAAACAAACTTAAAAAGGATGGAGGAATCAAATGCATTAGGTCAGCATATAAAGGCCGGGAGAATAATGCCAGGTCACAAGAACTGACTCCTCACTCTAGTGTGAGCTGCACTCTAGGCTTGCTCGAAAAAGCTGCAACCTAGATGCACAGTTTTAACAAGCTGAGGAATGCTCCCAGCATTTCACTTACTCAGAGCCTGGGAATGTGGCCGTTGGAGGCCTTTGTGATATAATCATTTAAGGTAATGTAGGATACGACAGGGTCCTCGAACCAGTCATGGGCTTCATGCTTATGCCAATGATGATGGAGGCTGATGTGGGCAGAGAAGCTCATGCCAGACTTCCTGCTTTTGAGAGTAAGTTCCTATCCTGTTAAGTCATCAGGCTAGAAATAACTTCTTTCAGAAGTACTAGAAAACGAACTCAGATTTTACGACAAGACTTCCCCAGGAACATAAGCCATCAAGAGGCCATAAACAGTGGTCCACAGAAAACAACAACTAGGCCCTACTGCAATCCAGAGTCCTGCTACCATCCAGAAAGGCTGCACTGAGCTAAACCCCTCCCATGGATGTAGACCCTCATCAAAGTCATACCTCATCCTTCTTCTCCTGAAGGCGTCGTCTCTCAGCCTCAATAGTCAGCTTCTCCTGAATTTCCTGGGCAATTTCACAATCATGCTGTTCACTATAAAACAAAGGCAAAGGTGATATAAACAAAGAACACAAAGGAACACTGTTGTTAAGCAGAAACGTTTACTGAATATTCATTGCAAGCTGTTACATATTTTAATCAATTTGTGTGACAGTGACAAAAAGGACCAATGTCCAACTGAACCAAGTAGAAAGCTGGGTCACAAACTGACTGTGTGAAAAACTGCCATTTCCCTCAGATATTGTAGTGAAAGCTGTATTGCTTCAGCCAACTGGGCCGGGCCACTGTACAAGAAGATACAGGGTCTTCCAGAATTCTACAGAAGCTGTATAGCCCGGGAGATCAATACCCACCAATATTCAAATACAGAGCACACAGAAAAAGAATGTGAGCAAGCTCATGAAAACATCAATAATTTTGTGATCAGTGGTAATAGTATGATTTTAAAAGTGCTGTATAAATAAACATGATCTGCATTATTTTTAAATTTAGAAATAAACACTAAAAGATGTGTTAAAATTTAAAAGGACAAAAAGAGCTTGCATTCTTTAACTGTGGTTCTCATTGGAGACTTCTTTGGAAAATATCAGTTTTCTCAATGCTTTGGACATTAGAAACACTGTTGCTATCACTGTTTCTTGTTTTTAAGTTTTCTGCTTATTTGTTTGATTTTCATATTAATACATAAAACAAAAATTAAAGCAATACTACTATGGACCCAACACGATGCTCAGTACAGAGGAAACAAAAAAAAAAGTAAGTCTTTTATATATTCAGATGGGAGAAAGCAAGGCAATCGTTTTGGTAAGAGAAAAAGAACCTTTAGAATAGCACCTTTAAGATATATTCATTTATTTTATGTGTATGTGTTCAGTGCCTGCATGTGTGAATAGGCACCACGTACACGTCTGGTACCCAAGGAGGCAAGAAGACATCATCAGATCCCTGGAAATGGAGGTACAGAAGGTGATGTGAGCTTGCTCCCAGGGCAGCAAGTTGTCTTAACCACTGAGCCATCTCTCTTAGCATCCTGAAGAAGTCTGATTCTCTCAGAAGTAACTATAAAGTATGATCCTAGGTACAAAGTCTTCTGATTTCAGGTTTTAAGAAAAATGAGAGTATTTAAATTCCAGAATGTGATAACTCTGGGCAGTTATCTCTTGTACAAAGTAACCATCTAGGAAAGATGAACAAAATTATGCTTAGAAATGACTACTTCAAAACAAGCTAGAAAAAATTCAAACTATAATGTGCAGTTCAACTGCTAAAAAATACATCTCTCCTCATTTTCCCTCTAATAACTGAACTTTGAATATTCTTTGAGTCTCAGACATGGTTGTATACTCAATACTCAGAGTCAGCATGTTACATTAGAAAGAATTGTCAGGGGAACCTTAACTTTCTCTGGAGCAACCGAAACCCAAGGATTCTAACAAACCCAAGGAGATAAAAATCATTTTTGATTATATCACAAAATGTTGGTTTTGAATAATCTTGGAAACTGGTAGATGTATCTAAAAGTAGGAATGTGTCTACACACACTAACGTGTATACACACAAAAGGCAGTAGAAAACAAGCAATGGAGTATAAGAGCTCACATCAGACTTTGTTTTAAGACACGGTAGCAAAGAAACAATCCCTAAATGAAAAGTCTACAGACCTGACTTCGGTCAGACATGAGCTATGCCATGACTTCTCATGCCACTGAAGAAGTTATAAAAAATGAGTTAGACTTTTATGTTCCAGGTCAAGTACGTTAGGATCTTACCCATGAAAACAAAGGAATAACCTTAAACAAGGTGATAAGGAACATGAAGAAGGCAGAAGCACAGTGTGGAAAGCCGATCAAAATTCCAAAGGTCACAAATGACACAGAAGACATGAAAGTGTAGCTCAGGCTTAGCTTCACAATTTCAAAGCCGGCTTCTAGGCAGGGCTACTTCTGGCTCAGTGGGCTAAATACAGAGCCATGGGGAAGGAGGACTACCTGAGCACAGAGAGGTCAATACTGGTCACCCTGGCTCAGAAGTAGCTGAAGGTCCCTATCAGAGTGAAAGGTACCATTAATTAAAATGTTTGCTGTGCCAGCTAGCCAGGAAGCAAAGGCTGAAAGTCACTATTTCTAGCTTCCTAGGAGCCCCCACCCTTGGGGTCCCATGAAGAAATGTGGCATTTCTCACATTTAGCACTTATAACCTATCATACTACAACTCAGTGCTTTCTAGAACATTGAGCGTCTTGGAAAGCAAAGCAATCAACGAAAGATGGGGCAGCAAACATGGCGACGAAAACTAACGGAGCCCAGGACGGCACACAAGGAATTGGTGCCCGTTGTTCCAGTGCTTTCCCCAAACAAGCTTACAGTCAGAAGAGAAGAGACTATTTTCTTCATGACAGGGGTACAAAGACTCAACTGAAAGAGACCAACCAATCAGCTCCAAGTCATAGAGCTAAAAGTGGGACTACTGTGACTAACACTACCCAATGCATACTTCAGTAACAAAAAAAATTTCCAAAGAAAATTTCCGGACAGCCACCACCCAATTTGTAATCGCAGCCAGAAAAGAAACCGAGCCAGGAGGGCCCTCCTTGGCTAGCTGCTGGCCCCATAGGCAGGCCTCATCTCAGCACCATCCCCAGATCTGCTGGTCCCATAGGCAGGCCTCATCTCAGCACCATCCCCAGATCTCACTGGTCCCATAGGCAGGCCTCATCTCAGCACCATTCCCCAGATCTCACTGGTCCCATATGCAGGCCTCATCTCAGCACCGTTCCCCAGATCTCACTGGTCCCATAGGCAGGCCTCATCTCAGCACCGTTCCCCAGATCTCACAGGCCCCATAGGCAGGCCTCATCTCAGCACCGTCCCCAGATCTCACAGGTCTCTGTAGCGCTTCTGGAGCTGGGCCTGGGCTTTCAGGTCTTCCTCTTGGAGCTGCTTAGCCACCTGCAGGTCATGCTGGACCAGACGGTTCCGCTGAATGTTTGATGCCAAGTGATGCTCAACTGGACAGAACCATTGAAAGAGGAGTTACAACATGCTGACGGGTTAATAAACTCCTAATTAACTGAAGAAGAACCTCGCCATATATCCACCACTCCATTTTATGCTTTTAACAATAGATAAAAGCACTTTAGAAATTACTCCACTGAATAAAAATACCGAAAGGAGTAAGTCACTGCCTTTGATCATGTGACATAAAAGTAGCAATGCCAGGATGTCTATATAGACACTCTAAGCTGGCCACTGCTCTTTTTGATCTTTCTACTAAACTCTCTTGCCATTCCAAGAACTCACAAATCATGAATTCATAAATTGCCATCTAATTGAGTTTTACTTTCCACTGAAAGACTAAATAAGTATTCAGAAAAACTCCCCATGTGGGGTTGGGATTACACCTTTGTTGGCAGAGTGCATGCCTAGCATGCAGGAAGCCCTGGGTCCTATCCTCAGCATGGCATCAACTGGGTGGGTGGTGTTACATGCCTGTAATGCCAGCACATGGGACACAGAGGCAGGAGGATCAGATTTCTAAGATCACCCTAGACTACATAGGGTGTTTCAGATCAGCCTGGGCTACAGGAGACCCTATCTCAAACAACAAACAAATCCACAGTGTGACTTAACATAGACACTAGTATTGCCTGTGGAAAATGTCCCTGTTTCTAGTCCAAAGGCAAGCCTCTGACATACTACAGATATATTTACAACCACTGTCTCCCTCCTAAGGAAGGGATTGTGTGTCCTTTTCCTCCAGACAGTAAACACTATTCTTACCCTGACTCACTTCAAAACATGCAGAATTCATTATTTACCCTTCTCATTGGCCAAGACCTATCCTTGAGGGTAGATATGAGGTCTACTTACTGACTTTCTCCTTACCTCACAGGAAGAAACCAGCCTCAAGCTGCCGCTAAAGAGAAAGCTGCAGGCTCATGAGTTAGAACTGGTACTCACTCTCTTGTTCCTGCAGGCTATGAGCCAGGGTGTGGTCCTCCAGGACAGCAAAATCTCGACACACTGAAGAAGAACAGAATGGAGAACTTATTAGTATTACTGCACTTCTACATAAAAATAATTCTGTGTACTTCAAAACAATTTCAATATTTCGCAGTTTTTTAGTTTAAATAAATCGCAATGCATAAAATGTCTAGTAAATTATTAATTCATCATTCACAAAAATTCCTAGTGATGGGGCTGGAGAAATAGCTCAGTGGTTAAGAACAATTATTGCTCTTGCAAAAGACCTTGGTTTGAATCCCAGCAACTCATATATCAGCTTACAACAGTGGATCCAACCCATTCTTCAGGCTCCACAGGCACCAGGCACCCACGTGTTGCACATTCATAAATGCAGACAAACACTCATACACAGAAAACGAAAATGAAGAAATCATAAAATAAAAAATTGTGCCTGCTAAACATGAAAGAAGTGTGCCACAAAACAATGGTTAGGTCTCCTCCCTTGCCTCAGAACGCAAAGGTCTTATAAATTCCCATCCACCTCTGTAGGGTGCAGTTAAAATAACCAGAGTCAACAATGCTTTACACATTGTTGCAAAGGAAAAGCTGGTTTCTGGCAGGGTCAAGAGTCACAGCATCTTACTACACCTCAACCTATAGTTCAGGGATCCTCTTCTACAGAGTTGTGCCTATTTCAGTGGGGGGGTGGGCAGGTTGGGGGGAATCTCACCTTGTTAGTTTCTCAGGGTTGGAGATCTCTACTCTGAGGATAGTCACCTTCATTAGTGGCTGTACACGTAAGTTAGAATGGAATCTCTAGTTCTGTGTAAGCCAAGAGCTGCTCCCCAATAATCTGCAATCCAAAGACAACGGGAATCCTCGAGACCAGGGATCTGCCCCTAATTTAACAGCCATGGATCATGTGAAAACATGTAGGGGGTTCTTGGAGATTATCAAGATGATTTTGAAACGGTTTCACAGCACAGGAATCACTTCTGCCCAATAAACATGTTAAACTGAATATAATCCACGTATCCCTTTTCAAATGTAACTGTTAAACTAGTAATTCCCATTAAAATATGTGTTCTTCTCATCAGGCATATTCTTAGAAAATTCTAACGACTTGAAGACCAGTCTGAGTCACTCTTTAGCTCACAGAATGAAAGTGCTTTCAGATTATGTCTTGGGACAAACAGATGAACCACATTAGGACTCTACAATGTGGTCATTGGTGGCAAAGCTGGAATTAAAGTCAATGTTAATCAGTAAGAGCTCATTCTTTCCCTGACAATTTGACAGCCCTTCTTAATCCCAATAAACTATAAAAAGACAAGACTGCAAAAAAAAAATCTATATTAATTAGCATGGAGTCTCTAAAACCCTTCAACTAATTCATACAGAATTTTTCTTGGCTAATCCATGTGTGCTTTCAACTTACAGGAAACAAGTTTTCTCAATGTATTGCCAATGACGAATATAACCAAATGCACAGCCTTATTTACTGACCTTTACTCTAGTAATAATGAAAACATTTTCGCTCCTAAAATAAGTCAGATTTTTACATTACTCTTTGAATACTATATCTGAGGAAAGTATTTTGAAAAGAGAAGAGTGGGTGCAGGAAGAATGGCAAGTTTGTAATCGCAGCACTCAGCGGCTAATGAAGAAAGATTGAACGTTCAGGCCAGCATGAGGTACACAGTGGGATTCCATATAAAAGCAGGAATAATAATTAACAAAAAACAAAGTCTATAATACATAGTACATGGGACTAGGCTTTGGAAAAACTATTTTTCAGTATTACAGATACAAATATAAATAAATATACATGTACCTAAATTATACGTACCAGATACTTGGTTTCTGTATTTCTTAAATTTTTTGTAATGTATTTCTTATACTTCAGATATTTAATTTCAGATTCTTTAAATACAATTTTAAATTCACTCATTTTGATAGTATATATTTGCTGATCTTCAAAAATGAAGATATACTTAGGCCTGTAACAGTCCAAAGGATTACCGTTCACCTGAATACTGTTTCTTTTTAATGATTTTTTCAATTATCAAAATTGCTGGACTGAAGCATATTCAATCACTGATAACTGGCCTGAAGTCTTTTTACTGCAGAGGCTGAATCAGTATCTACAAAGTATGATTAGGACTTTGGCTGGGAAAGACGATCATAGGAAGTGTATGCTGTCAAACACACTGACTGACATAAAATTCCGAAGTTTACTGAGTTTTCTAACAGCTTCCAAATACATAATTTCATTTAGACAGAAATATTATTAGTCTGATGCACAACTCTTCTGTATCAACTGCATTTCTATTTAAGGCCTCCGTCTGAGTTCACTGCATCACTACTCTAAAGCAAGTTGAAGCATTACAAATGCAGGCATCCTCGTAAATCAGTAACCAGAATGGCATTGCAGAAAACACTTCACAGCCTGGCCAAGTTCAGCAGATGGACGAGACCTTTGACCCTTCTCTAACCTACTCCAGTGAGCAGTGTTAGCATTCTAGCTCATCTTAAGGCACACATGACAAAGCATTGGTAACTGAATTTAATGTACCTACTTCTCAAATTATTCTTCACTGCTATGTTCACTTTCACTCACCAGGCATTTCCATGTGTTTCAAAATCTTAAGGGCAGGGACTTTGTGGGGCTTATCTCCACACCTTCTCTACACAATGTATGCACACAGAAAAACTAATGGATGCTGATTAAATGCAAACGTTGATAGTTTTGGGAAAGATGGCTAACTAGAAGGCACTCCATATGATCCAGCTAATAAAATCAGTGTAAGAAAGAGCAGACTATTCCAAAGACAGAAGAGGAAGAGCTTCCAATATTCACACAGGCAGTGAGTGACACAATAGCTCAAATATGTGGGAAATAAGAAAGGCAACACAGCCCAAAGCAGCCAAGCCAAACACCTCTAGCAGCTAGTTCCCTGGCAGAAGCAAGGGAAATAAAAGTCTCATCCAAAGGATTAGCCCTGGAGACCTGGTGAAGAGACCAGACTCAGAACAAGCCCATAACAGTCACACACTCAAATCCTACTGAAGGATGGGTCTGCAGTGGAGAGGAACTATTCTGTCATACTGTGTGACTTCAAGGTCCATGAGTAGGCACCATCCTGAGATGTGGGAGCCTGAAAGCAGAATATACCTAGAAGTCAGGTGTATGAAAATAACCTGCCACCACCCCAGAGTGAAATACTGCCCTAAGTAGGCAGTGACAATTGAAAAGAGCAAACAACAGAAAACAGTGGAGAACATAACCCTGCCTACAGAAAATGTTCCACCAAGTATACCTCAAGCAGGGTATTAATGTCCAGAATAGATAGAGTGACAAATAATACCAAAAAGGCTCGCAGTAGAACTCAGTTGGTAGAGTGCTTGCCTAGCATTCACAAGTGTTGGATTCTATCCACTGCATACATCTGTAATCCAAGCACAAGAAATATAGGTAGGATGATCAATAAATTCAAGGTCATCTTCTGCTTCATCATGAGTTTGAGGAAAGCCTATGGTACACGAGATCATGTCTAAACACATAAGCAAATACAAAAAAAAAAAAAAAAGTCAACGGGTCAATAAATAAACCAGTGAACCAGTGAACTGAACAGATGCCTTTTAAAAGGAAAACAAAGAGCTGAAACATTGTTGACTATTTAGCCAGCAGGCATGTAAAGTAATTGTGTCTGAGATCCCATCTCACCTGTCAGAATGGCTGTCATCAAGAGAACAAATGATAAAGGATGGTGAAGATGGGGACAAGAAATAATCTTCTATCACTGTGTCAATAAGAATGTAAACTTGCTCATTCATGTCCACTGCTGCTCTATTCATAAGAACCAGAAACTGGAAACAGCCTAGATGTCCATCAACTGATGAGTGGCTAATAAAAATGTGGTACATTTACACAATGGAATGTTAGTGAACAGTTTAAAGAAAAAACAAAATTTTAAATTTGCAGGTAAATGGGTGGAGCTAGAAAAACTCATCTTGAGTAAGGTAACCCAGATCCCAAAAGACAAATATTGTACACTTTCTCTTACATGTGAATATTAGCTTTTAAGTCTCCAATAAGCGTGATTCAATCCATATAATCACAAAGGTTAGGTATGAGTAAGGAACGAGGAGGGAAAGAGGATCCCCCAAGAAGAGGATAATAGCATACTGGAGAGATGCGGTGAGGGGTGTGACAAGGATAAGAAGATTAAATGGGAAGGGAGATGCACGACAGGGTAAGGAAGTGAATATGAAGAAAGATAACTAACAATGAGGGTCATTTGAGGGGTGATATGGAAATCTACTACTGTAGAAGCTTTTTATAATGTACACATATAAGAATAACTATGAATGGAGTCACCAAAGACCAGGGAAGACAATGCTCCAACTAGACATCTTTCACCACTAAATGAAACCTCCAGTGCCAGGAATGAGTTACATCTAGTTGAGTCAATGACCAAAGGGGAGGGGAAACTGTGATTAGAATAGTGTATGAAAAATTGATTCATTCAGAAAAAGAATGTAATAATGTATGTACAGCCTATAAATAAGTGGCAATTCCTCAGAAAACTAAAAATGTACTGTCATGTAAAGTAGCTATACTACTCCTGTGTATAAAACCAAAGAACTCTAAATTAACATGTAGAGATGGGTGTCAAAGGAAAGTTAAAACTAATTAATAAAAACAAATGCAAAACACAAAATTGCTTCAGATCTCCTCAAGTTCAGTGTCCTGAAGTACAGAAGTCTAGGAATCACAGCAAGTGGAGTGAGCTGCAAAGACCCTACGGATGCTAGCATATGCATCGGCAAACCCCACAGCAGTCCCGGGGCAGTTTCTAAAAGAAATGCATCAAAAAAACCTCTGCTATTTACACCAGACTCCACTAGCCAATCCAAAACTGTCCTTTATGGCTTTCTTTTCCTCTTCTTCAAACACTAAGTTGTTTCTTACGTTTTCTCATCATTTGTCCCTACAAACAGATCTGCTCAGCAGCTTCACCTCTGAGCTTCAGACACTGCCTGTCTCCCAATTCTCCCTACAATAATTGTGGGCCTTTCCACACACATAATTACAGAACTACTTCTTACACAAATAGCACCCCATCCATCCTCTTCTTGCCAATCAGTCGGAAAGGAGAAACTATAATTCTTTAGTTATCAACAACTTAGAAAAGTTGACTATCAATGATTAGAATTCCAACCCAAAGAAAACAAATGTAAGGTCTTAAAATAGTATTTTTAAAATGCTTTCTTAGTCATTAATAATAACATATTATGACCACCTCAGTTTTTTACCAATAAAAGAAAAAAAATTAGTCTGTATTTTACATAAAATGTTTTAAAGTGTTGGTTTAAAAAGCACATTCAAAATATGTTTGTTGCTTGTGAGCCAAGTACTCTCTTTAAACTTGTTTTGAGGATGTAACCTTTTTTATTACTGAGAAATTTAGAAGTGACAGAGCCTAAGTCATTGGATTCTCCTACCTTTTGTATAGACAAAGAGAAGTGTCCCTCATAGCTCCTCTACAAGCATGCACAGATGTATGAACATATCCAAGTGCAAGCAGAAATTCTGTTTCCTTTTCCAACAAATGAACTCATTCTCAAACTTTAGCCAAATACCAAGCATTTAACATCAGTTTATTTACAGTTGTAAGAAAAAGTCTTAGTAAGGTTCAAAAGCTTAAAGTAACATTTTGCTAAACTAATTCCACTCAAATGTTTAGTTAAACTATATTCTTTTGGTAAGAACTCTTCCTTTCACTCCAGTGTAGCTACAGAATTAATATACACATAGTAAATGTGTGTGTGTGTGTGTGTGTGTGTGCGCGCGCGCGCGCGCGCGCGCGCGCGCGCGCACTAATCAAGCTATCCAACACAAGCCAGAAGCACTGCCATATACAAATGCCTAGAGTACTAATGTGTTCACTAGAGACTATTTCCTTCAACTCTCCTTTTATGAAATGGTCGAACTTTATGTACTGTCCTTTTTCATGTAAATATTATTAACATCAGATGGAATACTCACTGATTCCTCAGAGAGAGGAGTGTGGCATTGTGTTTGCTTTTATTCACTCAATGAGGATATTCCAAACATATTCTGTATGGAGAATGTGTGACAGTCACAGTTGACATCTGTAAGACTTGCCTGTTTATTTCTCCTAATCATCTAAATATCATGGTTTATCAACATGTTCTTTTGATTTATGAAGAAACTGAAACAAAAAGAAGGGGCTTGAGGAAGATCCCCCAGCAAACAAACAAACATTATTAATTACATTCACCTCTTCTGGTCTCAAATATTAGTGTGCTAAAATTTGAACTGAGATAAATAATATGCATTTCAGAATGTCATAAAGGAGTGGTAGTATTAAATGCTAGTTAGAATAATACAAATGTATGTGTGGTTTTTGGAATGAAGAAGGAAATTAAATTTCAGGAAAGATGGTATGTATATGTTACTCATACAGTGCCCCAGAAGAACCAATGGGAGGTAATTTACTTTCCCAAGCTTACTTGGAGTAGGCTTCTACCACCAGCGAGACTCCGCCTCAATTAATTCACTCTGGAAAAGCAGTAACGTTAAGGCATCTGCCATGCTTGTTAGGAAACCGACAGTAGAACATTGTAGTCATTTTTTATTGGAGCAGAAAAATCAAGGATAATTTCCCTTATGGGACCTTACAAACCCAGCCCCCTCCACTCTGGTCCTCCATTTCACATCAAAGAATCTCCCCTCAGGGGAGAGATAGTACTAAAGAATTTTAGACTAATATATCTAAGACAGCAGATCGAACAACCCTTTCACAGAGGTCACCTAACATCACTGCCAAACACAGATATTTACATTGAGTCACAATAGTAGCAAAATTACAGTTATGAAATAATGATGAAAATAATTTTATAGTTGGGGGTCACCACAACATGAGGAACTGTATTAAAGGGTCACAACATTACGAAGGTTGAAAAACACTGGTCTAAGATATATATCACATGTGTATGTATATATGTATGTATACACACACACACACACACACACACACACACACACACCAAGATGACTTCAGCATCGCCAGCACCTACATCCACACCAACCCACCATCACCTGTACAACCACTGGCTGAAACAGAAGACCGTAAGAGACCTTCATCCACTGCTCTCTTCACCATCTGGCCAATTTTGAACCTCAAATAGCAAATAAAACTCTGGATAATTGGTTTCTCTAACAACTGACAAGAGAAAGTTGAAAACAAAGAAATGTCTAAGTGATGTTTGAACAATTATTGTGCTGTGGAATGGAGGGTGATTGAAGTCATTGATTCTCTCTTTTAGTGGCCTAAAAATCCCTTCACATAAAACTAACCAATTCAAACTATGTTAGGCTAGAAAGAAGGGAACGAGTAATTTTGGCAGGTGCTGAAGAGATGAAATGTACAAGTGCTCCATCTTGCATTATTTGTTCCAGGTCAAAAGAACAAAGTCAGGGATACTGTTTCTCTGACCAACTCTACAAATCCTATTCTTTACAATATTGCTCCACCTGCCTGGGAAATAGATGATCCTTCCTGCCCAAGATCCACAATATAATTGTGTGTGTGTGTGTGTGTGTGTGTGTGTGTGTGTGTGTGTGTGTGTAATTCAATCACATCTATCCATAATTGAGTCACACATGATCCTTAGTATGTTGTGGGATATTTGTGCACTGTGTGAAGATATGTTGCTGTGATTGGTTGTAATAAAGAGCCAAACAGCCAATAGCTAAGCAGGAGGTATAGGAGGGACTTCCGGGCAAAGAGAGAAGAAATAGGAGGTAAATCAAGGAGCAAGAAAGATACAAGAAGACATGGAGGGAGTCTGACATACAGAAAGAAAGGCAAAAAGCCACATGGTAAAATGTAGATTAATAGAAATGGGTTAATTTAAGTTATAAGAGCTAGTTAGGAGAAATCATAAACTGTAGGCCAAGCTTTCATAATTAATAATAAGTCTCCATCTCATTATTTGTGAGCTGGTGCTCAAAGAAAAATCTGTCTATGTTAGTATGTCATCATACTCTACTGAACTACTCACAAAGCACAAAAAGACTTCTAAAACTTCTTTGTGAATATCAGAAAAACTAAAACCTTTTATTTCTGTATACTTCTGTATACTGAAGGATCAAGTAATATTAACCAATAGTCAAACTGAGGATACTGGTGTTGGAGAGGTGGTTCGGTGGTTAAAGAGGGCTTATTGCTCTTGTATAAGACACAGGTTCCATTCCCAGTAACCACCTGGAAGCTCACAACTCTCTGTAAGTCCAATTTCAGGGGATCCAGTGTCTCTTCTGGTCTCTGTAGGTACCAGGAATGTATACAGTACATAAACATAAATACACACAAAACTGTCATATATATAAAATTTTAAAAGTCTAAAATAAAAGGTTAATTAATGATTCCTATCCTTACTTGTTTGAGTTCTCATTTTCATTGGTCTGGTTGCTGCATATATGGAACAAAGAGAAAGGAAAGGCCCGGCAAGTTTGGAAAAGCTCATACATCATTATATGCGATGAGGACATGGTGGGAGGGAGAAGTCTATCCTATTTGCCAAAGCACCAACTACTACTGGGTAGAAAAAGCATAATCAGCTTTCAATATCCATTTCAAATACCACATTTCCAATAATCCAAACTTATGCCAACACATCTAGCTCACTCCTAAGCACCCATCTGACATGCTTGCTCTTTTTCAGTGCTGTATCAACATGAGGTTTATATGATGGTACTGCAGCACTAATGCATGACACAACTGTCACTCATCTCGGTCTCCAGCATATGTTGTAAACCCTGAAAGAGAAGGAATATCTTATGAGTCACTTTATTTCCACTCTATAACAATGCCTGGATAATGCTTTTTAAATAGAGAAGGAGGATGATTTCATTTTACACACATACACACACACACACACACACACACACACACACACACACACACAAACTTTCCCACCCATATCCATTCACATTCTCTACCTTACTCAAAACAGGGTTAAGAAGCTGCATGTCTATCAACACTTCTTCAAACAACAGCGAATTCTGTCAACCCAAATTCAGTATGCTGTATGTGACAGAATCCTAGGACATCTAGAAAGAGGGTCTACTCAGTGATCCACACTTGTCTCCTTGGACCATAATAAAACATACCACTAAATGTATAAAAAAAATATGATAAACCTGATATTCCAAGATCATGAAATAGTAATACTGCCCAAATGTAGAGCCGTGTGTGTGTGTGTGTGTGTGTGTGTGTGTGTGTGTGTGTGTGTGTCGTTAAGTCCGTTAAGGCAAGCATGGCAAGCAGCAAGACTTAGGATGTAGGTGGCACATTGAAGCAAAGAATGTAATATGTGCTAAGATAGTGATAGGAAATTGCAAAACTTCGGACCAGTTTCTTGAGTCACTGGTTTGAAAATCTATCCTATGACCTCAGAAGTTGCTGGCTGCCAAATACGCTTAAAGCTAGAAAATATAGACAAAGCAAATGGAAAACAAAAACAAGTCAAGGTTCACAAGACAAAAACAGAAAGGAAAAGTAACAAAAGATTTCTTAAAGAAATCTAGTAATAAAAAGACACTTCACAGGTAAAAGTCCTGCAATAAGGACAACAGACAGACAACGACTTTAGTACTCAAAGGTTCTATATCAGCATCCTCGGCAAGGTCCTTCCAAACACATATGTAACTGAGAGTCACCATCACAGTGAGAACACCAGTGCATCAATTATCAGAAACCTGTAATCCCAAGAAAACGTCAAGAATAAAGGTATTGGATGACTGAATGCATTGCAATATTTTTAAATTCAGTCATTATTCACAAAAAAAGTGTAAATAACTTATCACCTCAACCAAATTTTAATTAACAGTGATAATCACAAAAGGTTTCAGTAGTTGTCAAATCAAGGCTTTCCCTGTTCAATCCAAGCAATCATTTATATTCCTCTTAAATACTTCTGTTGCATGAAGCCTTCTTCCTTTCAAACTAATCTGTTAAGTAACTAAGTAAAATGGTCTTCAGAAAAACACAATCCTCTGGCCTACAGTGGGGTCTCAGTTTCAGCCCAAAGGCATCCACATTCCCTAAAGCACACAATGGAACCACTCCGGCACTATGAATTACAGCTTATTCTCCACACGGATGTCCATCAGTGTATCTTATAAGAGGCTAATGCACAGACCAAGTATTTATTCTCTGTGGTACAAGCAGAGCCCAAGAATGATCTTGGGGAGCCTTATAGAATACTCTGACTAAAACAGGAATGTCTGACTTTTCAACTTAAGTAGAATTTTTAGAACGTTCCAGAAAGGGGAAGCATAAAAATCTTAGTAATATACTGTAGGATTACAATGTAACTGAAATTCCTTTCCTTTTGGGACATTTCTATTTACCAATTATTTTCCATAAAGGGGATACCTATAATCCTTTCAAATCATTTTATAATAAAATGTTTTATAGACATATAATAAGATGTGTTTTTACTGTAATTTAAATATCTAAATGTAAGTCATCAAATAGGAAAAAAAAATCAAGCTCAGTAGAAAGTTTTATTGATTCAATATATACTACTCCATTAGAGCTTTTGTGTTTTATAAAAAAACACAAATAAATAAAAGTTACATAAATTTTTCTGATTGTTTCTGAAGCAGCAAAGGTAAAATATTAAGAGTAGTTCATTCTTATCACCAGAAAAGAAAATTAAAGCTAGTTCTTCACTTGGAAAAACCGTTTATTAGCATAAAATATGTAAGTAAATTCATGTTAGAACTTAAATTATAAAATGGAAAGATAATATGTATGAGTTTAAACATGTGCACACATGCAAAGACACATACACACACACACAAAACATACATACATACATAGATACAAACAAGACACACACACTAAGCACACACACACACACACACCTTGAAGCCCAAGAGACAGACGCGCGCGCACACACACACACACATACACACACACACCGCACACAAGGCTAAGAATAGGAGAGATGTTTTTAAAGTAAAACAATTTATCTAATCCAAACATTTTCACTATTATGCAATTTATCACAGTAAATTTCTGAGTCACTGTTTTGGGATTTTTTTTTCCCCCTCCAAATTCAAAGCTAAGTGTAAAACCAGTAACTTCAACCACTTACTTGGCAAGCAGGACTATAGCTAACCACAGACGCAGCAGATTATAGGCCAGCAGTTCTGAAAATGCTGAGATGATACAAGTCATCAAATCAGAAGTACTACTTTAATATCACAAGCCATCTACTTCATTATCAAGACCACAGAGAAAATGGGTAAGGAACTAAAAGAGAAAACGCTGAGTCAGGAATTTCCATCTGATGGAAAACGACTGGGGCTCAGAGCAGCAGTGAAAACTCTGGGGGAAGCAACAGGGGGATGAAGAATTGTTACTCATACTAGTAACACTTTTTAAAGACAACTTTCCAAAGGTAATTGCCCTTATGAGTTTAGAAAACACAACTCCATCAACTTCCTTTGTTGCAGAAATGAACCTAAGTCTACCCTAAGCAAGCTACATTTCAGATCCTGTCTACTCTCAGAAAATGAGGACACACAGACTGATAGAACTACTGAGACTCCAGTATCAACAGCGTGTGCTTTCTCCTGGTAGAACACCCACAGTCTGAGATGAGTTCAATCAGAAGATCACCAAAATGATGGCTGAGCTCTGCCTTCTTTTGGTCCATCCAGTAGTCACAGGGCTCCTTCAACACTGCAGTGATGTGCAGTCTACACGGCCCAACACTGGGCAGACAGTATGAGGTGAGAGCTCATGTGAAGACCAAAGGCTGAAGGCTCTACTGAAGTACAATTTATCTCTGACCTAGGGACACAATACTGTCTCACACTGTACTAGTCACATGGATCTTTTCAGCCTCGGTTAATTATAATCAAAATTTTAAAACTGAGTTCTCAGTTCCATGAACCATGTTTCCAGTGCTAAACTGTTACATGGGACCGGTGGTACTAAATAGCTATATATAGTATATGATACATACAATATACAGAATATAGAATAATTTCACTATCAAATAAGTTTTCTTGTGTTAACAGTGTTCTAGATAATAATTATATCTGGACAGATGGGACAGTACTCATTTAGATAAATGGATCACTTGAATCTGGATTAGGCTTCACAACATAAATGTCTAAAACCAATACCACCTTTAAGTGTACGTATGTGCACAAGTGTGCAGATATGTGTGAGTATGTGTGTATCCAGGTACATGTGGGAGTACACTTGTTTTAATCAATAATGCTAAATCACTTTGCAATTACGAGCAATTAGGGGTCTTGAGCACATTGTTGCTCTTGTGTTAGCCACCAACTTAGCTTCAGATGCTTGTACCCTGAGATTGCTCCCGTCTCATGTCCCTTAGCTTGGCAGTGGATGATAGTTTGGGCTTCAGACGGGTAAAAAGGAAAAGAGTCCTTCTATATTTATAAGGCAACCACTGTGCACATACAACCACAAAGCTAAAGTTAAAGTAAACAATGCCCAAACAGGAAAGGGAGCTTAATGGTTAATGGAGCTCACTCAGCAAGGCTCTCAGCCTGCTCCAATCAAGACATACCCAAGGACCTTGACATCAGATTAGCAAATGTGTATATTCATGAATTTCAACATGCCTTGAAAAATCAAAGTGATCACAATTGAAAAAGTATTCTCCTAAATGTTATTGTCTTCCCTGCATTCTGTACACATAATTATATTTTATATGGTTGATCTACTTTGTAACAATTCAGAAATATTTGAACTTAAAATAACTAAATAATTCTATCATAATAATTACTAAAATGGAAGTATCTCTGCTTTAAAATGTTCATTATTTTCAGATCAACATGAAATTTCCTAACCATCCTTATAAAAAGATGGAGCTCTTGCCAGGCAGTGGTGGCACAAGCCTTTAATCCCAGCACTTGGGAGGCAGAGGCAGGTGGATCTTTGTGAGTTCAAGGCCAGCCTGGTCTACAGAGCGAGATCCAGGAAAGGCACAAAGCTACACAGAGAAACCCTGTCTCGAAAAACCAAAAAAGAAAAAAAAAAAAAAAGATGGAGCTCTCATATACTTCCATAGTATATTGCACAACACTGGTCCTATGAAGCACTCAGTGAATACACAATGCCCAAAGAAGCAGAAAGGGCTAACCAAGACCGCCTCTTTAGTTAGTTAGATTCTCTAACTGAATGTTCTGGTAACACCTAAGTGTAAACACAAGTTTGCTCATTTGTAATATGAGAGAAGTAACCATCAGTAAGTACTTAAGCAATACAGAGCATCATTATTTTAAAGGTATTCATTCTGATAGAAACAGTCACATTGTCTAAAAAATAAGACTATTGTTAGCTATAGGGCATCCTCAAAAGAATACGACATTATATAATCAGTAACATACAAAAGTTTTTTTTTAAAGCATTTTCCCTCTAAAATTATCCAGATAATAAGAATCTATTTATCCTACTTTGAGTTTATGTATCTTGAAAGAAACTCCACCCATCTGTTTCCCTCTCTGAGTATTTCTCTGGCACTTTTATGGCCTCTTACGGTTTGGCAACTAGTTCTCTGTTTGCCTTAGCCTAGAAAGAAAAGCCACTCATCTCCTAAAACCTCTGTAGAATAAACCCAGTGGTGCTCATTAAAACCCAAAAGATCACATCCAAACCAACTTACCAGAGGGGGGAAAAACCCTATTGGGTTGTGGCTTCATAGAACAAGAGAGTTTCCTTAAGTACTAGCTCCTACAAGATTTTTTTTTTTTTTTTTTAATCCTTAGCCAGACTGTATACTCTCAACTTCTCTTCTGGAAGTATATACTTGAATAACATGCTTTCCCCTATTATCATTAATAAATTAATTTCAGTAAAAATAAATAACCAATACTCAAAACTTCCAACCTTAGTGTAGATATAGATGATAAGATAAACACAGTGAAATATCCCTAAAAAAGTTTCCCATCAACTGTAAAACTCACATTTGCATTCTGGTAACTTTCAGAATCTACACAAGTTTCCAGTAACTTTGGAATACGTAAATTAAAAATTAGGTCAGAAACACATGAACAAGTCTTGAGAGTCCCACAAGTTCACTCTGACATATCATCATATCTCAGAAATAGGTCATATTCATGGATAAGAAATGTACCTAGAAGATACCCTAAGACTGGCACCTTCCTAGAATCAACTCAGTCTCACAATGATGTAGGTATCCACACAGATTAGAACTACTTTCCTAGCTGCCAGACAAGGAGACTTACTTTAAAATTATATATTCTACTCCAGAAATAAAGTCTATATAGAGACCCTGCAGTAATTACAAAGAAGAAACTAGCCTATGTTTCCCAGCATGACCATAACACTGCAATTCAAAAAATGAGGGAATGCACAAAGCTCTTTAGAAAGGGATTATGTAAATTGAGTGAGGTTAAGTTTTTATTTTTGTTTATATTTTGTTTATTTCTTGAGGAAGAAAACCTTATTCATCTTATTGGTATTCAAATTACTATGACTATTTAAATTTTTACTTATTTTTATGTGTATGGGTATATTGCTTCTAATATGTATACAATACATGTATACTGTGCCTAAGTAGGCCATGAGGACTTTGGCTCCCCTGGGACTGAAGGTGGAGATAGTTCTGAGCTTCCATTCCATGTGGGTGAGAAGAATCCTACCTAGGTCCTCTGAAAGAGTACCTAGTGTTCTTAACTGCTAAGCTATCTCTCCAGCCCCACATGTGGAGTCTTGATAGCTTTCTTTTCTTAACAAAAGCTGAAAGTCAGCTATTACTATGAAGGGAGAAAGCAAAACTCACAGAGATAGATTCCAGTAAGGATGCTAAGATCCAAGGTAAACAGCACACTGAGTGGCAACATGGATATGTTGTGAATTTTGTTTATTATTTCACAGAACTATTTCCAAGGAAGACAAGACATCAGCTTTGGAGCTACATGGATCAGGATTCACATATTACTTACTCATCAACTAAAAACCTTAAGCAAATCCTTTAATTGCTTTGTGTCTCATCTGGGAAATATAGTTGAGTGGGTACTAAGTTCTAGGGACCAGGAATCTGATGCATTATGGAATAGTACAACTCCACATAAAATGGCAATAAAATGAATATTTCCATAGGCTAAAAGGATTCTGATAAATATTTGCACAGGTGTTTACTCTGATTTAAGCATTATGTTATGTATCCACGTATACAACAACAGGATATAAGTATGTACAATTATTTATCTTTTTACCCACAAAATATTTTCTTTAAAATAGGGGCATTTTATTAAAATAAATTATGCCATAGGAAGGGTAAAGTAAATATTTGCCATTTTACAAGAAGTAATTCAATAAAGCCTATTATTAGTGTTGGAGTCATCAAAGTTAATAATGTCTTATAATTAGTTCTTTTCTATTAAGTATCTCTTCTAGACAGGTCTTATTAACTCACTGGTGACTCAGATCTAGGTTTCTACACTGGACTTTGTAGTCACTCTGGGCCTTTAATAATCTGCAGAAATGCTCCCAACTGCTGTGCCATCTCTCCAGCTCCAGGGGTGGATGCTTGATAGTTCTTTATTTTCAATGAAGGCTGGACACTCAGTTATGACTATGAGGGGACAGAAGCAGAACCTCTTTGTAACTAACACCCAACAGAATGATAGCACATTTCCAAAACAGTAAGTGTAAGTTGAGGGGGAAACAGAATGTCTAAAATGTTTGATTAGTTTCACCATTCCCAATTTTCACAGTCAAATGCTTAAGATTAACAATGTAATGCAACATTCTCTATGAAAATCACAGTTATAGTCAATCATCAAAGCATCACAATTGAAATAAATTACAATTGCATACTGAGAAGCACAGCTATGCAAAATCTAAGTAACACATTAAAATGTACAGGAAAAAGTTTCGTATAACTAAAACTAGATAGATTTTCTTAATTTCTGTACTTTGAATTGGCTTATAATGGAAACTTTCCACATAATCTATATACCATTTTGGTATCTTTTACTGTAGGAAACATGATATTGTTTAGCCAATATGCAGAAATAAAATGACCTTATTGTAACACATAGGTATATGTGCTCCTAGAAAACATGCAGAGTTTTAGTCTAAGTTCTGGCAGCTACCAACAGTGAATTCTGACAGGTTCCTTCTTAAGAGCCTCGGCTGTGGAGGGAAGTCTACAGTAGCCCCATGAACTCATCCAAGAGACAGATGGAAGGAAGCAAAGTTATTCAATATAATGATACAAATCTGTCCACTGCAGCCTACATGAAGGCTGCCCACATATACTAACTGAAGTGCTAACCTTGTCCTGCATCAAATAACTGTTTCCACACTGCTGCTGTGAAGCTATTTCCAGTAAACAAAGCAACAAATACTTGCTTTTATTCACCAGTGACCCCTCAAATAACCTTCTGTTGGTAAGCTTTTCCTGTTCTAACCAGCAATCCTCACAAAGCATTCACTATCAGGGTAAAGGGAAACCGTGTTATCAGTCATCATCTGTCTGGTGACTACAAATGCAGACTGCACCTTTTGCTAAAAGGCTTCCTGGGGCTGGATGCTCAGTTACACTACAGGTGTCCTAGTCAGGGTTTCTATTGTGATGAACACCATCATCAAAAGAAGTGAGGAGGAAAGAGTTTATTTCTTCTTAAAAACTCTCAAGTCACACACAGTCCATGACTGAAGGAAGTCGGGACAGGAACCTGGAGGCAGAAACCAATGCAGAGGCCATAGAGGAGTGTTGTTTACTGCCTTATTCCTAAGGGCCTGCTCAACCTGCCATCTTATACGCCCCACCTATAATGGGCTGGGCCTTCTCCACACATCAGTCACTAATTAAAGAAATGCAGTACAGGCCTGCCCGCAGACCAATCTGGTGAAGGTATTTTCTTTTTTCCTTCTTTTTTCTTTTTGGGTTTTTAGAGACAGGGTCTCTCTGTATAGCCCAGGTTGCTTTGGAATCTGCTCTGTAGACCAGCATGACTTAGAACTAAGAGATCTGCCTGCCTCTGCCTTCTGAATGCTGGGATTAAAGGCACTTGCCAACAGCCTGGCAGGTGGGGGCATTTTCTCAGTTGAAGCTCCCTCTTCCCCAAAGACTCTAATTTGTGTCAAACTGACACAAAAATAGCCAGCTGCCTGCATCTTGAACAGAAAAGGGCTGCCTACATCTTTAACAGAAAGACAAGATGTCCACATACTTTTCTGATGCAGAGAATAGACTTCACTTTTATTGCTCTAGAGTGTGTCTGTGTCCAGGTCCGTGTGTGTGTGTGTGTGTGTGTGTGTGTGTGTGTGTGTGTGTGTGTACAAGTGTGAGTATTAAAGGTATTTTTATTTTGTTCTGTTTTATGTACTGGAGCCAAGACTCTACTACTAAATTACACTGTCATTTGTTACATAAAAGATAAGAATTATTTGGAGGAAGGACTGATAGATAGGTCAGCAGTACACTGTTTACCCAGCATGTACAGAGGCCCATGGTTCAATGCCCTGCACCAAAAATAAATAAATATTATTTAGAGACTTAAAAAGGCTTATATCTCTCCTTAGAAATATAACATTTTTTTCCAGGTAAGGTAGTGGACTAGAAGCTATGTCAGAATGAGTGGCTGATTATTGTTAGGAAACAAAGGGAACAGGAATATTTTCTCTCCACCAGCTGCTTCTCTAGTCCCCAGAATCCATTTGACCAATGCCCCAACGAAGTTTCTCTGCCACCAGACCCAAAACTGTCCTCTACCAAGGGACCCTACTTGTTGCTGGGACTGCATGCACCAAATCCATCAGCCTCACAGGTGCAGAACCTGGCAAACTCAGGCTAGCAATTAACTGCACAGTGGGTAAAAGAGCGCTTCCATGCAATCTACCAAGCAGTGCAGTGTCGATCTTACAAAATGGGGCTGCAGTGACTGCTGCCAGTCATCACAGTGCCTCAACAAGGATAACAAAACCTTGGGAAGTAAACACATGCTCTCAACAATTCTTTAGGCACCACACAGCTATCCTGGCAGATGGCCCTACTATCATCAATCTGCTAGCTCGAGCTCACAGTTGTTTGTGCCAAGGTGTTCCATATGAAAACTCCACACAGAAATGGAGCTAGAAACCCAAAAGAGACAAGTATAGGACTGGCAAAAACAAATTTGCCCAAGGTAAAATCCGGACCAGAAGACAAAAGGAATCCATGCTTCTCAGGAACCCATGGAACTTCCTCTAAAGCACATCATGTATGGGACAAAACAAAGTCTCTATAAATCCATACAAATTGAAGTAACATCGTGTATTCTATCTGACCACAATGAGATAGAACTAGAAACGAACAGCAAGAGAAAGTATAGCAAGTATACAATCATGAAAACTAAATGAAACACTCTGGAAAGATGAATGGTACACTGAGGAACCAAGAAAGAAACTTTAAAAAGGTCAGAAATTCATGAAATAGAAAACAATAAAAAGTATCAATAGATCAGAGCTGGTTCTTTGAAAAGATAAACATTGACAAATCCTTGCACAAATCAACCAAAAGAAAGACAGAGAGAAGGCATAAGCTAGTAAAATCAGGAATGAAACAGGAGAAATTAAAAGACACCAAAAAATTTCAAAAAATCACAATGACATACTTTAAAACTTTACATTTCACTATACTGAAATATTTAAAAGAAATGGGAAGAGATCTATGAAAACTAAACCAGAATGAAGTAAATCATTTAAAAAGATTTATACATGCAATAAGGTAAAAGCAGTAATTAAAAATCTCCCTAACACACAAAGTCAGGTCTAGATTAATTCAGTACAGAAGTCTACTAGACCTTTAATGTCAATACTCCAAACCTTATTCTGTAAAATGGCAATGGGAGGCACACTTCCAAGCCTTTGACAAAGCCAGTATCAGCCAATACCAACCCAGGTAAAGACACATCCTAAACAGTTGTAACATGATCTCCCCAATCAATAAAGATGCAAAACTATCAACAAAATGTTTGTAAAGCAAATTCAAGTACACATCCAAAAGACCAAGTTAGGGACATGGGTGTAACTCATATATATAAATCAAGGACAGAAATCATCACACAGTTATCTCACAGACACAGAAAAGACCTTTGGTACAATAAAACATCCACTTATGATAAAAGAAAATCCTGGGGAAGACTAGGAACACAAGAATCATATCTAAACACAATGAAGGCTTTATACCACAAACTTAGGACTACTATCACATGTAATTGCAAAAATCAAAGCATTCCCACTGAGATCAGGGACAAGACAAAGGGTCCACTCTATTCACTTCTATTCAATAAAGCACATGGATTCCCAGCTACAGAAATAAAATGAGAAGAAAATAAAAGGGATTAGATATAGAGGAGGAGGAGGAAGTCAAAGTATCCCTTTGCAGATAATACTATTCTGTATGTGAGAGATTCCAAGGTCCCCAAAGAAACTCCTAGAGCTGATAAACACTTTCAGTACAATGACAGATACAAAAACTAGCATACTAAAGACAAAAATCACTGAGAACAAGATCAAGGAAATAATCCCATTCACAATACCCTAAATAAAATTAAAGACTTTGGAATAAACCTAACAAGGAAATCAAAGACCTATAAAATGAAAACTTTAAAATAAAAGAAACTGAAGAAAATACAAGATGAATGATCTCCCATCTTTATGGATTGGTAGAATATTGTGAAAAGCAAACTACAGATTTCACGTAAATCCATCAAAATTCCAACTACAACTCTTCACAGAAATAAAAAACAAAACAAACAAACACAAAAGAAAACAAAACAAAAACAATCTTACATCCATAGGGAAGCAAAAGGATAGCCAGGATAGCCAAAGCCATCCTGAGCAATACAGCACTGCTTGAAGTGTCTGCATCCCCGTTTTCAAGCTATACGACTACAGCAGTAAAAACAGCCTGGCACAGCCACAATCCAGACATACAGATCAAAGGACCAGATAGAAGAACACACATCTACAGCCATTTTTCATCAAAGATACCAAAAATACACACTGAAGAAAAGACAGCTCCTTCAACAAATGATGCACGGAAAACTGAGTAGCTACGTGTAGAGGAAGGAAACTTGATCCTCATCTCTCACCCTGCAAAAAGATGAATACACATTGGTTACTCAACACATATTGGTCTGCCCCTGCATGCACATGAGTGCAGAAGAAATTTGACTCTTATTATAAGGGGAGAGGGCATTGAGGGGAGGGCTATCAGTTAAGAGATTTGGCAGAAGACCCAAATTCAGCTCCAGGCACCCACATTAGGAGGCTCATAACCACCTATAACTCCAGCTCCAGAAATACCTTAGGCCTCTGACCTCCACAGAACCTGTATTCATGTAAACACACCAACACAGTGACACACACATATACACAGAGTCAAAAGTAATAAAAAAATAATTCTTTAAAAAGAAACAAGTTTAAAAAGGAAGAGGAGAAATGAGGAGGAAGGCATGAAGTTGGGAGGGGATGTGATAGGGAAGAGGATCTGAAAAGAGCTGAAGGGGAAGGAGCAGATTCGATCAAAATACACTGTATTCATGTAAGGAATTCTCAAGGATATATTTATAACATTTGCGTTTTTAAAGGAGAGCTAAGTTTTCTTTTGCCACTTAAACTAAATGAGATCATCCTAAAATAAGTACAAATTAAACATAACTAAAGCAAAAACCCTTGAGCTACTTTGGATTATTATTTTCCCCTTCTTTTCATCATAAACCATTATAAATTTACAACCTGCACATAATTTTTGTTCTTATCTAAAGCTTCCAAAATTATTTGCTATTATCTTCCTTTATTTCTAAAAGCACTTAATTTACCTATTTACCTTAAATGTTATTTTTTAATGTCCTTTATCTGAAAATAATACTAATGAAGAAAATAGTACACATAAGAATTCTGAGTTTAAATGCAACACCATCTAAAAAACTATATTTTCTGGTATCAACAATGAAACTGGCATATCAATTACTGGATAATGTACATATTTTACCAGGGTCTCACAAAGCTAACATTAATCTTTAAACAGGTTAGACTATTCCCTTGAATGAACCCAAATACAAAACTTTAGACATCTGAAAGATGAGACAATTTATATAAGAAAAAGTGAACATGATTTAATCCTCGTTCCCACTGCTACCCTAGTGAATTCATGAGCAGGATCCTAGCTCTTGCCTTACTAGTAGTTCTATTGCACCAGATCTTCCTGCCCAGGAAACACACATTTTCTAGAGTACTATCTAGGGTACAAAGTTGTAAAACCTAGTGAGAGCAGTCAGCTTGTGGCCTAGTCAACAGACCAGTAGACCACTCAGAGAATGAGGCAGGCTGTTCCAGGAGTAAGTACTTCACAGGGGGCTCAGGAGACATATGGGAAAGGGACAGCTCAGACTTCCAGAGAATCACTTGAGCTAGGCTAGGTAGGCTAGGGATTGTGAATGGAGAAAGGCTCCATCTGCAAAGTGGAGACATCAACTCCAGGCAGAGGGCTACGATTAGGGCTCACTGAAACAATGCTGGCATGATTACAAAGTGACCTGGACAGCAGTAACAGCCAGAATGTCCACCACTATACTGCACAAAATGTCAAGTTCTAGGAGAACTCTCACAGCAAGCTCATGGATTTGTCCCAGGAAACATCAGCTCTGAGGAAAAGATAAGGAAATGGGAACCAGAAGACAGGACTCATTTCTGAGTTGCTAGAGCAGTAGTTCTTAACCTTCCCAATGCTGTGACCCTTTAACATAGTTCCTCATGTTGTGGTGACCCCCAACCATAAGATTATTTTCATCGCTACTCCATAATTGCAATTTTGCTACTGTTGTGAATTGTAGTGTAAATATCTGTGTTTTCTGATGGTCTTAGGCAACCCCTGTGAAAAGGTTCTTCGACCACAAAGGGGTCATGACCCACAGGTTGAGAACACTGCTACAGTAATCGTAAAGAAGACAAAACCAGGTCTTACAGATCTAGGCACAAGGTAATTTCCTTTACAAAGAAGTTTCTCAACAGAATTGAAATTTTACACTGCAAGCAGATGTCAAATTGAATTTACTGTTACATTGGAATAAATATTGCAAAGTAATTCTAGGGGAGGCTCAGTTACAGGAAAAGTATATAGCAGAGATGGGTACAGCAAAGGAGTAGCCTCCTACACCTGATCTTAAAACAAAAAGAAAAATGATAGTTATATATTGCTTGTGGGGAATCAGAAACGTACACATTTCTTAGCACTCCTGTGTGGCGAAATCAGTTCACCATCTGTTCGCCACATTTTTAGGGAATACACAGGGAAACCCATAAGTAGAGAGCAAGCAGAGAGCTAACTAAAGACAAGGAAAGTCTTCGTAAACCTGGTACTAAATGCATGAGGTCTCAATCATTTCTACTGCATTTTTTAGTGCACACTTCATATTTCAATTAATAACTATGAACTTAAAAATAAATTAGGAC
Organism: Peromyscus eremicus; assembly: GCF_949786415.1. Taxonomy (NCBI): domain Eukaryota; kingdom Metazoa; phylum Chordata; class Mammalia; order Rodentia; family Cricetidae; genus Peromyscus; species Peromyscus eremicus. The sequence continues at coordinate 66,839,684 of NC_081428.1, forward strand.
CATCAAAACAGTCTTGGGAGACACGTAGCCTTCAGGTTTTACCAGCCAATGAAGCTTTGCATTTACACAGCCAGGAAGGGTTTCTAGCAAGGATCCTACTCCGTCATCATATCCCATGACCCCTTCCTGTGGATAACTTTCACATATCAACTCTATGGAGCTTTAATGGAGAAACAGTAAAAACAACAAAACAAAGGACATCTTCTTGCTCATGCACGGCCCACCAACTGGTATGAGTGACGACAAACCTTGATACAGAATGCCTGCCATGTGATACAAGGAGGCCGTCACAAGCCACCCGGAAAGCACATGCAAGCAAGGGAATGGGCAGCATGCATGGGCGCAGCAGCCTCAGGTGCTGGAGCCCCAAGAGCAAAGGATGGGTGAGGGAACAACACAGAAGCCTTGGAGGAAACAGCAACCTAGAGGCCACAGTCCTTTAATGTCAGCAACCAAAAGTAGTGACTTTGGTGTGGGAAGGTACTCTGCAGGCTACCAACAGAGAAACGTAAATACAAACCTGACCACAAAACCTGGGAACCTATCTATAATCCATCCTGCCTGCAGAACTGCTGGGGCAAGGCTGGCACAGAACTTGTAGGATTGGCCAACTAATGTCTGATCTGAGTTAAGACCCTCTCTATGGGATGGAACCCATACCCAATACTGCTATGGTAACCAGGAACCAGAGACTAGAGAGCCCAAAGACCTAGCGGAAAACCAAACACTACTGGTCTTTAAAAAAAAAAAAAAAAAAAGTATCAATAAAATGACTCCTAATGAATGATATTGTTATACTCATAGATCAGTGTCTTATTCTGTCATCATCAGAGAAGCTTCCTCCAGCAGCAGATGGAAAGAGATGCCAAGACCCACAGCCAGATATTATACAGAGAGAGAGAAAGATTTTGAAACACACAGTTCTAATTGGGATTTCTCTATCCAATCCCTCCCCTCAGAGCTCAGGGAACCCCAAGGAAAAGGAGATAGAAAAAATGTAAGAGCAGAGGGGATAGAGGACACCAGGAGAACTAAGCAAGTCCTATATGAACTCAGACTGAAGCAGCAAGTACAGGGCCTACGTGGGTCTGCACCAGGTCCTCTACACAGATATTATAGCTTTTAACTTGGTAGGGTGTGAGAACGAGTGAGTGTCTCATTCCTGGGCCTGCTCTTGGGGCTCTTTCTCCTGTTGGGTTGCCCTGTCCAGCTTCAAAGTGATGTTCTTTGCTTTATCTCATTATATTTTATTCTGTCCCGTTTGGTTGTTATCTCTTAGAAGCCTGTTCTTTTCTAATGACAGACAGAAAGGAGGGGTCTGGAGGGGAGGAGAAGTGGAGAGGAGCTGGGAGAAGTAGAGGGAGGGGAAACTATAACCGGGATATAACATATGAGAAAAGAATCTATTTTCAATAAAAGGAGAAAACAACAACAAAATAAAAGAATGAGTTGCATATACAATACAGCCCCGTTTAAAATGAAGCCAGACAACAGACATCTGGGAAAACAATAGAAGCAGACTTCAACTGAGAATCCTGCTATCACTGACGAAACAAGGAACGTTTTGTAGGCAAAGCCAGAATGTGACCTATAAATGAAGACACTGACACTTTCTAAAAGAGCTGCTAGCCCAGATGTGAGGACAAATGAGAACCACAAAAGGGAATTAACAGAGCCTTAACTGAGTCCTTTCTCTGCCTCATTTCCCAGTGTCCTCAAAATTAGAGAACGTGATTCTTAGCAAATGTGAGTGCCTCTACAAGTCAGGAAACAAGACTGATTAGGCTGTTGACGCAGAGACAGAAGGGACGGAAGCACAGACCGATGCCATTCACACTTCTACTATATTCATGTCTAGAGTAAACTGAAGGAAACTAACCCCATCTTGAAGACTCAGTACAAAGACAAAGCATGAAAGTCCAGTGGTGTCCTCCCTGGTTATCTGTCCTATCTGTCATTAAAGAGCTTCTTCTGCAAATGTCTATCAGATGGAAAGCTTTCAAGGTTTGGTGGCAAACTGGTCTAGGTACACCTCTGGCACAGACTCTGAAGTAATACTTCACCTATGCAAATGCACATAAGAGATTTTGAAAGCAGCCAATTTCTGAGCAATAAGCTAAAAGAGAAATGAGCAAATTTATTTTAAAAGCTGGGTCTCCTGGGACTAGGTCTGTAAGTCAGTGGTAGAACACCTGCCTGGCACGTGTAAAGCCCTGAGTCTGATATCAAAGTAAGGTTACAATAGTGTTCGTGCTAAGCTTAAAGATATCTTTTGTTTGTACTTTATAAAGAACCATCTCTGCCATGACTGCCCCTACAACATGTTACTTGCTGAAATTTCGATTTACAGCTTTTATAAATCAAATTCTCTTTTGCACCATTAAAACCTCAGAAAGCACCCTCTGTTCACTTGCTGGAAAAGCACATATATGGTCACTGAAAAAGCTCTAAACGTTCAAGCATCCCTGGACTGTGGCTGCCACAATATTCCCCATCTGCATTTTCCAAATGCTCAATATATAAGTAGTCTTGTGTATTAAGACAACTTCCTGGAACCATCTCCAAGAGATCTACCTTAGATTTAAAGGGTTACATATAGGTATTTAATAAAGCTGCATACAATGCTGTGATATTAAATGAAAATTTAAAACTGACTTCATTTGTAAATTGTATTGATGTACATTCAGAATATATAGAGAATTGTCCAACTTCAATTAGAAGTTTATTTACAAAATTAGGCAAACTTTTTAAATAGACTCTACAACTATTCACAACCATATACTAAAACAAATGATACTTTACTGTATGTAAATCATAACTCAATGAACTCTACTGAAAAAGGAAGCAAAGGAAAAGGAAGAAGAGGAGCAATATGTAAACAAGGACCGTGTAAACCGTAAGGTTTTCATGACACTATGGTCACCAACTACCCTGTGCACACATCTTCATGTTCCTGAGTATGTGAGTGTGTATGTGCTTTTAAATGAAATGGTGTCAAAAGGAAGAGTTCTTATTTGTCATCTGTTTAAAAAAAAAAAGGATCTGAACACTCATTTACACTAGTTTCATATTTCAAACATCTGAATAATCTCCTGGATATAAATAATCTCTGGAATATAGTCCTCCTGAACATAAAACCAATTATCCTTTGTAGGTCTTATCAGAGATCTAGGTGTCCTAATTGTCTATTTATGAAGCAAGCACACCTTTAAGTGTGTCACCAGTTAAAATGGTCCATCCAATGGCACTAACAGTGACTACCTTTCCAAGTGCTTTCAGTCACTGAAGTAAAATTCATTTATCTGGAAAATGCATATAGGAAGTAAGAAAAGACCACGAACTATGATTTCCCTTAAGTTTACTTCCTTAAAAAGTTTAATTGTAGACAGTTTATATCCTTAAACATTAACCCTTTCATGAAGGCTGAGTATATAAGTATTTGTTTTTTCAAGCAGAGAAACACTGAGGCAGAAGTGTGACTTTCAGTAACTCATGCAATAATTTATTTGCTCAAATATGAAAAAAAAATGTTCACTTAAAAAATAAAGGCTATAAAGCATCATAGGAAAAATTAACCCCAAAATAACTCCTCAGAAAAATCCCTGAAACAGGCTAGTCATGCATAATTTTCATTCCACTTTTTAAACATGATAACACTACAGGAAGCACTTCAGAAGTTCAACTTACACATCCACACAACAATTCAAATGAAAACATGGGGAGGAGGGGTGGGAAGGAGAGGAGGGAAGGAGGGGAGGGAAGAAGGGGAGGGAAGGAGGGGATGACTGACAGCAGCAAATCCTACTAATGACATCACTTGTTCAGTCCTACTACTCATTGCCCATCTCTGGTTCCCGGAGTTTCATAATGAAAAGGAATACTTTGCCAGCATACATAGTTTGTAGTGCTTTCTATTCTATCTTTTAAAAAATGACAGTGAGCTTTATGTTTTATAAATGGCAATTATACACTCTATACCTGCAGGATTGTGGGTGTGTGTGTTTGTTGTTGTTTTCTATTACTTGCCTGCATAGTGCAATAAAGTGATGGGCTTTTTTTATCTCTTTAAGCAGGAGGTATTTTTAGAACACATATGACTGTAACTTGTACAAGTTTGTTTTGTTTCTGAGAAAGGTCTCACTATATAGCTCAAGACTGACTCAAATGTATAATCCCACTGCTTGTTGAGATTATAGGCATGGCACAGACAGCTCAATCTGGGGGTTGTTTCAAACAACTCCATGTGCCGGGCGGTGATGGTGCACGCCTTTAATCCCAGCACTCGGAAGGCAGAAGCAGGCGGATTTCTGTGAGTTCAAGGCCAGCCTGGTCTACAGAGTGAGTTCCAGGACAGGCACCAAAACTACACAGAGAAACCCTGTCTCAAAAAAAAAGAAAGAAAAGAAAAAAAAAAAAACTCCATGAAGCATAAACTGCACTCAAAATCATAAGTAACTCCATGCAGTATAAACTGCATGCAGTCAAGATCACAGCCATGTAGCCCAGGGCACTTGTATTATGGAGCTACCCTCACACCTTATATGGCAACGAGCAGATTTATTTAAAAATCTATATCTGGAGGCTGGAGAGATGGCTCAGATATTAAGAGCACTGGGTGCTCTTCCAGCAGCCCTGTATTCATTTTCCAGAGCCCAAATGGCAGCTCATAACCCTCTGTAATGCCAGTTCCAGGGGTTCCAATGCCCTACTTCTGTGCTCCACAAGCACCAAGCACCCACAAAGTGCAGACACATGCAGACTACACACCCAAATACATAAAATAAAAAAAAAAGATTTTTTTTAAATCTGTCCATACAGCTCTCAAATTGTGTCACACTGCTTTGTACTTAAGAAAATAATGGTTTTAGTATAATTTTATTCCAATATTATTTCCAAAGCCAGAATATAAAGCAAGAAATTTCTTCTTTGTATGTTTTACATGTTTATATTAGATGAATTCTACTTACAAGATATATATGTACATAAATGTGTATATATATGCACGTGTATATGTAAAAGTGTGTGTCCTTCTAAACTCAATGGTGGCATTATTGGTATGTGATATAACTAAAAGGAACTATGGCTTTAGAAGCCTATAGTCTGAGAAGGAATCTGAAAGAGTTATGTTACCATAGACTTTCTAAGCATACAGGGAACATCTAAAATATGTGTACTCATTCAATTATTCATTCAATCACATATTCAAATATTGCCTGAATAATTGCTGGTTCCATAAAAGCCATAGATGTAGATGAGGAGAATACAGTGAGATAAATAAAAAGTTCCAAACAGACGAATCAGGGTCTCATTAAAAATGGCACAATCTGCTGTGGATCTTTGAAGAAAAAGAAAGGTAAACGCACCCTGGAACCAGACAAATGCTGATACCACATCAGCTGCCGAAACGGCACGCTTTAAGTGTTGGATCTCTGGAACTACAGGGTAATTTACCGTGCCAGGGATTGTTTTAAATATCTTCCTCCTGAAGTTCTGAAGTTACACCATTCATTTAATTTACCCCACTGTGCCACCTGGGAGTCTTAGACTGAAAATCAACCAGCACTTTCTAGGGATGACTCTTTGTATAGCTATTTCTAAAACTGTATTAAATTTTATTGATTATAAAAAAGCATTGGCTCATAAACAGGGCCTATACACTAAAAACAGGTCACTCCTGGGTGCACTGATTTTAGATGTTAAGCATGTTGCTACTCACATGCACACAAGGGGGTGGAGAGTGCAGATTATTAAGGACAAGGCAAATGATGAGCCTTGCATCTGAACAATAAGAACACAAAACAAGATTTGGAGAACCACTGAATGGAAAGAAAAACAGAAGACTGACAGAGAAGAGTCGTTTTCCATTACAAAAGTATATAGATGTTCCAAATCTACTTTGATTAGGAAACAGGAATGTACTGACGTTTAGCTGACTCAACTCTTCTCACCTGTATAAACTCAAACGTCTTTGTCTCCTAATTTGTTGGTTTTGAGCATATACACTTCCAAGCTGTGTGTAAAAAGGGTCTTCCCAAGGAAGCTCTGACCTCCATAAAACCATAACCTAGGAAAGAAGACTTGGAAATATTCCGGTACCCTGATCTCTGTTCTTGATACATCAAAGATCAAAGTGCCCTACCCTCTCTTAAAGAAAGGGCAGTGGGAAGGGCACACACATTCTTCCCATCCTCTATTGGAACCACCCATGATGTCAACTATAATTGTACATAAACTCACCAAGGTTTAAACTCAAAAAAAAAATAAATGGAAAACACAGATAGAAATCTTCTTAATGAAATTCAAAAACCTGAACCAAAATATTAAGCAAAGTGCTAAGTCCCTTGGACTTAGCTAAGAGTTTTCAGGCTATACAGAGTCAGGGCATGCTCTGCTTCATCATGGGCACCTTCGAGATCTCTTTAATTAGGGGGAAGATATTGTTAGGTGGTAACTGGGCCATAATTAAGAATTATATGAAAGGAAGATACAAGTTATTAGACTTGACTACTTCCCAGATCAAAATCTCCCCGCTGTGGGGGTACTCCTAGTAAATCCATCATGTCCTTTGATGATCTTAGAGCCAGAAAAGCAGGTGTTCCCAAGGACAATGATCTCAACAGCTTCTGACTCCTTCCAAGGGAGCAAGTAGCAAATTCTAATTTAACAAAGACATGTGAAAGAGCCACACTAAATTCCCTCATCAATTTATCAGAGTATACAAACAGGATTGCCAGGCATGTTATCCAGAAGGAAAACCAATTGGAATGTATTAAAACTCTTAGTGTTTGGGAATGAAAAACAGTTTTAGATGGAAAGTGTGGAACTCCTGGAGAAATATGATACTAGCAAGAATGAGGCACGTCTTAGTAAGAAATCAGAAGACCTCAGGGTTTCAGAGCACACACAAACATTAAGTTCTTTCCAGGTCACTGATACAAGATGGAGGGTTGGGGAAGACACAGCACCAGGGAGATGAAACTTGGTGTGTCAGGCTTTGTTTGAACTCCAAGTCTCATCCTCCTCCACAACATCCACAAACAGTGAGAGTACTACCCACACCCACAAACAATGAGAGTACTACCAAGGGAACACTTTTTCTTCAGACATAAAACCAACCAACACACTTGTACACAAAACCCCTATCTGGCAAGAGACAACCTCTGAGAGACAAGCTCTATGACAGGTATCATGGTAAAGAACCCATCTGTCTTCCCCAACATTCAGCTCTTCAGTCTCGGTGAACTAAAAACTGTAATAACCAAAGTCAAGCTAGGAACCTAAACGCTGGAAAAATACTAACACTAAAAGCTTAGCCTGAGGACATTATTACCCTTTAGAAACAAAGGAGCAGATCCAAATCTACTACACTTTGAACATAAAATCATTGACTACCAGCCACTGACTCCTTTGAAACTCTGGGGCAAATGCAGCCAAGCAGTCACTAATAGTCTTGGGATTTCTAGGTTGGCCTGAGCAAGACCATTTGAGTCACATTAAGTTAGCAATTAAACCTCAAGTCCCAAGAAAACAAACTCTTTATCACTTCCACACTCCCCATGGTTGGCCACAGATCCCAGAAGAAACAAATGGGATCCATAACAAAGGCCCCTGTAGAGCTTCTGGCTCTACCACAGCCCTCTTGAACAGTCTGGGTTTTGAAATGCTTAAGTCTGGAACTTCAATGCTTCCTAAGACTAGTGAGCCAACCAGTGAGGTTAAGGTGAGTCAGTAACCAAAATAATTAAAAAAGAAAAGAAAAAAAATGCTAGGCCCGAGGGCATGTGATGAAGGCTATTTCCAGTGCTAGGCCTGGCCAGGACTAGTCAATCTTATTTTCCTGGACTTCAATGTAGGGAGCCATGAAAAGTGAGGGTCACAACACTCCCTTCCATTCTGGTCTTCATTAAAAAGAAGGGTTGACAGGCTTATAAGGAGTTGGGGGTCCATCCATGGAAGGCCATTGCAAGCCTGCAATGTTAAAACCTTTCGGAAGGTGAGAAAGAGCCAGCCAGACACTAGGCTAGGAAAAGGAGGGAGAGGGGAGGACGAAGAAAGAGGAGGGAGGGAAGGAAGGAGGGAGGGAGTGGAGGAAAGAAAGGAGGGAGAAGAGGAGAGCAGAAAGAGCAGAAGGAGAGGGTCATGTTTCAAAACAAAGGCTCCACTCTGAACGCCCCCTGGCCCCGGCCAGCCTGGCTGGGCTGTGGTTTCTACTACATGAAGCGTCCATTGGACGGAACAAGGCCGCGCGCGCGGCCCGGGCCGTGGGCCTCCCGCAGCCCCGGGCGAGCCAGGCCGGGTCGCCGCGCGCGTGGCCAGCCCCGCGCCCCGCGCCCCGCGCCACCGCGCCACCGCGCCACCCCGCGCCACCGCGCTCCCCAGGACCCGCCAGGCCCGGCCTACCTTCCTTCACGCCCGGCAGCTTGGACTGATCCACACTCACGTCGGCCATGGCGTCCGCTCGGCCCCGGGCGCACGGAGACCTCGGCGCACGCCCACCCCGCGGGCCGCCGGCCGCAGCCACCCGCGCGCCCCGGCCGGGTCGAAGCCAAATTCCCCCGGGCCGGAAATGCACCGGAGTCCAGTACGGAGGGAGAGAGGAGACAGAAAGGCGGCGGCGGCGGCGGCGGCGGTGGCGGCGGCGGCGGCGGCGGCGGCGGCGGCAGCAGCGGCGGGGGGGCGGGAGCTGCAGGGCTGCACCGCACGCAGAGGCGTGCGAGCCAGACCGCCTCCTCCTCGCTGGTGTGCCTGCCGCGCCCAGCCCCGGCCGGCCGGCAGCAGCTCCCTGTCCTGGAGGTCCCGGGACCGGACCGCAGGCTGCACCTGCCAGCCCGAGGGGATCGGTCCTGTCTGAGAGCCTCTCTGAGATTGGAGACTTAAATAAAATGCTTACTGAGTGCCAAGCCGCCTCTCTTGTATCTAGGGTTTGAGCATATATATGCACCTTTAAAAAAAAGGGGGGGAACCACACATTGAATTGAAGCACACAGAATTAATAACAATTCTGGGCCCTTCTGAGAAAAAAAAAAAAAAAAAAAAGTGTTCACAGCCACCCGGGAGAAGTGAGTCATCTTCATTCAGCAATAACCAATAAATGTCTACCAAATCTGATGTTCGGTATTGGGGTGGCGAGATTGTGACTTGTACCTGGCTTCCCACTGTTCCAACATGCCACGCACTGGTCTGTAATTCTGACATTTGTGTTTCCCTGAAATGGGCCGGCTTTCGTGTGGATATGCTTTTCCCCGTGGGTACACGCATTCACTTTCCTTTGGGAACTGTCTCATCTGAAGGGAACATGCCTGCCCTAAACTTGTGTCATCGCTGCTCTTATCTTTCAGTCCATTAGTCCACAAGCCATGCATATTTATTAAAGAAAGGGTGTGAGACCAAATCGGGTGGAGCAGACTGCTTCCCCGGGCTTGCTACATTAAGGGCAGGGTAGCAAATTAGTCTTCTGCTTCCTGAGTGGAAGGTCACTCTTACTAGCAGACAAGGAAACTGAACTGAGTGTAACCAAGGATAGGAGAAAGCAAAGAAAAGGGGCACTTTCTGATGGAAACACGGGTAGCACAACAATTCCTCCTCCTAGCTTCGAGGTTTGCTCCCAGGGTTGCTAGACTCTGCAATCTCGCCCCAGCCTCTTCTCAAAGTCCACTGGATCACTTCAGCCACTGGCACGAGCTGGTGTTCCACCTCAGCTCAGAATCCTAGTGTGAGAGGTCAGGACATTAAAATCAGAGAGCAGAAATTAGAGCAGAAATTAGGTCGGGGTTGACAAAGCTGCTGCCCATAGGTCAAATCCAGCGCACTGAATTTGAGTGATTATTTTTATATTTTTTTTAAATACTACATTTTAAAGAACTAAAAATATCTAATCTTTTTATGATTTTTGCCTTTTAAGTCCAAAGTCTAAAGTACTACCAAAGCCTTTACAAGACAAATTTGCACATCCCTATAATAGAGCACTTTTTAAACTAAGTGTGAAGTAGGAAAGTATAGCAAAGCAGGCTTGGGGATATTTTTAGCTGCCCAGCCATATATGGTCTGTTTTGAATTTTCTGTAGTTCTAGGGAACATTTAAAATGACAGTATTTCCTCTTTTCTTTTTTTCTCCTTAGATTATTTCAACTTTTTTACCAAGCTCTACCCTGGGAGACGGACATCCATAGATGTATCCACTTGGCGCTACTCGTTTGTGCTTTCGGTTGAGTTTGACCAGAAGTAATAAAAATCAGAAGGAAGAGAGAAAAGACAGAGTCTGTATGACATTCTTCTTCCTGTATGCTAAATGTAAATATGATGGGCTGGAAGACAACTTGCAAGGGCCCATTCTTTCCTCCCACTGGTTTCCAGGGACCAGAGACAAACACCTGTACACTTTGAGCCATCTCACAGGCCCACAGACATTTATTAAAAATTTACCAGTTAAGATCAGAGAGTTGCTTTAGTTTTTAAGAGTGTTAGTTGCTTTTGCAGAAGATCTGGGTTAGGTTCCCAACACCCACATGGTGGCTCACAATTGTCTGTAACTCTGGTTCCAGGGGATCCAATGCCCTCTTCAGGCTTCAACGAGCTCTAAGCATACATGTGGTGCACATACATACAAAGATGCAGGTAAACACTAACACATGCAATAAAAATAAATCTTTAAAAACCCACCAGCCAAGGTTCCATTTTATTCCTTGCTTTTGAAAATCACTGGTGTTTTTAATGATATTTTTGGAGATTTTGTTGTACTTGTTCAAACTTTTTGTCTTTAAAAGCAAAGGTTTTTCATGCATTCGTCTATAAACAGGCTCTGGCTTAAGCAGTTATAAGTAAATCCACAGCATGACAGGTCTAAAGTATGATGGCTATAAGTAAATCTAATTGGTCCCATATTACTGCAAGTTCATGGCTATTGTAGTTATTTGCCTTGTGAGTTCTAGGGAGCTCTGGCCATTCATAAGGCCTCCCCACTCTTGTACCTATATGGCTAAAATGAGGCCAAAAGAAACTAACACTGCAACAGCCTCTGGTCTTTTTGTTTGGGCTGGAGATGTATACAATTGTAGGAGTATATACTCTTATCCTTAAATGTACTTTGAGGAGGATAGATGGCAAGATTCATATTTCAGTTCTATTGGCTGGGCAGCAGAGACAGGTTTAGATCCCACAAAGAAAATATGACACATTCAGTATTGAGGCAGGAGATAAAAAAGAAACAAAACACTAAGTTGTTGATGATTTTAATGGTATGTTAGAAAAGTGAAAGTCACAGCTGCCCCCATATGAGGTTAAGGTATGCCATAAAAGGAGAACGTGAGGAGGTGTTGGAACCCAGTTAAGCAGGTTTTGAGTGGGTCAAAGTCCAGATTAATACTGAAGATATTTATAGCCATCTAACATAGACTCTTGTTTAATTTCGGAAGAAGTAAGATCAATTAGCCATTGAAAGACACAAAGACCAAAAATATAGAGCAAAATAAGGATTCTCTTTGGGTAGGTAAAAGAGGGTGCACTATGGATATGTCCTTCTAAATAATGATTAGCAAAGCTAGCAGCATATACGAAGGCAAAGCGGCAGGCTTGGCATAGGGAAAAGGTTTTACCAACCGGGGGAAAGGGCAGAAAGGCAGGAGTGAGCCGGTTGTGCAGTGGGGAAATAGGAGAGGAGATAGTTTCTTGGGGTTTTGGTCTTTGTTTCATTTTGTGTTGATTTGCTTTGTCTTTGGAGGCCCCCACTGAGCAGGAGAGACTCAAGATAGGAGACAAATTTGGACTTATCAAATTAGTGTGTAGTAGTTCCCTGGTGAGATGGGGGATGATGAAGGATGGGAGGGTCCTCAGTGGTCTGGGATTCATAAAAGGATTTAAGGGATGGCCTTGTAGATTGAGCCTGAGGATGAGAATGACAGGTTTAATCAGAGCCTGACAGCTTCTTTTTTTATTGCTTCAGGGAGGCATAGGTCTCTAATGATCATGTTGCCTTCCAATGCCCTGCAGGGCTTGGGTGGAATGGTTTCCCAGTGTTGCTAGCTGCCTGGGTCCTGCCAACACCCCTGTGAACAGTCTCTCAGTTGTGTTCTTTTCTGTTAAATCGTGTTGATTGTAACATGTTTCCTGTCTAGAAGCTGACTAATTCAGTGAGGTATTCAAAAGGCCATGGCTTTGCTTTCCTTTAAAACACCCACATTTCTGGCCAGAAGGAAAATGGAAACGAACATAAAAGTTAAAGTCGTGGCTATTCTTAAAGAATCAGCTCCTTTTTAAGAGAGAAAGTAATGCAAAGGAACTAGGTTCCCCATCCAGATTCTAGAGTTGAAGATTTAAAAACCCCCGGCCTGACTGAACTTGCCATCAGTGACTCATACCCACACTGTATCTGCCCCAAATCTGAACAACTCAAGCTCAGGGTTAGAGGACCTTTAGCAGGGGACTCAAAGCAACATGAGGGAATAGATGTTTTTAAACGAATTTAATAAGGAATGAATGTGTGATTAATTCCCAGAACTATGTATTTTAGTATCCTAAAATGTCAGTTTTGAATGCCAATCTAACACATAAGAACTTTTATCTATGAAGAAGCATGGGTACCAAAAATTACTTTTTTAAAAAAAGATGTGATAGGTTTTCAACTTGAAGAAGCTTAGCTGGTGTGATGGCATATTCAATTTCAGATACAGGAGATAGAGGTAGCAGGTTGTACATTTGAAACCAGCCTGGGCTATCAGTACCCATCTCACACACACACAAAAAAAAAGAGCAAGGCAAGAATAATTTTATATTATTAAAAAATCTCCTATTGGACTGTGTAGAAAATGATCATTAGAAATCTACTTGGAAAACGTAAGACTACAGACATTGGAGCAATCAGAAAATACACTCTGTGACAGCAGAGTCTCATATGTGTTGTGTTGACTATCCTCACTAATACTTAGACTAGTCATTCATACATAATAAGCATTCAGTAACTATTATGGTTAGAAATGGACAAGGTTATCTAATTGTATTATCAACAAACCTCACAAATAGAAAGGGACGAACAGGAAACAACACGGACAAACGAATTAATGACTCTAGACCTTGACAACACAGGAAGGAAGGAAGGGCTGCACATGGAGTTATACAGAGCAGAAAAGACTCCCGTCTCCTGTTTGACAATCAGTTCTTCCTGCCTCATCAAGAGGATGTACCTAAGAGATAAGAGAGCTACTCCACAACGATGCTGTGAATAGGATAGTCTACCTACATCAAGGAGATCCTGTGTCCTCCTTCCACCCCCAGACGCCATATCAGTATACAATAGGAGGGTTAAATGAAGGACATATTTTTCAAGTTTAGAAGCTAGACCTGCTGTATCAAAAGGCATAAAAGATCTAGTTTCTTCTGAAGCCTCTGCCTCTTTGTCTTGCCGGTGTCTGCCTCATTCATGGGTTCCCGTGAAATCTCCTTTCCGTGTGTACGCAACCAATAGGTCTATTCTATGCCTACATTTCTTTTTCTTATTCACAAGTATCAGTCGTGTTAGGAGTGAGCCCACTCTTACGTTCTTATTTTAACCTAATTGCCTGTGAAAGGCCCTGCCCCCCAATACAATCCCATTCGGAAGTACGCGGAGTTAGCCATTCAGCATATGTCTTTAGGGGAGATACACAACTCAGGTATGAACAGATACTACCACGATCTCAAGTGCAGAGACCTATGTTCAGTTTCCAGCAACCATGTCAAGCAGATCACAGCTGTCTGTCCCCAGCTCTAGGGGAAGATCTTAAGTCTTCTTCTGGCTTCTGCAGGCACATGCACTCATATGTACATACCCACACAGAGGCACACATATAGACATAATTTAAAAAATAAAATAAAATATTTTGCCGTAAAGAAATAAATAAAGTGGAAAGCGTTCTTAGCAGTCTATAAGAGACGTGACTTGAGAGCCACCCAAATCCTTCACATACCATTGCAAAGTCACTACTTAATTACAGCTCTTCTGGAAGAAGCCGATACTCATGTTCAGCAGTATCTCATTCTTCTCCTGAATTCCTCTTTTTCTATTAAACCCTGTGCTTAAGATTTATGTCACAAGCCTGGCGGTGGTGGCGCACGCCTTTAATCCCAGCACTCAGAAGGCAGAGGCAGGCAGATCTCTGTGAGTTCGAGGCCACCCTGGGCTACAAAGTGAGTTCCAGGAAAGGATCCAAAGATACACAGAGAAACCCTGTCTCAAAAACAAAACAAACAAACAAACAAAACCAAAAAGATTTGTGTCACAAATGTCTTCATCTCCAGCTCTCCTTTAAATTCTTTCCTTCATCAAAGTCACTGGTTTGGCCTGAACAGAGGTCTTGAAGGGAGAAGTGAACTCTTCAGGCTGCTGTGTACAGTGGAGTGGACCTGTGCCTCTGTCACTGCTGGTGACAGTACTGAACAGGAGTTCAGGAGCCTTAACCAGACTTTCATGTAGCCCTGCTACCCAATCCCTTTCAGTATAATCCACCAGCCATTATCCCCAAAATCCTCTTGGCTCCCTGTTGAATGTCACCTTTTCCTTCCATTCCTAATGAAGACTGTTACCCAAAGATTTTGCAGCCACATCAGTTCCCTAAATTGGTAACCATATGATTTAAGTACCAGTAACCCAAGGACCCAAACGTGCCTCTTGATCTTCTTTTCACCCCATTGTCTATTACAGAATGTGGTCCACAGCTCTTCTTAAGTACTTGCAGCATCTTTGAGGCTCACACTCATCTCTCACTGTACCGCTCATGACAGTTACCTGTACTTCTGGGTAACTTCTCACCCCTCAAAACTGATAGCCCTTTCTCACTGTCCTGTCATCCTGTACCTCACTGACAGAAGGAGTGTCTCCACAGACAATCCTTCTGGTAACATCATCTCTTTATCTTTGATCTCCTACCTTCCTATCTTTGTCAGTTCCCTGCTGCGAACGGCACAACATCACAGACTGGGTAAAGGACAAAGTAAAGTGGTTTACTTCACTTACAATCTGATCCAAGATAAGATGGATGCATCCGATAGTAACCTTCCTGCTGACAGAGCCCAAGGCAGTGGAGAGCATCACATGGCAAGAGGTAAGATGTATATGAATATGTGTACGTGCGCATACACACACATGCATGCTTACGTATCTTTCTCGCCTTGTTCTTATGCAGTCAACACTATTTAATCATAGGACCTTTATCCTGACAGCCTTATCAAAACCTAAGAACCTCCCACCTCTCCATATTTTAGACATGTTAGCCAGGCAGTTGGATTGTTTCCATCCTCACAGTGGGGATTAAACTACAACACAACAGAGTGGGCAAGGATTCAAACATAATAGCACTTACAAAGATCTACCCCACCCAGACCTCAACCAGACACTCCCAGAGCCATTTAGAAGCAATGTTATTTATACTACAATCCTTCATCTGTCTCTCCCGTTACTAGGACCCCAACTCTGACTGTTCTACAACCACACCAGAACCTGTAATCCATTTGGCCTCCCATTTTGTAATTACTCCCACTTGACTTTCCTCCCTCCCCCCAGCATCCTTCTTCACTGGTTTATAGTCTGCATCACATTGTGATAATCTCTCCCTAACTGATATACTTGATCCAATTGCCAGTCTTCCTCAGAGTTACTTTCATAGCAGTATCACAAACAGAAATAATCTGCTACTGATTATACATATTTTCATGGTAAATTAATTTCCTTTTCCAAGAGGCATCGTGTCTTACACTTCCAAGGTCCTTGGTGATCTTTATAATTAATCTCATAGGTTACTGTGAAAACAGAAGCATTGGTAAAATGACCCCCCATAATTTACAGGTGCAGGACTATTGTAAAGCTCTCCAATCTCTGTTAGACTAGAGTTGTTATAATAAAGTTCCACAAATTCATATGTGTACAAAGAACTATCTGAAGACTTCACAAGTGACAAATTTCTTATAAAACAAGTTTCAAATGTTTACATAAACATGAGAGTTCAAGTAATAAATATAATTTTGTTTGCAATTATTACCAAAATCATAAGATTTTTTTGATTGTGTGCTTTTAAAAATTATGTATGGAGGGAGATCTTAATTTAAAAAATCTTTAAGTTGAAAACTACTAGAACTTTTATACCAATGACCCACACATTCAAGGCTTTTGTAAGAAAGAGGCCTTCTACAACGAATGCTTTGCAGATGGTCTGAGAGCCTGAATCCAGGCTTGGTAAAATGAAAAGTATCTAGAAGAATCACCTGTCTGCAGAAAAAAAAATGAAAAGAAAGTCTATTACAAAAATCACATAATGTATTCTTACAAAAATATCCTTATAATCCCCAACATCGAACTAAAAGTTATTAGATGTGAAAAAAGTAGACACAAAAGAAAAATGTAAAAAAGTGAAAAAAAAAATGAATCAATGAGTCCAGAGACTGAGATGGCCCAAATTCTGGATTTAATAGGCAAGAACATAAATAGATTATCATAAGCAAGTATTACATGTAAATTGTTGACCTAAAGGGAAATACATGCTCTTAGTGAGTTCTCGGTTGGGGAACCTCAATACAGAAGTAAAACTACATAAAAAGGCATGAACAGACATTTGAATGAATGTAGACGCAAATTTCATGATAATGAAAGCAAATACCAAGTGACATTAATGAAACTAAATTTCCATGGTTGAAGTGTTGAAGATTTGCATAGGAGGAGAAAGCGTGGACAGTTCTCTTTTCATGTACCAGGTCAAGTATAAAACCTGACAGATTGTATAAAAATTACAACAGTGACCCATATATGTCATAAAAATAAAAAAAAGGTCTTGGACAAAATATTAGCAAATCAAATCAAGACGTGTACAAATGGCTTAAAATATAAGAAGCAATGTGGTTGGGTGTGATGGCACATACCTGTAATACTATCAATCACTTGTGAGAAAGACAGTACTAGGGAGCTCTTACCAGTTTCCAGTTGTTATCCACACTTTATATTGCATCTCTCAAAACAGTAATTTTTATTATGTATATGCTATAATTGTCTAAACAATAAACTTATAAGAAATCAAAAAAATACTAGAAATAAAAGCCAAGAACAAAGTTTAAGGTCAATCTACATAAATAATTATATCTCCATCTAGTCACAATTAGTTGGAAATTTTTTTAAATTGACACCCTTTATTGTAGCGTCAAAAGGCTCATATGTTTTAGGCTGAAGTTTGTCAAAGGTAAGCAAGGCTTCAAATCTGAGCATTACCGTTGTAGACTGCTCATAGAAACTGAAGACAATCTGAAGTAGAGAATTGTCCCTTGTTCACCAGTTGAAAAATGAATATTTTTAAGAGGCCAATTTTCTCAACAAATATATATATGTCTGTATGTATATGCAGTGCAGTTCCACTAAAAGTTAGGGTTTGGGGTAGAAGTTGACAATTAATATAGATATGTGAACACTAAACTTATCAAAAACAATAAGGACAAATAAAAAAGTCGCTGGAAAGAAACAGCTTCCCTATTTTACTAGAAATCTACAGTGTTCAAGGCTGCCATGTTGCCATGGTGAAGTGGGTCAGTGAATGAAAGAGACTATGTAGACATTCAATTGATTAGATTGTTTTATAAAGATGCCAAAGTAATTCAATGAGAGGATCATCCTGGCAACAACTGAAGAAACTAGGATTTTGTAGGAAAGGCTTTGACAGTTCCTACTACTAAATATACTTGACCTCCATGGTCCTATATATTCTGCAAGCACATGGACAGCAAGAAAAAAACCATTACCTTTTAATGTTTCTCTCTTTTCTGTCCTGTCTGTCCTGTGTCTTTACTCCCAATAACCTCAAGCTCCCCAATGCAGTATTACAGTATATCAAGCTCTGCAGCTTCTGGTTTCTCCTGGCTTCAGGCAGTTAACTGAAGAAATTACTCAAACACTGAGACTACAGTACCCATTCTGGCTGTAGGGACTCATTCATCCAATTATTGCCTAAACAAAGTGGCCGTGACTGGCCCTTTGCAAGCACAATCACCATTATTACTCACTTTTGGTTGAGTAGAATGAACTGCAGATGGACAGCCACTGAGAGGTGAATGGTTGTTCTAGTTGATTGGCTTAGAACCTGGCATGGCAGCACAAACCTGTAATCCAACACTTGGGAGGATGATGCAGGAGATTTCATAAGTTTGAAGGACAGTTTCAGATGTATAATGAGTTTCAAGCCATCCTGAGCTAAATAGTAAGATCTCTGTCACAAAGCAAGCCAACAATTGATGTTATGGCAGTAATTGTAATTATCAAATTGAGAGAGCTACAGAAAAGAAATAAATGTGAACTTGATGGACCTCTTGTGACAAAGGAAAAGAGTGGATCCCTATCAGAGGAACTGACCTTGCCACTTACCAGAAGAAGACAGTCTAAATTAAAGACCACATCGAGGACTCAACTATGCCTGTTGTCTCTTCAAGACCTTAAAAGTCCCAACCACATGTATCTGTGTCTCATTACCACTTACTGGGAATTCCAGAGAGTGGTCCTGACCAAAGTCCATCCTGGTCAGTATTTAATTAAAGCTTGCTTTAAATTTGGCTCAAAATTGTGGATCTGGTTTTTCTCTTTCGATTCTCAGGATTGTTAACCAGAATTTTCCTAGTCAATTCACCTGTGTGATTTTTGTAACAAACAACTGGACTACAGTAGATGTGGGAAGACTTGTATAATTTCAACCACATTGTAACTTCCGTAATCGCTTGTGTCAAGTGTCAAGGACTGTGAAGGATTTGTGATAAGTCTCCACTTGCTAGTCAGTAAGCTAGTGTGCCACATTTCATGAATGTTGACAGAAAATATAATACTCCAGAGTTAGGAGACAAAATGGAGTGATTTCTGCTTGTTTGCTTTGTTTTTACAGAAAGAACAATAGTCAGAACGAACATCCATCAGCATCCCAGCCTTCATTCGCCAAGGGTAATAGCAGGACAGCCAGGAGGTATCTACCTACTTAATGGATGTGTTACAAGAGAGGAGCCTAAAGCTTAGGCACCCTGAATCTTTTATAATGGGCCCTATCTTCCATGATCTTTGACTTGGTGAGGCATATTGTCTTTCTTATTCTAAACTAGAAATAAACCTATTGTTTGTCTGAGGAGAAGGCACTCTGCCTTTCGAGGTTGACTGTAATTCAAACATCCTTGAAAATATAGTCTGGAGCAAAGGGGGACCCATGCCTCTGCTCACAAGATAGGTGGGAACCTTGGCCACTGAAAAGTGGCTCCAACAGCAGACATAGTATCGCTCTTAAAGAACAAGAGCTAAGCACTGGAACTTTGCTATGCTGTTATCAAATCAGTGATCTCATTAGGAACAAATACAGTTGGCCTTTACATGGCTCTATGCCGCTACCACTGTATTTTGTAATATAGTCCTAAGGTTCCCTGAGCATGTTGATTTTTTTCCATTTTTTTGGTGAAATACCACAATAAGCTGTTCAATAGACATCATCATTCTCATTGGCTCTATGTCAGTTTTGTTAATACAACAGAGTGGCTGACACCACCAGGTTATGATGGAAGCGGTAGAGCAATAGAAAGCTCCTGGTGCTCCTTCCCGCTGTGAATGAACCATTCCTTTCAGCAGTCTAGATTTACCCTTCACTGCTGACTGCACTTTCCTGTGAAACAGCATCTCATGGGGTTGCCGTTTCCCATCCATTCCTCACCTTTGTATATGTGTGTGTGTGTGTGTGTGTGTGTGTGTGTGTGTGTGTGTGTGTGTGTTGTATTCCTTTGTATTCTTCAATAAAACATCAGTATGGAATTTTGTCTAGGGTGTTTCCTCTTAAAAGACTCAGGCTAAGGTGGAGTGACCCAGAATGCAGAGGGCATATTGAAACATAGTTGGTGAGAATTTTGTATAGCTGTGTTAAATCCAGATCATGGAGAATTTTCAGTGTGGACTTAAGGATTAAGAGCCTGCTTCCTTCCAATGATGCGCAGTTATGTATTCAGACAGAGTGGCAAGAACAAGGCTTCACATCAATAAAAACGACTCAGGCATTCATTAGCTAATTAAACTGAGGAGCTGATGTTGCTGGTTCTCTCTCTTCCCCAAGTCCTTCTGGACCTTTCATTTAATTACATCACTCCTGCCAGTAACTCCTCTGCCCTGTCAGGAGGGACAAAGGTCAGAAGTGAATTAGGCTTCTGCAGGGAATTAGTGAAAAGCCTGGCAGCAGCCACAGGCAAGAGAATCATCCCTCCTTGCCTTCCCACTCTTCCAAGAGGACTGGCTGGTGTCCATGCAGCATAAGGACCCCAAACCAAGCCCTTTGTACTTTGTTATTAATGAGGATAGTGCATTAGGCAATGTTTGGAACTAATACAGAATCCAGTTAGTATTGTGTGTTTCATACTTTTTTTTTTTTTTGGTTAGGGTAAAACAAGAAGAGATAAATTAACAGACAATAATTTTCTCCTCTATAACCTTGGGCTGCTGGTGCTAATGCTTTCAGGTTGAACAGGTGCTTAAGGACTGCTAGGTTTTTTTTTTTTTTCTTTTTAGGTAATATATTCTTAGATACTACTGCCACATTCCTATGTTTATTCTGATGCTCACAGAGAAGATCTGTTCTTGGGCTGTAAGGGATAGAGCTGGAAGTGTCTCTCTCATACTAAAGCTGCTACAGGCCAAAGGATTGATTCTGGGGATTTCATATCAGATTTGGGCATCTTCATTGTAGAGTCCAATGGGGAGGGGAAAGAGTCAGATAAAGAGAGAGAGAAAGAAAGAGTTACTTTTCTAGTAAATATGACAAAATACTTAAGAAAACCACTTAAGAGGAGGCAGATACATATCATCTTTTGGTGTCAGGGGTAACACTCTGCCTTGGTAGGATCTTATGGTGTCAGAGGTAACACTGCCTTGGTAGGATCTTATGGTGTCAGGGGTGACACTCTGCCTTGGTGGGATCTTATGGTGTCAGGGGTGACACTCTGCCTTGGTGGGATCTTATGGTGTCAGGGGTGACACCCTGCTGTGGTGGGGAAGACACTGGCCCTGCTTACAGTGGCAGGACTGTGCAGCAGCCAACTGCCCCACTGCATCTAGGCAGAAACAGAGCTCAGGACCAGGAGTGGGACAGGCTGTGACCCTCACAGGTCTAAACACAGTCACTTACTTACACTACCAGACCTCAACCACTAATAGTTTTACAGCCTCCCCAAACTGCAGCACCAGCTGGGGACCAGGCCCTCAACCACAGGAGCTTGTGATAGGACATTTCCCACTCAAGCAGGAAAGGAAGTGATTTCGCTTCCCCAAACTGGGACACCTAAACACGTTAAGAGAAGTCTCTTCCCACATTGACACTAGCTCCAGTATTACACAGGGAAAGGAAAAAGATGTGGGTATGGGAGTGGAGGAGACAAGAGCTATGTATAGCAATTCCAGCCAGGTGGGGGTCTGATCGGTCTTGCTCTGTGGGGTCCCCTGCTTCCAGAGCTTGAGGAGTACTTAAAGTTCTCAGCATGAGACAGTTTATGTAAACCTTAATCGCTCTGATTTGAGACAAGCTGGGAAAGAGAGATCACTTAAAAGGAGACAACAGATTGGAGGGGCAGACAGACTCAAGAAAGATAAGAACCAAGTCCTTCTTAAGAGACAAAGGAAAGTTTCAAAGGAGTCGATTCAACCCTAGGAAGATGTGAGCTGCAACTGCCAGCAAAACTGATTGTTTCTACCACCCCTGCTTTCAGGGAATCCATCCCAACTCCACCTGTCATGTTTCTACAGCCCCTGTCTTTCAGGAATCCATTCCTCCCAACTCCACCTGTCATGTTTCTACAACCCCTGTCTTTCAGGAATCCATTCCTCCCAACTCCACCTGTCATGTTTCTACAACCCCTGTCTTTCAGGGAATCCATTCCTCCCAACTCCACCTGTCATGTTTCTACCACCCCTGTCTTTCAGGGAATCCATTCCTCTCAACTCCACCTGTCAGCGAAGCTCTTTGTAGTGCCAAAAAATCTGAATTCACTCCATTACAGTAATTAATGGACTTAGGATCAGCTGAGCTGAGAAGTCATAGCTAGGCAGGAACTACAAATTATATAAGTCAGCATAAAGTCTCCATGAATATGGACTCCTTCTAATGGTTTCTCTCAGAGGAAGAAATCTCGTTGGAATAATGGCATTTTTAACTGGAATCTCATCTTTTTTGTTTGTTTGTTCATTAGAGTATTTTTGTTGTTGTTGTTTTGTTTTGTTTCTTTGTTTTTTTGAGACAGGGTTTCTCTGTGGAACAGCCCTGGCTGTCCTGAAACTTTTTTCGTAGACCAGGCTGGCCTTGAATTCCCAGAGATCTGCCTGCCTGCCTCTGACTCCTAATTTCTGGGATTAAAGTGCATGCCATCATGCCTGGCATCAATTTCTTCTTAATGCATTATCATTCAAACAGGCACTGCTGAAAATATTAAAAATTTTGTTAATAAAACTAATATGAATTTTTCAATACATAACTTCATGTATTAATAAATATATCAATATCATTGAAGGTTTTATATAGGAAACCCTGAAAAATATTGTGGCACAAAGGCAAAATGGAATCTATGGAGCATGGTGGCATCATGAACAGCTTGGAACCAAGCAAAATCAACGTTCTGTATGCATTGGGTTGGAGCTGCTCTCTTGTACTTCCTGTAGAGCTTTGGGTCTCCAGATATAAGGAGACAAATTCTTCCTCTGGCCTGACTAAGGAAAACATGAGTTCCTACACTTGGTTGGCCACCAAGAAAGGAGTGGGGTCCATCTAGAGAAGGAGTAATGAACATTAGTCAAAGAAAGGAAGGTAACACATCAATACCATCTGCCAGGCACTGTGCTAAATCCATGTTACACCATGTTACATCCATTTCCCCTGTAATTTCCATGACAAGCTGAAAGAAGTATGGTGCAAGGAAAAATGAGGAATTACTATTTTTATTTTCACATAACCAAGAATTTAGTGGGAGACAGAGTTTGGCTGAGTGGCTGAAATACTAATAGAATGCAAAAAGTGGACAAGCAGATGTTAGGATGCAAGTGTGAGAAGGTTGAAGCAAATAATTCTGCCCTAAGGAGAATCAAGGAATCTTGTAAATTAGAAAGTATGACCTGATTAAAGATAATCAATTTTCTAGGCATAATGAGCAAAGGATGAGGATTTTTCTAGGAAAAAAAAATAGTGGGAACACAGGACGGTCTCTTGAGAGCATTCTCTTACCTGCTCTGCATGGTAAGGCAAGGTCTGAGCAAGAGAAAAGGAACAGCTGAAATCGAGGTTAAAGATGAGCACAAAAGACTCCAGAGAACGGCATCTAATAGAGGTAGGAAAGGGGCCAAGTGCAGACACATTACACATGAGTCAGACTCTATGAAGGGACAAAGGCTTTATATGAATCAGTAGTCCGAATCAAAAAGTCACACAGAAGGTGAAAGGGTGCACAAGTTAACAGGGAGGCTCATTATTTGATGGCATTTTCATAGAAAAGATTTTTCCTATACAGCCTCCTTTAGTTCCAGACCCTGTTTCTGTGGGAGGCCTACCATCTTCTTTTGTGATAACTCTCAATAGAGTTCTTTCTCACAGATATCAACATTATTTGTCATACCATGTCAATCATCATGACTACATTCAGTTACCCTCCATCTCACTCACCCAAGGTCATATAATTCCTCTATGTAGGAGGCTAACAGATATATATATCACCCTTTTCTTTTTTGGGTCTGAACTTAGTGCTTCAGATCTGCATGATTTTGAAAACATCTATCCTTTTACTTTCCTTGGAATACCCTTGCTGTGTATGGAATAGTTGAAAACTTATTCTGTCCAACAGGTAATGTTTGAGTGCTGCACAAACAGATCCACAGATCTATTCATTTAATCATTACCTATCTCTGGGGGACAGATGGGACCAACAATTCTGGTTGTTGAGACAGATTTAGTTATACATTAGATAGACTTAGTTATAAATTAAGCAATGCAGATGACACTGTGGAAAAACCCAAATCCTATACGGATACTTGATTTAGAGTGAGGATATGTGATTTGCAGGAAAATCTCATGGTTCAGTGACATTTCAGTGACAGGCTATGACTGGGTAATGAACTTCATCGTGAAGAATCAATAAGAGATTTGGTTGAGGAAGTAACACTTTCACTGAAGTTTAAAATGCAGAGGGAAAGAAAAAGGAATGTAGAGACAAATGGACAGAAATGCGAGGGGCTTCCTCACAGGTGCAAACTTTCTGTGGCAGAAATAAGCTTGGAAAATTTGAAGAAATGAAAGACCGCATCTGTGGTTGAGTTATGTCAAATAAAGATAGACATGGATGAGATTGGAGAAGTGGGTGAAGACTGTAACGCAAGACCTTCTGGTCCATATTGAACCACTTTCATATTGGCAATGAAACAAATGTCAAAAGGTGTTAAATAAATGTATTATGGATGAGCATTTACATTTCCCAAAGATTATTCCAGGGACTTTGAAAATGTATTGACGGGAGGCACTGTAGGCAGGAGAAGACTTGTTAATGAGGGTGTTTTATTTGTACCAATGTAAAATGTTATCTTTCTGGTTCTTAAAAGAAAAGAGAAGAGAATAAAAAGATTCACAGAGTTAGAAGGTGTAAGAGAAAATGCTGTGACACTGGAAAATGAGCAGTAATGGGAAAACGGAGGTTCTCTAATGGTGCGTGTGAATAAGGCCTATTTAGTAAAGCAGTGATTACAAAATGAAAAGAGAAACTAGGAGCTAAGCATGAGATTCAGTTTTAGGCATCACTGAGAAGCTTATGAGCAACCCAGGTAGCCAAGCCTCTTGGGATATGTAATTTTGTTACTCAAAAGAAAGGTAAGAAAAGAAGAATAAATTCTGTTTTCACTGGCTGGTGGTAGAAATCCAAAGCACGATCTCCTAAGAGCAGGCTGAAGGGTAATATCAAAAGAGAACAGAGTTGAAGCCTGAGAAGGTCCAGGCTTTTTAAGGCCAGAGAAGAAGGAACTGAGAAATGGGGATAAGTGACATGGGAGAGAACCAGGGAGTTTCCCTTAGATAAGAATGAACTCAGCAGTGAAGACCGGGAGAGCATCTAGGGAAAGGAGAGGGTAAGTCTGTGATGGATTAAATAAATAAGTTCTAGCAGGGTGACTAGAACATGTGACTGCGAAGCCACCTGTATTGGAAAGGTACTCCCTTATAGTAGCCGCTCATCCCCCATCTCTGTGCTTGACCTAACTCCTGTGTGACTAATAGGTAAATTGTTTTGGAGTGCACTAACAGACTAACAGTGTCCACCCAACCCAAGGCTAAGAAAATCATCGGATAACATCAGAACCCAATACACAGGTTTTTGTGCTTTATTCTTATCTACCTACCAGGTGTTTCCATCAATAGATCTGAAAGCACCCTAACCTGCCGAGCCATCTCCAGAGCCCAGGCTATTTATTAATATTAATATTAATAGGGTTTTGCAGTTTTCTGAATCAGATAATGTTATGTCTCATTTGTCCTTTATGCTCAGGACCACTTTGGTTATTTGGTGAGCTTTGAATTTCCTTATAAATTTTCCTTCCTTCCCTTCCTTTCCTTCCTTTCTTCCTTCCTGCCCCCTCTGGGTTGTGTGTGTGGGTGTGGGTGTGTGTGTGTGTGTGTGTGTGTGTGTGTGTGTGTGTGTGTGTGTGAAGTCCAAGTCCATAGGCCAGGCAAGCCTTCTCCTAATGAGCTGAACATCCAGCTGTTTTGTCCCACTGTTGTTTGTTTACTATTTATAAGAAAACTGTCACTGGACTTTTGAGGGGCTGTACTGAATCCATGTACTGCTTTAGAGTGTGGCCATTTACACTTCCAAACTGTGACCTCACAGGTCTTCTTCATCAACTTTAATGAATATTTTATATTTTGTATGTACAGGTCTTTTGCCTCCTTAGTTAAGACCACTCAAGTACTTTACTTTTGGGGTGTTACTATAAAGGACTGGTTTCTTGTCACACACTGTCATCATCTTAACTGTGTTGTAGCTTTTTTTATTTCTTTTGCTCTCTTGTCTTCTCTGTGATTAGAACATTTTCCCTTGCGGTGTGCTATGAATCTTCAGCACTTGAACTCCTGGGTATGTGCTATAGAGATTTAGTAGTTATGACAGGAGCTACCTGCAGCATCTTATAGTCATGACAGGCTATTTTAAGATGACTAGGACTTAACTTTGAAATAAAACCACCACACTTTTCACCACACATCCCCTTTTGAAACAGGGTCTCTCTATCTCTGTATAGCCCTGGTTGGCCTGGAACTTGGTGTGCAGACAAGGCCAGGCTGGAACTAATTCACAGAGATCCCCCTGCGTGGGCCTCCTGAGTGCTGGGACTAAAGGCATGCAACACCATGCCAGATTATATTATATTTCTGATGTTCCACTTTAAATGTTTTTTAAACCATGTCTTATCTAACAAATTATGGTCAAAATTATTATCACAAATGCTATTGTCTGTGCTTTTGTGTTGAATAGTGAGGGATTGTCATGCTACCTCCAGGAACGTGAGTTTCTTGTATAATAGTGACTTCATACTTTCACCCCCATGTATCTGTATGCTTTCCTTTCATTGTGATGAATTCCATTTATGGTTTGTTGTGCATCTGATGGTCATGAGCCTACTCGGGCTTCAGGCATCTGGGAAAACATTTTCCTCTCTATGAAATGTAGCTTGAGAGTTATTTTTCTTTACTTTGTCAATATCTTGTAAATAAGACAGGAAAAAAAGAATTGTTGAGTTTACATTAAGCTTACTAAATCAAATATTTGTTTGTCAAAAAAACTGCAGAAAATCCATCCATTTAGAAGTGAATCATCATAGTCGAAATTAGTTTGCAACTTTCAAGACCATGCTCACAGGCTGTGGTGCATTTCAGTGGTAGAGTGGTTAGTTACTTAGCCGTGGGTTTGATATCCAGCAACACACGCATGCACACACACACATACACACGCACACACAAACACATATGTGCACACACACACACATACATAAACCCTCATACATATATTCACACAGGCAACAACAATAATGGAAATTAACAAAAATCACCTTGAGAATTGAGATTCCAGTGAATTTTACATTAAAGATTAGAACAAAATCTTTTTTATACTTAACTGTAAGATTCACTTTTATTTTTATATTTATGTTTTTATTTATGAATGTAAATAATTTTAAATATCTATAAAATATGTTTAAAAATTTACGTATGGCGAGCCAGCCAGCAGGTGAGAGAACTGTAGGCAGGCAGCACCACCACCTCTGTCACCCACTGGACTCTGTTCCCTCAAGCCACACTCTGCTGCCCAGCCATACCCACCCCAGCATCCTCTCCCTGGACAACGCTCTCTGGCAATCAGCAGACCTTATAGTCACAAACAACACCCACACCAACTGGAAATACAGCAGTCCCTATAGGCACAGGCACCATCTACACCAGGTGAAAGCACAGATGGTTAAAAAATCCATCCTAAGAACACATCCAACAACATAAAGGGCAATATGGCACCACCAGAACCCAGCGGTCCTACAAGAGCAAGACCTGAACATCCCAATACAGATGAAGCAGAAGAAAACAACCTTAAAAATAACTTTGTGATGATGATAGAAGCCCTTAAAGATGAAATGAAAAATTCCCGTAAGGAAATTGAGGAAAAGACTAACAAAAACTTGGAGGAAATCAATAATCTCTTAAAGAAATCCAAGAAAAAAATAATCAAACAGGTGAAGGAGACAGTTCAAGACATAAAAATCAAAATAGAGTCAATAAAGATAACACAAACTGAGGGCATTCTGGAAATGGAAAATATGGGTAACAAACAGGAAGTACAGATGCAAGCATCTTCAGCAGAATACAAGAGATGAAAGAGAGAATCTCAGGAATTGAAGGTACAATAGAGAAAGTAGATTCATCGCTCAAAGAAAATGTTAAATCCAAAAAATTATTAACACAAAACATCTAAGAAATCTGGGACACTATGAAAAGACCAAACCTAAGAATAATAGGGATAGAAAAAGAAGAAGAATTCCAGCTAAAATGTGAAGAAAATACATTCAATAAAATCATAGAAAAAAACTTTCCCAACCTAAAGAAGGACATGCCTATGGAGGTACAGAAAGCTGAAGAACACCAAATAGACTGGACCAAAACAAAGGTCCCCTCACCACATAATAATCAAAACACTAAACATACAGAATAATGAAAGAATATTAAGAGCTGGAAAGGAAAAAGGACAAGTAACATATAAAGGCAAACCTATTAGAATTATACCTGATTTGTCAATGGAGTTCTAAAAGCCAGAAGTTCCTGGACAGGCATTTTGCAGACACTAAGAGACCGTGGATGCCAGCCCAGACTACCATATCCAGCAAAATTTTCAATCACCATAGATGGAGAAAAAAAGATATTCCATGACAAAACCAAATGTAAATAATACCTATCCACAAATCCAGCCCTACAATAAGCACTAGAAGGAAAATTCCAACCTAAGGAAGGTAGCTGCACCCACAAAAGCACAGGCAATAGATAATCTCACACCAGCAAGTCCCAAAGAAAGGAAACACAAAACACACTACCACTACCACAACCACCACCAAAACCAAAATATAACAGAAATTAACAATCACTGATCAATAATATCCTTTAGTATAAATGGACTCAATTTGCCTATAAAAAGACAGAGGCTAACAGAATGGATATGAAAACAGAATTCAACCTTCTGCTGCTTACAAGAAACACATCTCAACTTCCAAGACAGACATTACTTCAGAGTAAAGAGTTTGGAAAAGATTTTCCAATCAAATGGACCTAAGAAGCAAGCTGGTGTAGCTATACTAATCTCTAACAAAATAGAATTCAAACTAAAATTAATCAAAAGAGATGGAGAAGGACATTTCATATTCATAGGAAAAAATCCATCACAGAAAAAATTCTGAACATTTATGACCCAAATATAAGGGCATCCACATTTTTAAAAGAAACATTACTAAAGCTTAAATCACACATCAAACCCTGCACATTAACAATGGGAGACTTCAACACCCCATTCTCACTAATGGAGAGGTCTGCCAGACAGAAACTTAACAGAGAAGTAAGGAAACTAACAGATGTTATGACTCAAATGGACTTAACAGACATCTACAGAACATTTCACCCAAACACAGAAGAATATACCTTCTTCTCAGCACCTCATGGAACTTTCTCTAAAGTTGAACATATGCTTGGTCACAAAGCAAATCTCAACAGATACAAAAAAAAAAAACGGACTAACCCCCTTTATCTTATCAAATCTCCATGGGTTAAACTTATAATTCAACAACAATGCAGACTATAGAAAGCCTGCAAACTCATGGAAACTGAACAAACCTCAACTGAATTACTACTGGGTCAAGGAAGAAAGAAAGAAAGAAAGTAAAGACTTCCTAAATTTTAATGAAAATGAATGCACAACATACCCAAATATGGGACACTATGAAAGCAGTGCTAAACTGGATGTCTGCATGTAGAAGAATGCAAATAGATCCATCTCTATCTCCCTGAAAAAAAAAAAAAACCTCAAGTCTAAGTGGATCAAAGACCTCAACATGAATCCAGTTACACTGAACTTCATAAAAGAGAAAGTGTAACGTAGCCTTAGATGCATTGGCACAGAAGACTACTCCCTGAATAAACACCAGTAACACAGACACTGAGATCGACTACTAATAAATGGGACCTCCTAAAACTGAAAGGCTTTTGTAAGGCAAAGGACACTGTCAATAAGATAAAACAGCAGCCTACAGAATGGGAAAATATCTTCACCAACCTCATATCTGACAGAGGGCTGTTCTCAAAAAATATATAAAGAACACAAGAAACTAGACATTAAAATACCAAATAACCCAATTAAAAAATGAGCTAGAAATCTAAACAGAGAATTCTCCACAGGAGAATCTCAAATGACCAAAATACGCTTAACGAATTATTCAGCATCCTTAGTCATCAGGGAAATGCAAATCAAAACAACTCTGAGATGTCATCTTACATCTGTCAGAATGGCTAAGATAAAAAACACCAATGACAGCTTATGTGGGAGGGGATGTAGGGTAAGTGGAACACTCCTTCGCTGCTGGCGGGAGTGCAAATTTGTACAGCCACATTGGAAATCAATATGGTCATTTCTCAGAAAAATGGGAATCAATCTACCTTAAGACCCAGCTGCCGGGCGGTGGTGGCGCACGCATTTAGTCCCAGCACTTGGAAGGCAGAGGCAGGCGGATCTCTGTGAGTTTGAGGCCAGCCTGGTCTCCAAAGCGAGTTCCAGGAAAGGCGCAAAACTACACAGAGAAACCCTGTCTCGGAAAACGAAAAAAAAAGAAAAAAAAAAAGACCCAGCTTTATCAGTCTTGGGCTTATATTCAAAGGATATTCAATCATACCATGAGGACATTTGCTCAACTATGTTTATAGGAGCATTATTCATAATAGCCAGAACCTGGAAACAACCTAGATGCCCCTCAACCAAAGAATGGATAAGGAAGCTGTGGTACATTTACACAATGGAGTATTACTCAGCTGAAAAAAAAAAGCAGTGAAATTTGCAGACAAATGGATGGAAATAGCAAAAATTATTCTGAGTAAAGTAACTCAGACCCAGAAAGACAAATAAGGTATGTACTCACCCATAAGTGGATATTAGCATTAAAGTATAGGATAACCAACCCACAATCCACAGCTCCCAGAGAGGCTAGACAACAAAGAGGTCCCAAAGAAGGATGCATGGATTCCCCTGCGAAGGGGAAATATAAGAGAGCTCTCCTAGGTAAACTGGGGCAGGGTGGGGGGATAGGGGGTTGGGAACTTGAGGGAGTAGGTATGAGCCAGCTGGGCATGACAGGTGGTTGGCAGCTGGATTGAGAGGGAGAGTAACAAAGAGAAGTCTTGATAGGGGGATCTATTGCATGGTTAGGGAGAAACCTGGTGCCAGGGAAACTCCCTGGAATCCACAAGGATGACTCAAGCTAAGACTCCTAGCAATAGTGGAGAGGGTTCCTGGGCTGACCATATACTGTAATCAAGATTGGTGCCTACCCCAATTGTCATCAGAGAGCCTTTATCCAGTAAGTGATGGAAGCAGATGCAGAGATCCACAGTCAAGTACTGGGCAGAGGTCCAGGAGTCTTCCTGAAGAAAAGGAGGAGGGATTGTATGAGACAGAGGGGTCAAGGTCATGATGGAGGAACCCACAGAAACAGCTGACAGTCATGGGAGCAAATGGACTCTGGACAGGCCTAGGCCCTCTGCATGTGTGTGACAGTTGTGTCGCTTGGTGTCTTTGTAAGGCTTCTAGCCGTGAGATCAGGACCTGTCCTTGGTGCTTAGCTGTCTTTTGCTGTTCCCCCATGCTGGATTACCTTGCCTGGCCTTGAAGCAAGAGGAGAAGTTCTTGCTTCAACTTGATGTGCCATGCTTTGTTGACTCCCATGGGAGGCCTGTGTCTTTCTGAATGGAGGTGGGAAGGAATGGATGGGGAGGGGGGGTAGATAGGAGTCTAGGGGAGGGAATGGGAAGTGAGAAGGGAGGGGACACTGTGGTCAGTATGTAAAACAAATGAAAAAACATGGTAAATAAAAAAGAAATAAATATGTTTATAGTTAAAACACACATAAAATAAATAAATGAATGAATGAATAAATAAATAAATAAAGTGCAAGTAAATCTTTAAAATTATTGCTTCACATTTTACAGAGTTCTTAGATGCTGCCAAAATAAAATCAGTTCGTCCGTTAAACAGCAACTTTGATGCATTAGCGTTGAGTGATTTTGCTTAGATCTGTCATCACTTTCCTCATCCAATCATTTTGAAATCAAAATTTGCATCCCCCAAAGCAGACAATAATAACCCCCAAATACACAGAAATTTAACATAGAGTCTTAAAAAAAAATTCACCAATGGTTGGCCGATGCGGCACGTGCCTGTAATTCCAGCACTTAGAGACAGAGGCAGGTGGATTTCTGAGTTCAAGGCCAGACTGCCCTGCACTGAAAGTTGCAGGCCAGCCAGAACAAAATAAAAGAGAATCAGTTAGATTTTTCCTCAATTTTCAAAAAGAAATTACATACATGTATATTTCAAGGTTTTCTTTTACATTTAGGAGACATGAGCTGAATAAATATTTAAAACCATTTACATTTAACTTTATGATTTCATGCAATACATACTAAGAAGCCTTAATTTTCAATTATTAGTTTAATTCTTATGAGTTTATTCTGTATCTTATTACCTTTCTTTCAGTGTTTGTCTTGGGATTACACTATTTTAAAAGCATATCCGTATATCTTCTTGACACCAAGTGACACTGTTTAGTATTT
Organism: Peromyscus eremicus; assembly: GCF_949786415.1. Classification (NCBI taxonomy): domain Eukaryota; kingdom Metazoa; phylum Chordata; class Mammalia; order Rodentia; family Cricetidae; genus Peromyscus; species Peromyscus eremicus. The sequence continues at coordinate 66,872,059 of NC_081428.1, forward strand.
TCATCTTTATGTAATTTTTAAAATAAACTTTTAAATGAGTTCTAATACCTCGTAAACAAATTATGATAGATGTAAGGGTTGTTTGAATGATAATTTTGAAACACAGTGGTGTGATAAAGTAGTAGGATCAAACTGCAAAGATATTGATCATTCTTATACTTTGAGGGTTACCAATAAACAAAAAAGAACCATAATTATTCTTTCAGCTCCTTTATCTCTGTAACCAGCTACAAAGTTGGGGGATATTACTCCACTTTTTATTTTTAATTTTCAATTACCTGGAAATGCAGTTATTTATTTACACATCAAGCATGTTCTAATTCATTTTCTCTTCAGTTCACTGAAATATTCTTATCCAGGGACAGAAATGGATAGGATGTCTTTGGAAGTCTTCCCAGTTTAGAAGTGGAGAAGGACATATAAACATGCAATTGTAACAATAGAGGAATGGACTCTGAGATGTGATGTTTACAGTCCAAAGGATGAAACAAATGTCACAACTCAAAGTAAGATGAATGAGCAAAGACACTAACGTCTTGGAGTGATTGGCGTCAGTCAGAGGCTTCTGAAATGAAAAGAGAAAAGGACACCAGCCAGCTGGAAAGTTGTCAGAAAAGTTCCGGGGCAAAGAGAGTAAAGGGTGGGTCCAAGAGTTAGGACTGGAAAATGAATCTGGGAAAGAACACACATGGATATTAAAATGGGTAGTTCAGACTTTATTCAGGAAAATATCAAAGGAACTGGATAGGAAAACAATTGGTATTTAACTCAATTGAGTCTATTATGTACACTTGGAACAGAGTCAGCTGTAGAGCTGATGCATACTCAGTCTCTTGGGAGAAGCAAATGCCAAGACTAGAGGTTATCACAGTACCCCTAGAGTCATTAAGTCGGAATTCTGGATGTATTGAAATACTCTGACTTAAAATAAATCCTTCTCGATTAAGGCAGCTATTAAAGAGAGTAATTGATGGGACATTTGCCAGCTTTTTTTTTTGAATTAATTAAATTGAGTCTGGGTTTAAGAAAGTGCTGCTCATAGCAGAATGAACCCATCTTTCTCGAGGGCAGCAACGCATTTCAAACCTGAGCTCTTTCCATCTCTCATCCTCTTGGCTGGTTAAACCAAAAGGTTTAATGATGATGGTTGTGTGACTATTAAGAATATATCAGTTGGCTCTAAGTTAGTCAAATTCGTCCCACTTTTTACTAGCTTTTTTACGCTGTCAACCTTAGGTTCTCAGGACAATTAATGCTATAATAAGGAAAATAAAGGAGTTTATGAAAACACAACATACATGTACTATTTTCCTAGCAACCGCTTTCGGCTTGTGCATGTATTTGATTGCATGAGCATGGATAAGAATGCCTGCCTTTAGTGAAATGGGCAGGTACAAGATGTATCGATCTGGTTCTTCCTGTCATTGACCGTACAGCCAATCTGTCACTTCTCCAGGCAGTGAATCACATTGACAGGATGCATTATATTTTATGAATTTCTTCCTCGTGTAGGAGACTCCTATTTGAAACACGCTTACCTTGTAAAGGCAGGCTGTGCTGTACTCTACAGCCATTGGGATATCTGTCTCGCCTTGAAAATCTGGTTTCTCTGTTGGCACTGGAGGTTTTTAACATGAAGGTCTTCTCAACCTCTCTCTGCTTTGGACTCCTGGCTTTGTTGTCTGTGATGAACCTTTTAAAATCTGCGCATGGACAACCACATCTGATCTCAGGTATGCATGCATGAATATAAAGCCCTACAGGCGAATAATCCTCATCTTTCTGTTCATTTCACTTATTTTTCTGCCATTACTGAAATAACTCTGTAATGCAGTAATATAAGTTAATCACCGAATCCTACCTTAAGTGGGTGCTGTTCTGAATTGAGTAGGCTCTGTGAAGCTTTTCTTCCATGGCAAATGGAGCCAAATCTGCCCAATGTCATACTAAATTAACTTCAGCTATCTGTTTTTTCTAGTCACAGGCATTTATTTTACATTTGTTCTATATGATCAGAAATTTGAAATGTGTAAGAAGCTATAGAGCCGGTCACAGTCCAGAAGTACCTTGGAGAAAGAAGAAGACTTCTTTCACATGAGATTATTAGTTTGATGCTTGTGAAAGATACATCTCAGAGAAAGCAGAAGATAAAAATGTACTTGCCGAGCTGAGAGGCCAGCAGTGCTGGGACAATTGATGGTGGGTGCAGCACTCAGATTAGGTATTGGCTGACTTTGTCTGTGTCACTACGTTCATACTACGCACATTAAGGAAACAATTTTACTGTGATGTCTATAAAAATGTACTACTATAAAACCTGTGAAAGTGGATTTAGGTGCTTATTACATTATAACAAAATCTTTGAAAGCATTACTTCAATGTATACAAATTGCCTGTTCTCTGTGACTTGGTCAACTTACATTTAGTGTTGATTTATTATGCAAACATGTTAACTTCTGAAATACTTGTACATTTTCTTGTTTTAAAAGCAGTGACTTAAAAATGCTGTTCTTAAAACAATACCCCTTCCAACTTGAAACTGTGGGGGTTTCTTTTTCTTTTCTCTAACCTACCTCCTTGTCAGGAAGGCACTAGACTTTTATCACACACAGCTGGACGTAGGAGGGAATTTAATAAATGTTCTGTGACATTAAGGTAAGAAAAGGGGTCAACTTTCTCACTTTTGGATCTAACTCACCTTTACTAGACCTTTGGCCCACCTAATGTGGTTTTAAAAACCAATGGAACTTACTTATTAATGAAGATTCACCTATTGACAGGTGAATACTACCAGAAGCAAATCCAAGGGTAAGTCTTGCAGACTCTGTATTCTATTGATGGCACTCACATTTTGTTCTCTCCATACAAATCACTGTATTTGTAGGTCCTTATTGCTCTCTCTGCAAAATAATGAAATTTCTGATGGTTCTGGCGTAGTGTAAAATATGTGAGGAAATATGTGGTGATCTGTGGTAGACTTTCCAACAATCATATGTGTTACTGGTCATTGTAACTCTGGTTTCATGCATCTGTGAAATATAAAAATACATATACAACTCTAAAGCATGGATAATATTCATAAACATCTTCTCTAACCTCAGGATTTCACAGGATGACTTGACTTACATGTGTCTCTAGCAGCATAATGCAAGGGTTTCTCTCTGAGACCCTCTTTGATCACAGAATCAATGGACATAAATGAAGATTATAAATGTTAAGTGATATCATTTTCTGTTCTAAATATTTCAAGGATAAAATAAGATTTTTACATATGTATATTAAATCTCCATAACAACTAGCTCAATGCTGCTACCTTTTATTCATGGAGGACTATTAAAGCATGCCTCAGTAAAAAGTGCAAAACTGGGAAATAGTTTCCCAGAAAAGGAACAAAAGACAACACAGCCAAGAAGGCTGTGAAGGAGTTATTTTGTTATATTACTATCTGGGAAGTTCCTAGGTCTCTTCCTGGTGGAATTTCTTGTTCCTGTTTATTAAAAGCTTCACATGTTCATGTGAGCAAGAAGAGAACATTTGTTAGTGCTGAGCCCCTGAGTGGTCATGGATCAGTATTTTATGTGTCTTTATCCATCATTCACTCTCTCCTGCCTGAGCACTTTATCTTCTTTTGTGACAAAACGTATCTACATTCAGATGTTTATTATGCAGATATTTTCTTCATCAGTGTTAACATGGTTCATATCATCTACTTCCAGCTGTGTGTGATAAAAAGTCTAGTGCCTTGCTGACAAGGATGTAGGTTAGAGAAAAGAAAAAGAAACCCCACAGTTTCAACTTGGAAGGGGTATTATTTTAAGAACAGCATTTTTAAGTCACTGCTTTTAAAACAAGAAAATGTACAAGTATTTTAGAAGTTAACTTGTTTGCATAATGGTTCAATGTAACAGTGAAAGTGTGTTAAAGGAACATCTTTTCTTTTCTTTTAAAGCTATAGTTATAGTTTATAAGCTAAAAATAGAGACTAGAACAGAAATGTGATTGTTTTCATATTTTTCCCAGGCTTCATCTTAATTTCTTTAGACATAATGTTTACAAAAATCTTTCCAAACTCCCTTTCTTGAGAGATTCCTGTAAGTGGTGGTTGTTTTAAGCAGGAAAGAATTTCTGAGAACAAACATCATGCAGGTATAATCACTGGAAAAAATACTGGTTAAGGCAATCAATCTGTCTTCATTTGGAAAATGTTCTACTTAGAGCCACAGAATGCAATGCAGAACACAGCTTCACATCCAACAAGCAAGAAAAGAGAGTGTATTCTTTTATAAAAAAAATTTATCATTACTATTTTTTTTTTTTTTTGGTTTTTCGAGACAGGGTTTCTCTGTGTAGCTTTGCGCCTTTCCTGGAACTCGCTTTGGAGACCAGGCTGGCCTCGAACTCACAGAGATCCGCCTGGCTCTGCCTCCCAAGTGCTGGGATTAAAGGCGTTCATTACTATTTTTTAAACATGAGATAGATAGATAGACAGACAGACAGACAGACAGTGAATGAGTGAGTGTATGATTTTGTGAGTAGAATCCAGAAGTCGGCATCAAATCCCCCAGAGCTGGAATCACAGGAGGTCATAAGCAGCCTTGAATAGGTGCTGGGAACTGAAGGTGTGTCTTCTGCAAAAGCAGCAAGCACCTCTAATCATTGTTCAAGATCTTAATCCTGTGCTGCATATGAGGGACCATGGCCCAATATTCAGTTTGCCCCAAAATACCATAGAATAGCATAGCCCAAAGTGGCAACACTTCGTGATTTAATTAATTAATTAATTAATTAATTAATTAATTAATTAATTTTTTTAGTGAACTTCCTGCAATGTGTTTAAGATTTGTATTACTTAAAATATTGGCCTCTCTCTCTCTCTCTCTCTCTCTCTCTCTCTCTCTCTCTCTCTCTCTCCCTCTCCCCGTATCTGTGTGTGTAGTTAGTAAATTATTCAGTCAGGTTCTGAGACATTTCCTTGACTGAAACTATAATACTTAACTTCACTTTCAACAATTGAGGTTAGCTCAGCTCACACACCTGCTACAGATAACCCTCGTTTATCCACTTCCTGCCCACACAGTATCAATGAAAGTGAAGAAATGAGGAGAGAAAATGGACTATTTAGGATATAAGAAACAACTTTTGATTTTTAAGGCCTTCATTTAAATTCATTGTTTTTGAATACTCATATTTTGCAGCTTGAATGAAGTCTGTTGTTCCAATTCATACTCCAGAATATAAACATATATAATGCTGAGGCATGTAGAGACCAAAGCCCTAAAACCTGTGGGGTAAATCAAGGACAGTGGAAAGAAGCCTGTATAGAATAAATTGACACTTGCTCTACCTCAAGTTCTTTAAAGTGAACCCTAGAACACAGATTGTCTCAAATGTAACACATCAAATGAAATCACAGAATGAAACTTTATGCTTTCTTTTTAAAATCAACTTTTAGTTTTTACTTCATATGTTCAAACCAATAAAAGGTGATTAAAAAATCATACAAAGGAAAATAAAATTCTCCCGCAATCCCACCACCTTTCAGGTGTATTTGACTCGCTGCCTCTCAGGAAGTTCATACATATTCACTTGTTTTTAGAATGGCTTGTCTTTTGGATCATAGACTTCCGTATCCCTCTAACATTGGTGAATATATGTGTTACGAGTTGACTGCAAATCCCAGTGACCTAGAAGCATATTCAGTGACTCATTAAACACGTTGACATTTGATTATTACAGGACATGAGCTCTTTCCAGCTAAGGAACACACAATTCATGAGAAACTCCTGCAGGCTCTGCTGAACCGCAACCCCCGTTTCCAGAGTCCCTCCCACGCTGGTGAGTCAAGAACAAGGCCTACAAAAAACAGCAGAATCACAGTCTCGCAGCAAACTCCTTGATCATCTGGCTCTTAGAATATTTCTGCCTGCTCTTCCACAATTCCCCGAGTCTTAGGTGTGGAAGTGTTTTGTAGGAATATCCCTTGGGACTGGGCTCTGTAACTCTGCATTGTGATTGGTTGTGGTTTTCTGCAGTGGTCTCTGCCCATTGCAAATAGAAGTTTCCTTGTTGAGGAGTGAGGATTACACTAATCTTTGGGTATAAGGACGAATATTTGGAATGTAGTTAGTGATTATGCCGGGTTAGTAAAGTGGGAGTATATAGATTCTCCTCCCAGATCCATGACTTCACTAGCCTTTATGTGCTATACAGAAGCCTGAAATAAAGATCACAGCATGGTTCCCTCTCAGACATCATCCGATACATCTTCAAAAGTGTTTGTATTGGTCGGGAAAAATATTAGTTTAAGAAATACATTAGGAGTGAGGATGTATCTCACTGGCAGATCTGGTGCTTTAGCATACTTGAGTTCACTCTCAAAAATATTAATACTTTTAAAAACCAGGATTGTACAAACATTGTACATTGAAAAACATTTTAATTTGAGAAATAAGTACAATTATAAAATGGAAAAATCTTCATACCCAAGTAGTAAAACTGGGAGGTTTACCATTAATATATGATTTTTAATTTTCTTCTTGGTTTGAATTTTATGGAGAATTATTATTCAGTCTCTTTCTCCATTTTATAGTGCTTCATGATAATTTCCCTATGTCAGTAAAATATTGTAATTTTTAATAAACAATACCTCATGAAAGAGCTGTATTATACTTTAAAAATCTTTGTGCTTACAGATGGACATAGGTGCTTTTTCATGCTGTAGGTTATTGTAGTTCAGCATTATACGTGTTAGAAATAGATTTAGTGTTTTGCTTTAGGAATGGGAGGGCAGCCTCAAATCACATGTAAAAGGTATTTGCCCATGGTATGTTTCTCACTTGACGATGTCTCTTACAGGTGCTGATCTGCCCAGCAAACCAGAAGACCTTAGACAGGTGAGAGTGCAAAACTGCTCAATGGTCAGTTTTAAGAACTATTAATAGGTACATTTTTGATAAGAAATATTAATATTACAGTGCAAAACTTCTATCTCTACTACAGAAAGAATGCAGTAATTCTCCAAGAAATAGACAACAAATTATACTGAGACAAAACATCACACACACACACACACACACACACACACACACACACACACACACCACAGCAATTGTGATGATCCCAGTGACCTAATCATGTTAACATTCTCTGAACTTGTCATTTGTAAAATCAGAGGACATAAGCTGGTGTTTTCTGGTTATAATTTTTAAATAGTGGAAGTTTGTTTCCTTCTTGAAGAAGTTACGTAGTTTCAGAAAATTCACCATGTAAGAACAGAAAAAGAGACATGTAACTTGGCTTCAAGCAGCTGGTTTGTAGAGACTGAGGTTCTGCCCTCTTGACAGGGAGCCCTCTCTTCTTCATCAGCTTCATTTTATCTACTCCTTAAAATCTCAAAAAGAATATTTTAATGCCTGGATTATACAATTTCTAACCTCCTTCAAATACAACTTGGTGTTCTTCCATCATTATGTAAACAGGTTGACCACTTGGAAACAGAATTAGATTCATCATTCTCTTCTGAGAAGCAAGAACTTGGGTACATGCAATATGTAGGCCAACCCTACATTGATAGAGTTGGTTTGTAAGGGTTAGGTGTTTGGAGAGCTTGTTAAATATTTAGGCTGGGTTGAATGCTGGGTGAAAATGCTGGGTGAAGTACCTCTTTTTCTTCTAGAAAGGAAAAGGACTCCTGGAAGTCCAAGCAATCACATAATTCTCTGGAGTTTATTGGTGAGGACTGATCATGTGAGGACATAAAGTTAAATCTAGCTACATAGACTGCAACCAAGCTGACTTGATTTACAAATAATGTGTGTCTTAGTTATAGTTCTATTGCTGAGAAGAGATAGCATGACCAAGGCAATTTATAAAAGGAAGTATTTAACTGGGGACTTGCTTACAGTTTAAAAGTATGAGTTCATAAACATCATCTCAGGGAGCATGGTAGCAGGCAGGCAGGCCTGATACTGAACCAGATACTGAGAGCTCATATCTGATCCAAAAATAGCAGGCAGAGAAAGAGAGTGAAATTGGGCCTGACATGGGCTTTTGAAACCTCAGGGTTCACCCCCAGTGAACACCTCCTCCAGCAAGGCCACACCTCTCAGCCCTTCCTAAATATTCCAATATAGGAGCCTATGAGGGCATCCTTATTCAAATGGCACCAACCTGTTTCTTTCTGATCTCTTGTTAGCACTCATACTTATTCCAGACAACTTCTGAATGCCAGTCTTTTTGGGCCTTTATGTATCTATTTTTTTTAAAATTTTTTTCTTATGCCTTTTCTTTTTTCTTTTCTCCTTTTTTTCTAAATCTGTCTTTCTTTCTTTTTTCTTCTCATTTTGATCTTTAATTTCTCATAGCTAAAGAAGCTGAAAGAGGGGTTGATGAAGACAAAGAATGCTGAGCTGTCCCATGCAGTAGATGCTGTAGACGACAATCTATCCTCTTCCCATACCAATAAACGAGGTAAGCTTTTATTTTTGTTGTGAAATTGACTTCCAAAAGATTCTTTCGGTAAATATCTCAATAAAAAGATAATGTTGACATTTTTCAGTCCCCTTGATGAGATAAAGATCAAAGATCATGTTTTTAAAAAAGGAGTCTAATGATAGTGTCCCAGTACAAAATGTACCCGAGCCTGTAATAGTGGCAACAGTGGATAACTAGGTCACACATTTCAGGTTTAAATGAAAGAAGTCCTTGCTTAAAATTCTCATCTACTGTTCTTATTTTTGGCTTAAAAGATTGAAGCCAGGAGGATGAAAATTGAAACAACCAAGTTTTAAAACAATGTAACTTTTTTCTTTACATAAATAAACTCCCCATTGCTACAATATTTGTCATAAACAAAGATTTGACTCAGACAGATAATGTTGGTAAGATTTTCTTTGCAATCACTAGTTTTCCATAGCTTTTCCAGGATTTTCTGGTTTATCGTCAACTTGGTTCTTACTTATGAAAAAGGAAAGATCCCATGCGTTTCTTAGTGATGTGAGTTTATTAAGGTATATTTGACTTTTCTTATCAACACTTCAATTTGTCTTTAACTTCTGTAAAAACATATTGCTGCAATACTACTAAAGAGAAAGAAGATAGTATTAACAACTTAACACATACCAGCCATTTTATATCCTGATATTTCAAAATACAATAAATGAGCCTTTAGGTTCCAGAGCCAGATGGCTTGAGTTCAAATCTTAACTTTGATAATTCCCATCTCTGTGACCTCAGGCAATTAATTTCTTATGAATTGGGTTTTTTGTCCATATATATATATAATAATTTTCATGGATTGTTAGGACTAATTTATTGTACTTAATTTAGAATGCTACATCTCATACAGTAAGTACTCTGTGAGCTTAAGTTAAAACACATTCCAGTAATTGTTCCATAATTATTATTTTATTCTTTATAATTGTTATGACTATTTTATATATGAGAGAACTGTTTTTTTTTATAAAGATTAGATTATATGCCTCAACTCAATTGATAAAGAATGTGAAGGAGAAAGTAGTATGAGATAACGTAGAGAAAGGATGGGAGGGAAGGAAATGTGAGCTTTATTAAGGATTGTTAGTTTCTACTTTGCATCATAGAAAACAATGGAAGATTCTAAGAATCAGGGATTAATTAAAAGGGAACAGACCAGAAACATTGTTGTTGCCATATGGTGCACATACTTCAAGAGAGGAGCAGAGAAGGAAACAGGAGCAGGATGGAGGCTTCTTCAGTGGTGTAGCTAGGAGTAGGTGGGCAAAAGCAAATCACAAAAGGATTTAACTATGGGCATGTATTGAGCAGTATGTCAACAAAGATTTTTGTGGAATTACATACGAGATGTAAAAGAATGGCAGGTATTAAAATGACTCTACAGCTGTCACTCTGAGAAAGAAAGAAAGAAAAATAAGGAAAGAAAGAAAGAAAGAAAGAAAGAAAGAAAGAAAGAAAGAAAGAAAGAAAGAAAGAAAGACAGGAAGGAGGGAGGGAAGGAAGGAAAGAAGGAAGGAAGAGAGAGGGGGGCTAATTTCCATTTGTCATGCCAACGATAGGTTAAGGAGGAGAAATCTTGGAAGGAGAGAAATGTTGAAGAAGGGTAGAAGCAGAGATTGCTTGCTTGCACTTTCCACTTGTGTAGTTTAGACTGAGCTGTGTATCTAATAGTCATCTGAGTCTCAGATACTTAGTGTGGCTACATGCAATGCATATAGCTCTCTACTTTCATGTCTTGCCACTATATCACCTAGAGCTATTTTAACTGCTTCCAGGGTGTTCATGGCAGAGTAAGAGTCTAGAACAGGCATTCAGGTTCTGAACTGCCTCAGTTCCAAAGTTATACTTGCTACCCCTACTGCCAGGATTAGTCATGGGCTGCCACCAACAAGTCAAGTTGGTGAATATCAGAAAGTCCTGGTTTGCACGTCACTGGATCCTTTGATCTTTCTTTTAAAAAAATGTAAACTATACTCTTCCCATTCCTGATAGCATTGTACGACCCTAACTCCAGTGGCCCAAAGTATAAATGAGTGGCTTTCCAGGGTGTGTTCCATCAGGAGCAATGTAGCAACTCTTCCTTTATAGTATTCTACACATTGAACTAAAAGGGAACTTATTCACTCCACATAAACTCAATAATTTCTAGAGGAACAGCGAGATAATAAATGAAATAATTTACCACCTTCATGAAGGAAAACAAGAGACAGAGACACTTGGAGTGATATACCAACTAGTTCTGAAATTTTGCTGGCCAGATAATAAAGGCATTTCCTGTTCTGAGAATGGAGAGTGGGTTTTCTTAGGATTTGCTAGCTTCTAGGATTTCTCCATCTATTGAATTGTTATTCCTGTTTCACTTTTCCTGAGATTTTTGCTTTTCCACTTTTAACTGTGGATATATGTCTTACTTAGGGAAATGTTTTCTTGTGAATTGCACAGCTTTCCCAGGTCTCTTCAAACTCTTACAGCTGGAGGCACAAGTTTGATTGCGTCTTAAACTACCAGAGACCGTTTTCATCTCAAGGGTCAAGGTTTCTTTTCTAATGATGTTTTATTGTATGCTTTTTTTGTTTTTTGTTTTTTAAGAAAGAAAGAAAAAGAAATCAAGAAAGCTTGTCAACTATTTTTTGCACAAATATTTCCTTAAAACATTTAAATTATTTTGCATTTTCACCCACAACTTATATCAACTTCCTTGATTCTTAAACTTAATATTCTTAGTTTAATTTTACCCATGAACTCTTTATTACAGCTGTTACTTAATGTCATTTTAAAAATCTGTTTATTTCACATAAAATGATCATCTCCAGTTTCTTCAATTTATATAGAAATGATAGAATTTCCTTATTTATGGCTAAGTACAATTCTGTATTCTCTTTCTTCCCTCTCATTTCCTACTTAACTCCCTCCAAATGTGACTGTATGTGTGTGTGTGTGTGTGTGTGTGTGTGTGTGTGTGTGTGTGTTACAGTGATAAACATGGGTGTATAGGCATCTCTATATCATGTTCATTTTGATTCTTTTGGATGTATACTCAGTTATACATCCTGTATCATATTGTAGTTCTATTTCAACATTTTAACTTTTGTGTGTGAATCTCGCTGTGTAAGTGCAGGGTATTGCAGGTATTCACAGTCTAGAAGAGGGGATCCAATACCTAAGATCTGAACATACAAGTTGTTGTAAGCTGTCCAGTGGAGGCTCAGGTCTTCTTTAAGAGCAGTGCTCTCAATCTCTGAGATATTGCTACAAGCCCTGACTGTTAATTTTTTGAGAAGGCTCCCTAATGACTTCCATGGAAGGTAGACTAATTTACACTTCTAACAGCCACAAATAATAGTCCCTCCCCCTTGTTTTGCATCCAACACTTTTTGGTTGCTGTTTTTGTTCCCTAGATGATACCTATTCTGACTAGGATGAGAAATTTGCTAAGGGACATACATGGTTTCTCTGTACTGATTTCATACTTTCCTCTAAATTGAAACTTACTCCAACACACAATGTTTACTTAAAAAGTTGGAAAAAGTATCTCAGTTGGTAGTGTTTGCGATCCAGGCAGTTACTTTTGTCAATACAGTATGTGGGGCACGGTGTCCAGTGTCCTTATAGCAAGGTAGGAAAGGGTTAAAGGAGTGTAACAGGCCTTTCCTTTCTAGAACTTGTTGAGTGATCCTGATTCTAATGGAATGAGGCTTGGTAAAGTTGAGAATATCAAGAAACATAAGGAATAGTTGGAGAATCCTGAGTCCGCCACTAATATTTTGACCTTATTACGTCATGGGCAGCAAAGTTGTGGTGGTAGTGAATTCAGTGAATAAATGATTTTGAGATTTAAGAAAGCAGCTCAGATGGGATGTATAAATTTGACATTTATCAACAAATAATTCACATCTGGTATTTTGATGGGATCATACGTGGAGTGATACTAGATGTAGAGAGAAGCTTTCTAAGGTCTGAATCTCAGATCAGTTAAAACATCAGATGTGAAAATGAGAATCAGTAAAAAGGGTTGATTAGAGGAAGGATGCATTACTGAACAAAATTCACAGAAGCCAAGAACAAACACATTTCAAGAAACTTAAGTGCATCTGAACTATGATAGCTCTAGTGAGGTAAGAGCCAATACCTGCCAGTGAATCCAGGAGCAAAGATCCTCTACAGTGGGACAACTATTATTAAGGGGTACAATTAAACAATTGGAGCCACAAACAACAAACATGTCTTATATGTGCATATGTGTTCATGTGTGTATATGTGTATGTGAGTGTGTGCAAACTCAAGTGTCAGTTTGTGTAGAGGCCAGAGAGCCCTGGCAGTTGTCATTCCTCAGATACTCTCAACTCTATTTTTTTGAGACAATGTCTCTCACTGGAATGTGAGCTTGCCAATTAGGCTACGTCAGCTGGCCAGTCAGCTGGAGAGTTCTGCCTGTATAGACAGCTCTTTTGAAGAACACTTTTCTGTGGGAGCACTTGACATTAACTAGAATGATTTAGGCATCAAGGAAAGTTTCATTGCTGTTGTTTTGTTTTTAAGCAAAGAGGTATGAAAGCATACTCCCATGTGGTAACGAACCATAAGGTGTTGTGAAGCTGGCCAGTCAGCTGGAGAGTTCTGCCTGTATAGACAGCTCTTTTGAAGAACACTTTTCTGTGGGAGCACTTGACATTAACTAGAATGATTTAGGCATCAAGGAAAGTTTTGTTGCTGTTGTTTTGTTTTTAAGCAAAGAGGTATGAAAGCATACTCCCATGTGGTAACGAACCATAAGGTGTTGTGACGATGACTGTATGAAATAGATGGCCAGGTTGGCTCATGAAACAGTACACATTCTTTAACAAGTCAGTACTGTCGGCACATCTAAAAAGTAATTACTATGAACAACCATGTATGAAGGTGAAATGGACTCCCAAGTCCAGCTTAAGGCAGTACAGTTTTCACTAACTGAAATAATTTTCCTTAAAAATTTAATGTGTAGTCATTAGATAGCTGCTATAAGTATAGTTGCTCAATACTGAACACAAGTGTGAATTAGACAGACGTGAGGGGTCAGCAGCGGTTAACCTGGCGGGAATTTAACTTGATGAGAAAGATAGATGATTTGGATGCATGGAGGAATTGACTCTATTAATAGTACCACTCATTGTAGTGGGTAGCTCTTCCAGCTTTGACCTGGAAGTACTACCCCCAGTGAGGCTTTCGGTAGCTGTCATGCCCTACCTATGACCTGCCCCTGAGGTGGAGCCCAGAAGGGAGTCCTTAAGACCCAAGATCTGGATTTGCTGGCTCTCTTGGTTCCTGGTGATCCTGGGTGCTGGATGGTAGACCGCGTGGAGTTCTCCAGAAAACACTGCTGGACTTCACCTCCTGGATCCTGTAAATTATCCCTTTACTCGTTGTAAGATATCCCCCAAAATAAACCTCCCCTTTTAACTATGTGGAGTTAACTTAATTTCCTCCAATAACTCATGGCAGTCCCTTTCAACCAGGCCCAAAATATTTCTCCAAACTCTATTCCACTGCAAACTTAGCTGCAGTGCTATGTGGTTTAAACCTTGGCTCTGTGTCAGCTTTTATTTTTGTGCCAGACAGAGATAGCCAAAGATATCTGGAGGAACAAACGGCGCTATGATGATGACTTTCCATAACACACTATTAAAGGAAGACTGGATTAAAGGGCCACGTTCTCAGCTCAGATCTGAAAATAGACTCCTGCCTTCACAGGAGCCGAATGCAATTTTTTCAGAAGGAGAGCTACAGCTCTACCTACTGAAGACTTAAAATGACTCACCCATGTGTTCGAGGACTGAAATGATGCTAAATTTGGTTTTTATTTTTCTGAAGTAGTGTAATGTGTTCAGAATATTAAGGCTCAATGTGATGAAGAATAAGTTACCTAAATATCATTTTGTTGGTTGCAAGGTGATTATGAAGCTCCCATTTTTCTTCCCTTAATAAATGGAGGACCATTTAGCCCCACCTTTTACTTATACGACTTCCTCTTTAGCATTTCAGTTATGCAAAATGTGAAATGGAAGTGTGTGTCTCCTAGGTCAGCCCCTGTGGTCCTTGGATTGTATTATGTGCATTATAATGCATAATAGTGGTGACCCATAAAACTAGCATGGTAGGAGCATTCTCTAATTTATACTACCCATTTTAATCATAACCTCTGGGTGGGTGGTATTATGAATGTGACATATGGCTAGTATAATGAAGAACCTGAATTATTAACTCATTTAATTTTAAGCCCACATAAAGCAAGTGGCTACCATATTGACCATAGTTTTGTTTTTTTTTAAATGGTATCCATCTCTTTTTGGAATACATATACTATTTTATTCAAGTGGATGCTTAAAAAAATCCTTCTAATAATTTGCTTTGTTTTCTTCTTTAGCTTGCTTTTGGAAATACTGTGTCTGAGTCTTCTCTGGATATCCAAAAGAAAAGAACACTTAGATAGGATGATATTCTCTTGCTTGAAGTTTATCTTTGCATCAAGCCTTAGGAAACTGGCTCTTGTTCCGCACATCACTTTTCTCACTTTCTCACCTGCTCCTGCCTGGGTAATGGTTTGCTGAACGCTCATGTGGTAAAGAGAGACACTGGCTACACTCTGGAATGGAACTGACCACCAAAATGGCTTTGAGCTGAAACTGAAAGTGTTTGATTTATTGTATAACTCCTCTCTCTCTCTCTCTCTCTCTCTCTCTCTCTCTCTCTCTCTCTCTCTCTCTCAATGCTGCTTTCAATGCTTTGTTGTTGGCTGTCAATAAAAATATTTTGAAAAGCATCTTAGAAAGTGAAAATAAATTATATTATCTCAACTCATGTGGGAAATACGCATTTATGCCTCTTTCTTATTTTGAGGATTGTGCTTCTTTTGGATTAATTGGGGCAGTTGCTATGGAGAACACTAAGAATGAATACATTACTAAGGAACAGAGATACATGTTTTACCTAACCACAGAAGAAAGTAATACTAGATTTCTCAGAAACAGTATGTAAAGAAAATGTTGATAAAACAATTTGCTTTGGGGTTTCTAATTTCTCACGTTTGCTTCCTCCAGAGCATTAGGAACTCTTTGACACTCTCTGCATGCTTAGAACAGGTGGGACTCTGTGTGCTCTGAAACAAAACTCCCCAAAATGCATTGGCTTTTCCTTGTTAGATTTAATTTCCCATGGTTACATTGTTTTTCCTTACAGCTGAACAAGCCTGTTTAATTAATTCCAGCCTCAGAGTTTAGGTTTAATTTTGCCTGACAACCTCTCTGACACAGAGGCATTCTCAAAGTAACTTTTGAATTAAAGAATATTGGTGACTACACTATTATGTGGCCCACATACATTCCGTTTTCTTTACAATATTGAGAAGTGCATTTTTTTAAATCTATGTATTTCCGTGTGGTGCTTAATGATACAAAGTATTTCATAAAAGAGGATGGTAGAATTTATTAAACTAGCATTTAATAAAAAAGAACAAAGCCCTGTGATAAGGCTGAGGATACCTGAATAATGAAGACAACTTAAAGCCTAGTGGGGTAACACCTAATAAACAGAGACCCAAGTGAGGTCTTTTAAGACAATGACAAAGGAAATTATAATGATTAGGGGTAGGATAGAGGAACTCAGCTGGGAAGGTCATGCAAAGTGGCTAAAGAAAAGAGCAAGCCCTCAAGGTGCTGGAGAAATGGGGAACTAGCAAGTGCAAAGGCCGAAGTAGGAAGGACTTGACATCCTTGAAGAAGGAAAAAAGTCAATGTGCTTGTGGTCAGTGAGCAAAGCCTATGAAAGTGCCATAAGTTAGGCAGGTGGGTTATAACCCACAAGGCAAAGACAACGGGCTGGTATTTCATTCTAAACCAACCAAGAAACAAATATAAAAACAAAAAAACTCTCCCCTGATGGATGGAAAGCAGAACAAGACCAGCACATGCTTTAAGTCTCTGAGATATGACTTCCCACTCTGGAACCACAGAGGATGCCACTTCCCTTCATCTGTCAGCAAGGACAAGCCATGGTACACAAGTGATGTCCATCTGACCACAAGGCTCTTACCTACATCTCTCCCGGAATGAGCTTGGCTTCCTTCTAGAGTACAAATTTCAATGTTTGTTAACTCTGCACTTATGTAGAAGATTTTTCTACAAATGGTGTTGTCTTCTTAAAATCTAAAATCTGAAAATGTAGATGTCAGATTGGATTAAAACTAGATTTCACATTAAATAAAAAAGAAAAGAAGAGGAAAATGAAGGGACCAGCCTTAAGTACCATGCCTGGCGTACAATGTATGCACTTTCTCAGGACCACACAAATACATAGGAATAAGCAAGAGGAGATGAGAATTAAGGATGCTCCTGTGTACTTACAAGAGCTGTGAGCACAAACACAAGGCTGTTATGAAGATTAAGACTCCAGCTATTTTCATTACACATTTATTTACTTTGGAAGATATTCTAGCACATTGAAACTTATGCATCGAACACAATGCCACTGTTGCTTTTTAGAAGATTGAATTCAGTTTTTAATAATTTAAGAAATTTAATTCCCCAGATGATATGGAGATTAAAGGTGAAATTTGATAAATTTTGTGTAGTGTAAATTTGAAGACACTGTAGCTTAGAATTACATCCTTGCATGCAAAGTTGGTTATGTAATTAACACTAGAACTCAGAAATTCTATTTACATATTCATTTGCTCTATGTATCTCTATTTAGAAACAAGGAGAAAAAGGCAAAATATATATAGCTTTAAATCACGACTTTTTAAATTGCTGGCTCCCCAGGGAAATACAGTTGAATCTACTGTTATATATTGTATTAAAAACAAATGAGATAAGACATCCCATTTTAACATAACTGATGTTTAATTTATCATTAAGAAGACTCCATTTCAACTAGAATAATGCTTTTTATATTTCTATTCTTTTCAGTGTGGTAGTAAAAACTAAGATGCATGAATTAAAGTAATTTTAAGTTGAGAAGGTGTTTTTCTTCTTTTCTTCATTGAAATTTGCATTATGAGACAATTGCACTCTGTGCTCCATTTATGAATGGAGCATAAATCAATGTTGTTCTCTTACTTTGAATTAGATGTGATTGCATGTTTTCTTTCTTCTCTTTCTCTTTCTTTTTTCCTTCCTCCCTCCTGCCTTTCCTTCCTTCCTTCCTTTTTTCCTTTCATTTCTTCCCTTGTTGCTTTCTCCTTTTGAAACAGAGGTCTCATGTTGTCCAGCCGAGCCTCAGACTTTCTACTTAGCTGAGGGTGGCCTTGAATTCCTGATCTTCCTCCTCTTATCTCCAAGTGCTGGGATTACAGGCATGAGCCACCATATCAATTAGACAGGAAATTTGTCTCTTTCATGCTAGGTAGGCACTCTGCTGTTTATCTCATAGCCTATTTTTTAAATTAAGTAATGCAGGAAATCCATTTGTACAGCTCAAACTTCAAACTTCAATATGAGATATTTTAGCCTAATAGTGATTTCAATGTCTTTTATCAAGGCATGAAGCTCTACTTGGTTGGATTGGTAGCTTATAAACATCTAATGGAGAGAAAAAGAAAAACAAAACAAAACAAAAACAAAGCTTCTAACATGGGAAACATTTGTACAGTCCACCCCAATGCTGGGAAAAATAAACAACAGAGACAGTAATTTCTTTTCAAATAAATCTATTAAATTCAGAGTTTTGCAGAACATTACACATAGGCCAATTATATTGACTTTCCTTATATTAACTTTTAGATATTAGTTTCTAAAGAATACTATCACTCAACTTTCTCAAAAATTTATTTCCCTTTGCTACAGCCATCTACCACACTTGAAGCAAACATTCACTTGCTGCCTTTTCTCCAAGCCTAGAGTGAAGATTTTCAGCAATTTTGCACATTTCAGAAAAGTTAAAAAGCCCTATATAAATCATCATGCATTCTGTACATATGTTCCTTTTTTTACATCTTCAAATCTTTAAACCCTAGGTTTTTAGAAAGCACATTGGGTAGCTGAATTGTAAAAGCATTAATGGCAAGAGAATGCATAATATTTGACAAATGTTTTAAAAGGTAGGTTTAGGGGCCATGTTACAATTTATGAATCATTAAAACAATATTCTCAAAGATATTCATGCACTGAAATGCTCTGCACAACTCAACTAAAACCATAGCAACACTAGGAGATGATGAATTGAGGTTCTAAAGCTTTGGGAAGGTTTGCAGAAGATTAGTTCCTCAACAATTTAACCAGCAGGGAGGAATGAAGAACTTCACTGAAGCATCTTCTCTGAGTTCTGTGCAAGTCAGATGCATCTAGAAAAGTGAAAGTTGAAGGTGTTAAAATGGTTTTTACACTCTGCAGATCAGATGAAATTCCACAATTTCAACAGTGAAGATGTAATCCTTTAATCATGTGGTACTTCGAGTCAGCTTTTAGTTACATGTCATATTTTATACCATAATGTAAAGTAATTATTTCAAGTATCTGTGAATTAAAAGAGCATTTGTGATGAGTAAGCTAAGAGCCTATGCTCAAGTTTTAGTGAAAATTATAGTATTTGTCAGTTCTTTCTTGAGATATCAACTATACCAAATTTCTCTCCAGGTTTTGATCTTAGTTCAAAGGGTGTTTCATGAAAAACATTTGGATAAAGAAAAATTGACTAGAGTTTGTTTAGTTTTAGGTATACATTGATAACTGTGTATTTTGCTCCTGATACAGAAATTTAACCTTGCTCTATCTTTTACACCTGCTGGATTTCAGAGTTCTATTAACTTATATGAACAGTGGTGTCAACATCATGCTAAGATAAAATTGTTAATCTATAACAACAATATCATTAGAAGAAAGTCTTAATTCCAGTAGCAGCAAGTGGTTGCCACATCAATGGTTGTGTTTCTAATGTCATGAAGCAGGCAATCCTGACTTCAATACTGGTTTCTAATTCCACCTAGAAAAGCTACAAAAATGTGGACAAAATATCTGTTGAATGTGAGTTGCTTAAGCCAATGCCTCTACTGTCCCAAAACTCTATTATGACATAGGGCTGATTGGAATAAAACATGTAAATATCAGATTATATTCCTTTCCAGAATATAACAGAAAAGAGATTGGCCCTTTCTCTGGAAATTTGTTAATTTCTAGTAGTTGTTTGTGAACTTGACCTTAAACCAAGCCAATTTTCTTTGAATAGGGAGCAGTTTCACATTTAGTGTGAAAACTCAAAGTGAAACCCAGAAGGGAAAAACCCACGACTAAGCCTCCTCCAAGGGAAAGCACTTCAGCCCCCACAGAACTGAAACAGAGACAGAGTATGCTTTCTCTGTGGTTTGCCCTGTGACAAGTTAGGGCTGGAGTATAGCTTAGGGGTATTACACTTGCTTGGCATGTGAAAGACCTTGGATTTGATCCCTGGCACCAACTGATTGACCCCAAAATGACCAGTTATGCTCTCAACCAACATCAATAGTCTGGAATCAAGAAAACTTGGTGGGTTATAAAGATGATATTGGCCTAGAGAGTGAAATATCTGATGTCTCCACCTTGCTCTGCACAAAATCTGTAAAATGTGGATTGCACCAATGTCAGTCAACAACTCAAATTTCCTAAATTGTTTGGGCTAAACAAGACTTTATGTTCTCAAATCTGTAATTATTTAAGTGTTTGATGTTACTTAACAATGCTCAAATTATTTTTTATTAAGAAAATTTTTTATTCATTCTATATACCAACCACAGATTCCACCCCCATCCCTCCTCCCGCTCCCCCTCAGCTTTCCCCCCAGCCCACCCCTCTTCCCCTCCACCGAAAAGGTATGGCCTCCCATGGGGAGTCAGCAAAACCTGGCAGATTCAATGCTCAAATTCTTATCTTGTAAATGCCATGCTGTACAAATTACGCCCACTGTTTAATTCAAAGGAATATTGTGATAGTAAAAAAATATTAGAAATAACAGAAATTTGAATGAAAATTATCTATTATTTTATAGGTTTTGTTATCCACTCAAATCACAAACTTTCACTTGAGGAAATAAATGTTTGAGAAATCTTGGTGATAATGGTGGGAAATTACAAAAATATAATGACTGAGAAGATGAATCCACAGTGACAGATGGAGAAGAGAGAAATGTGTGAAGTTGAGTTTTCTTCTGAGCCTCATGTGATATTGCTGTCTTCAGGTTTGACTAGGAAGAGCCATACTTACAAAGA
Source organism: Peromyscus eremicus (assembly GCF_949786415.1). Classification (NCBI taxonomy): domain Eukaryota; kingdom Metazoa; phylum Chordata; class Mammalia; order Rodentia; family Cricetidae; genus Peromyscus; species Peromyscus eremicus. Next base: position 66,892,760 of record NC_081428.1, read on the forward strand.
CACTCTGAAGTTTGTTAAGTGGACTGTAGTTCACAAATTTATGTGTCATTACTGTTTCTGGACATGAAAGCACCTAGGTTATCTCCTGTCTGTCCAGAGTTCCTATTGTGTGAATATTCATATGAAAATGCGTTTCTTATATTGGCTCTCATGTGTGTTTTGGGAAATTCAGAAATATTAAAGCATATGATAATGAAATCAGTGAGAATTATGTCAATCTCAGGGTCATGTTAATGTATCAGAAAATTGGAAGATGTGCCCTTGATTCCAGGAAGTACTTGGCTTTTTTAATTCCTGTTCAACTGTAAGTGGGGCAGTTGTTAGCAGACCCAAGGAATGATCACATTTATTATATTTCTAGATATGAGGTAAAGAGCTCCATGTGAAGGTAGTGATGTTCAAAAGACAGTGTTCCTCTCACCCATCAGTGCATAATAGTGTTTTTATGGGGACTCAGTGACCACAGAACATCAATAGCAACAAATTTTTGGGCATCAACACTTCTTTTAATTAAGTCATTATCATAAAATGTTGAGCCTCATTATGACTTTAGAATATTTGAAGGGAACGAAAAACTATTATAAATTATGAAAGGATGAGGCCAAAGTGGTAAAAGAAGTAGAACACAGAATTCCCATGTCTTTGTACTGAGATGGTTACAGCAGTTGCAGGTCATTGGAATTATCTGGAAGGAAGGACGGACCTCTCATAATCTTTTTTGGAAGAAAACATATTGCCTCTATTTCAAAGTCAACAAACATTTATTGTTCGTGATATAATATATTTTAATGAAATAAAAAAGTGATTTATTGTGCTCTTCTAGTTTTCTTCCTATCACTCTCTGGCCAAAAGCTACTTGGGGAAGAAACTTGGTTTATACTTCCAGGTCACAGTCCATCACTGAGGGACAGCAGGGCAGGTACACAAGGCAGAAACCTGGAGGTAGAAATCAAGAAGTGCCGTTTACTGGTCCACTGTCCAGTTTGCGCCCATGCTCATACTTAGCTAGTTTTCTTACATAGTCCAAGACCCTAGGGATGGTATGCTTCACAGTAGGCTTGGCCCATATGCCCACAGGCCAATCTGATCCTGGCAATTTCTCAGTCAGGCTTTCCTCTCAGTGAGATTTTTGCTGTGTCAAGTTAACAATTAAAGTTAACTAGGACAGATGTTAGTTATAATCTTAACCCTTACTTGCATATTAACATTAGACAATTGCACAGGTTTATGTGAAAATTGCTAAATTTATTTTTTATGAAGCATTGGGATGGGTGACTTTTCTATTTGAAAGGTAAAATTTGGTGTCCCTCAAGTGTGTCCAACCAACAACTTTTGAGCTGCATGTGCCTAGGGGTATCTATGAATGCAGCACAATATAAACTGTAAACTTACTTGAATTATTATAAACTTCATGCATGTATAAAATTTTAAAACTTGATTGTACATTGAGTGTGAATTTTGAAGGTAAATAAAAATGTCATCTTGCTATGTCAAAAATTTGGACACTCTTGTTGGGATGTTTGTTTCCTTTCTAAAAGTCCTCTAAATTATTTAGCATCAGTACATTATCTAAATAAATATTTGCAAATGTGTATATATATATATATATTCTAAAAACTATATATACTAATACACACACACACACACACACACACACACACACACACACACACATATATTCTAAAAAACCAAAAAAGGACATTTACATGTAAGGATGGGCCCATTCATCTAGTGTGAAATGTTTTCTAGCACCTGCCCATAGACTACTTGTTGGAATTGTACTCACGATGGGAATCCATCAGCCTCTGGAACTAGAAAGTCGGTTTCTACCAATCCGATCCATGGGGATACCAAACCGCTTTTTTGAATGATCTACTTTCCTGTAACAAACCATGGAGAATATTTTAAATCAATGTCCAAGTTACCAACCACGATTGTTGTTTTTGATTTAATGCAGATCTGGGGTTCTCTTCAGAAGTGGGAACAAACAATGATAGATACTGTTTACCACTTCCCATTCTCATCTCTGCACATTTGTGAAGAAAATTAAAGTTAAGAGAAGCTGATTCAAATCTTATAGCGCCCATGAAAACCCAAGCCTTATCAGCATATTAAACTACTAATGACCTGGCTGATAAATCCCTCTACTTCTGCAGATTTCATTCTCTTATTGCTCCTGTGCCTCTAAATGGATCCTATGAGGAAGGATAATGGTTGGAGAAAGGAAAATGTCCAGACGCTAAAACTGACATGGCAGTTGCCTGCCTCTCATGCCTTCTCTTAGACATCTAGTACACATTCTTTGTATGTGATCATCTGTGTCTGCTTAGATATTTTCTATGTCAAGTATTGGTTTAAGAAGTGAACTGTAGGGCCGGGCGGTGGTGGTGCACACCTTTAACCCCAGCACTCGGGAGGCAGAGCCAGGCGGATCTCTGTGAGTTCGAGGCCAGCTTGGGCTACCAAGTGAGTTCCAGGAAAGGTGCAAAGCTACACAGAGAAACCCTGTCTCAAAAAAAAAAAACAAAAAAAAACAGAAAAACAAAAAAACAAAAAAATGAACTGTAATGATATAATTTCCTGCTTGATGATTTTTATATTAGTTACTTTTCTACTCCTGCGGTAAAACACCATGGCCAAAAACACCATGGCCAAGACAACTTATAGAAGGAAGGGACTCTTTGGGCTTATGGCTCCAGAGGGATAAGAGTTCATTACCATCACAGTGGGGAGGTGGCTGTGGGTAGTCATGTCAACTGGAGCAGCAAGCTGAGAATTTACAACTTGAACTTCAAGCACCAAGTAGTGAGAGTGTGCTAGGAATTGTGAGAGGTTTTGCACCTCAAAGCCCATCCCTAGTTACACACCTCCTCCAGCAAAGCTGTACTTCCAAACAGCGCCACCAACTGGGGAACAGATACTCCAACATTTGAACCTATGGGGCACACTCAAGCTCTCACCACTTCCGAGAACTGAAACTCACTACCTTATAAGATAACTTAATGTTCAACCACTCAGACCTAAAGACAAAGATTTGCTTCAGACCATCTTCAACGGCTTTCATTATTTTTCCCTACTTATGTTGTGTTGTCAGTCTCACTCCATAAATACTAAAAATAAATGAAAACCTCAATGATCTTTTTTCTACTATCATTCAATAGATATTTCTTCTACAATCTACTTTATCCCTATATGTATAAGGAACTTCTTTTGTGTGTCCTGGCATTCACAATCAGAAGTAGTATTTGTTTTCAAAAGCCTTGGCTACTCTTAGAAGTGATGATGGCTGAAGATAAATGGTACAGGAATAAATCTCCTATTTTACTGAGTCCAAGTTTTTCAATAATAATATTACTTAAAAACCAATTTATTAAAAATTCCTGAGGACACTGAAGGATTTTTACAACTATACCTTGCACGTAAAAATATGTAAATGCCGCTTAATTTACTTACCATAGTTAATTTGAAGGTAGTTAGTATTTCCTGAGTGTTTTCTACATGGCAGGGCTGTGTATACACAGATGAACAAATACAGAGTTCGATGCAGTGCTTACCCTCACATGATTCTTAAGAACAATGGAGCCATGTTGTACTGTTCTCCTACCCAACCTTCTTTTCCATTAGTTTACATCATCCCACTCTCTAGGCTCTTGATTAAATTATGAGCATTGACTATATGCTAGCTTAGGAATTTCTCCTCAACAAAAAAATTAAATAGTTAAGAGTAATTCTGGAAAAAAAATATTTATTGCACATAATACTACTTCACAACCTTTTCAAAAATGCTATTTCACAATCCTACTTCAACTCAAATTTTTAGAAAATATATCCTATTAAGAGGTGTCTTCTGTTTCAATGTCTTAATTTCCTAGTTATAAATTGGGCATATATTTTTCAACTTGTTAAACAATGGGAAAGACGTAATTTGTAGAATTAGCTTAAAAAATCAGTGGACAAGAGTTATAAGAACCAGGCACACTAGCCATGCTTCAAGAGTTTGGTGTAATTATAAATAACGGGTGCTGAAATAAAAAAAAATTTATATAAGGTCTCACTATGTAACCCTAGTTATCCTGGAACTCACTCTATAGACCAGGCTGTCCACAAATTCACAGAGATCCACCTGTTTCTGCCTTCCTATGCTAGGATTAAAGGTGTACAGCACTACAAGGCTCTCTTCTGTGTTTTAAATTAACTGACTTTACCAAGACTAACATACATAGACTTTTAATTCAACATTATTTTCTTGTGGTAATCAGAATAATGGCTTCCCACCAGTGTCCACATTGCAATTTCCAGAATCAGAATATGCAATTTGATATAGCCAAAATGAGTTTCAGATTAGATTAAGTTTATAGATTCTAAGATTATGCTGGATTACTTGAGTGGACCTGGTATCTTTTCAGAATAGTTGTTAAAAGTAGAAGATAGTTGCAGAAGACTGCCCCAGGCATCAGATAATAAGAGCAGTCTGAGAGGGATCATAATTACCAATGGCATCATGAAGATGGAGGAGTCGTGAGTGAAGGAATGCTGTGGCCCCTTGAGGTTTTTCCAAGGAAAATGATACCTCTGTCCTTCAAGCCTAAGAGTTGAATTCTGCCAACAATTCAAATGAGATGAAAATGCTTCCCCCAGAGAAAGCTGGAAGATTACAGCCTGATAACATCCTCATATCATTTGCGTCCAGCAGGAAGACAAGGCAAGAGTGTACAGGGAAACACAAAAGGGAATTCATACACCACCATTAGCCAGAAATCAGCCACATTTCTACCTGACAGAAAAGGAGACTGGGAAAAATGGCCTGAAATGATGGACTGTGTGTGATAAGGCTATACTAAACCTTGACCAACAAATTTATGATCTAGTAATTGATTATAATTTATTATGGTACCAATAAGAGCAAATACATTTCTCTGTATGATTTAGGGCTTATGTCTCAGTGCTATGGGGCTAATACATACAAGATATTAAACTGATGTGGCTCCCCTCCATTTCTTTAAATTGATTTCTTCATTGACTATCTATCATTAAAATTTCAGAACATGTGTAGGCAGAAGTCAATGTTGGACAGAGGAGAATGCTCAAGGGTGACAAGTTGAAAGGGAAGTAGAGAAAAAAATCCTCCCAGACCTTAAAAAAGGGGAAGGAAATAGCAGCTGGGGGTTAAATGCCCCACTTACTGTTCCTATGCCACTTTAAGTTCAAGCGCTGTGAAAAAAAAATTCATTTGTTTAGTTTTTTAAAAATAAGTGCACTATTCTTATAGAGTATATAAACTACAACAGAACATTCACTGGTTCTTGTAATTGTTTCCCAAAACTAAGGTAAAAGAAATGTAAATGACATTTTTCTTGCTTTGCAGTAGTTGATGTTTTCCTGCTTAAGCACATGAGTAGAGGCTGTGCTTGTGGAAAAAGCAAAAATGTTAATTTCCTTCCACCCAAACCCCAGAATCATCCTCTCCCCTTACTGTTCCCGGGTTTGATCTAAAATATGTTAGGAACCAGGAGATAGGACTTTATCTTTGATGAATTATTTTACTTAATGTTTCTATGATCCTCTGAGATTCCATTATTGTAAACAATTCTTTGTTTTCTGATGAAATTCAGATAACACCCGGTGTTCCTATCCATCGGAGTTGCTTATTCATTCAACACACTTACTTGTTAGGTACTATTTGGTTATATATCTCTCAGTGCCCAGTTCATGTTGAAAATGGTGACTAAAGTCACATACACACACACACACACACACACACACACACACACACACATTTACACAATCTTCAGCTGATGCTCTTGCCAGTCCAGTTGAATTATTTCCAGACTATTTGAGCGACTTCAGAGCGAGACAGGTAGCACATGGCTTTGTTCTAGCATCTCAATTAATTTGATTCATTTTATCAAATGTGGGATCGGCTGCAAAAACTTGCAGATATCTAGAAATAATTGATTTTGAGCTTGCACATCTAAGTATGTTCAACAAATTGGCACATTTAAAAAAAACAAAACCAATTATATTCAAAAGGTCTATGAAAGTCAAAATGGTTCATGAATTCAAGGAATATATATATATATATATATATATATATATATATATATATCACAAATTCAGAAATAAAAAGGCAAGCTGGTGGTGTTCTTAACATTTTTTTCCTGATATCAAATATGTACCTGCCTCTCTAACTGATGCACTGGCAGTAGTACCCCATGTGCCCAGAAGGAAAGTTAAAGTTAGACAGGCTAATACCACCAAGGAGAGCTGTACTTCTGACTGTCTAGTCCCTCTTGTGACAAAATGATGTAATGACACGGCTTATATTAGATGCAGATGAAAGAATCCTCCCTTTTCATTGAAAAAATACGCTGTGAGGAGTTTAAAGAGATGAATTGTCTTGCAAATTAATACAAGCGCAGAGTTTGGATTGTTTATTTTCAATGTGACTTTTATATCTACAACAAAATACAGACTTTTTATGTCAGATAGAATTTTCTTTGATGTCTATCTATAGCTATCCTTTCTGAAGCTAGATTACCATTGTTAAAAGGCAGTAGCAAAATTGCATTTAAGCATTTTATTGAGTAGTACCCCATATATGCCAGTGGATCCATCAATTGTCTCTGCCTCGTTTAAAGAAAATGAAAAAAGAACATCTGTACTTGCAGCACCAGCAAATGATAAAGAATTTGACTTCCACAGTAGACACCTCACTGTCCCCTGCCAAGTGGTGGTGTCCCTCTGGGGGCCCAGTCCCAGGAGTCTTCTGTGGACTCAAGCTTAGTCCAATCATGTTTTTGCCTCTCCTTTCTTGTGTGAATTGGGTAAAGCTCTGAGACTTACTTCTGGCAGTTTTAGAATTTTGCTTAAAGCAGTTCTGTGTTTCAGACCTAATCTACAACCTAATACTAGCTATGATTGATAGTGTTACTGTTGTAAATAGTACTGCTACTCCTAACAACTGTATTATTAATTGTGCCTACAGAACGTATGATGCACTAGAAGTTTGTTAAAAGCGTAAGTCCTGTGCTCTCATTATAAAATTAGGTGCCATGTGAGGTGATGGATGTCAGCTAGCTTCACTGTTGCATTAATTTTACAGTGCATACATTCATCAAATATTATCTTTCATTTTTGTATTTTTTACATACAATCTCTCTCTGTTGTTTTTGGTGTGTGTGTGTGTGTGTGTGTGTGTGTGTGTGTGTGTGTGTGTGTATGTGTGTGTGTGTGTGGGTGTGTATGTGTGTGTGTGTGTGTGTGTGTAATGCATGTGAGAAGACAACTTTTTGGAGTCACTTCTCAGACATCAGGTAAGCAACTTTACTCTCTGAGTCATCTTTCCAGCCCAAGTCCATTTCTAAGGAGAAACTGTTCTCTGTCAAGAACACCCCACTAAACCTGAAAAAATAAAAGGTATCATATGTGAATTCTCTATTTCAGCAAAGCTATGTGTTTTGAAATACATTCATGTGTGTAATTACAACTGATTTCCTTTTCTTCTCTAGAGTGTTCCATTGAATGGATGTATAGCATTTATCTATCCATCCTGCAACCCAAGAAAGCTTGAGGAGTTGAAGTTTTTGGTGGTGTTGTACACTGTTCAGTAGAAACTGCTTTATGCACATCTTTCATCTTTATTTAGGGATTTCTGGGTTGTATACAGAGTTACCAGCTATAAATATATTTAATTTTATTATTTAGTACCAGGCTTTTTTCCATATTCTTACCTGTTTACAAACCTGAGAGGCATGTGTCATAATTTCTTTTATTTCAAGAGTATGCCAGGCCCTGGGACATGTCTTTATAGTTTTGACAGTCTGATTTCTTAGCTACTAACTTACACTGGATGCATCCAACTCTTCCATTGCTAATGTAGCCTCCTGTCTTTTATCTTCTCATTTCTCACTTGGATTTCTTCTTTTGGAAGTGTCTGCTTAAAACTGTCTTTTTTTCTTATTAATTCGTTCTCCTTTCAAATATTAATGGTAAGTGGGCTCAGTGTACACTGAATATGACAGTTTTTCAGTCTTATGTATTAACTTTCTGCTATCAACTTTCTTGTTTTTTTTTTTGGTAAGAAAATCTTTAATGTTCCCTCAACGAATATGAACATTTTCATCTTATTTAATGAATTCTTTTTGTCTCATAATAGCAGATTTAGTTTATTGAGTTTCTTGAACATCTTACTGCAGCTGTGACTAGAATTGAATTGGCTCTATGGTATAAGTTGATCTTTGGAAAACTAAAATCTTTATGAATGTGTCTTGCTGTCCCAGATGATTTATCACTTGGGTACTTTGATGTCTTCAGCCGAAGTGTTATAGTTGTCTCCATAAAGATCATGCATATTTTGTGGAATTTCATTTGTTGGAAGTAATATCACATAAGATTATAAGTTGTAGGAATATATATATATATATATATATATATATATATATATATATATATGTTAAATATATTGGAATATTACTTGGTTAAAAAGTCTCCTAATGTTCATTTATTGGTGACTTTAGTCATGAATGAAAGTTGACTTTGTGGAGTGATTTTCTTGCATCTGTTGTGATTATATGTTTTATTTCCTTACTATTAATTTCATCAGTTAATTTTCTAAAGCAAATCACCTTTATAGAGCAAACCAATGAGATGATAGTGTATTGTTTCACATATCTGACTGGACTCGTTTAGCTAATTTTGCAGGAAGGTTGCATCTGTGGTCACTACATGTGGTTATCATGTTAAGTTCTTTGCTTGGTTTTTGTAGGTAGGAAATTTTACGTTTATTAAATGGGATGAGGATTATACCTTATTTTCAAGGGAGGGAAATACTGCTTTGGGGTTTTATCATGAATTTTAAGGCTCATTTTCAGACTAGCTGTTCATGAATTCCATGTGCAACTATTGGTTCCTGTGTGCCAATTGTTGAATACAAAACTGTTTGTGGTTTGGAATCTCAAGGAAAGGAACTTGGATTGAGGATCTAGATAATGTTCCCCAACAACAACAGTCTAGACTTGTTGCTGCATTTTAAGGACATAATAAAATGTGAGCTCCTTTAGGAAAAGGCATTGACTCACCAACATGGAGAACTACCCAGAAGGAGGATGCAGTGATTACTCACAGAGGATGTTCTTTTCAATAGGTTCATAATTTAGATTAGCAAAACAAGGAATTGTATTATAATAAAAAACTTAAGAGTGTGGCAGCCAGGCTGTAATTTTGCCTCTGATAATTCCCTCATTGCGTAGTCTCCTATGCTGGGAAGAGCCAACTTCCATAGCCAGTGTGGAAAAGGCATAATGTGAAGTCCTGTAAACTGCTATGGCTTCTGTCTTTCTTAGTTGGACTATGAGTTCTGAGGGGCATCTAGCTGCCATTTCCCTAACAGCCTCATAAAAAGTCCACATGGCAAAGAACTGAAACCTCCTGCCAATAGCCTAAGAGAAACAGAGTCAATCTAGCCATAAGTGGACCATTTTGGAAGTAGATGCTCTAGTCTCCAGGGCCTCTGAAATGACTGCAGTCGTTGTGGAGAGTCTACACCAAGTACACGAGTTGATTATTTATGTTGTATTTTTCTATTATTCCTAAATGTGGTTTTGAAGAAGAAAGGCATTATATATTGACTACTTAAAACACTTTTCACTCAAATTAAATGAGTTCTTCAACCTAACATTGGGGGACTGGAACTTGAAAGCCTATTTTCAAATTTAATCATGAGTTATGGCCATTCTCTTTAATACTTTTCAGGTCCTTTCTGGAGTCTTTTTTTTAGTCTGCTCTCACATGTCATACCATTAATTCCAAGCTAGTTACTTACATTTCAATGTGACCCTCACCCTTTCTGGATTCTCCATTTCAATAATCAAAATTGCTGGATTCCACATGACTATATGCTACAGCATGCTCCCTAGGTTGTTTAGGGAACCCTCAAATTGGGTGTACCTTCTAGTCTCATGAGTCTCACAGTGTTAGCAAATGAACTGCTAGGCAAAAAAAAAAAAAAAAAAAAAAAGTTCAAAATTGAGTAACCCAAGACTTTTGTTCTCACACATTTTCTGTGCATAAAAAGGAAAACAAACATGGCTGGGTGTTTCTTGAAAGAAAACAAAGGAAAACATGGTGGTCTGTCAGCATGTCTAAGACCTCTCTGTATTAGATAGACTTGCATGTAAGGGTCTTATTACCCCATAAAGACAAGAAAGAAGTAGATCTGTTCTGTTTCTTCTGCCAAAATGAGCAAGCAGCTAGAAGCTATTCTTCACCTAGGAAGGAGTGAATAAGGGGTGGGACAAGTGTCAGTCATTTTTTGATAGACATGCCTTACCTTTTCAGAAGAGGGAATGGGAGTGGGCTTGGGGAGGAAGCCAGGGGGTAGGGTGGGAGAAGAGAAGAGAGGGGCAATCTGTGGTTGGTATGTAAAATGAATGAAAAATTTCTTAATAAAGAAAAAAAGAGAAACGCTTCCTTATGTTGTGGTGACACTGGTTGAGTTTAGGTGATAAAGGGAAGCACCGCATCAGTGAGAAGGTTATTTCTGATTTAGCATTCTATCTCAAAGGTAGTACTTTAGCTTATGCAGATTCTATTAGATTTGTGATGATGGTGCTGACCTTGCAACATCACCTTCTAAAGTGTTTTCTCCAAGGAATGAGCTGTGTGAACAAACAAGCTCTCAGACAGAAACCACAAGCATTGAGTCCAATAGTGAGACTTCAATAACCAAAGTAACTCAGTCACAACTCACTAGGCACACTCTGAGGAGTCGAAGGCAAAGACAAAATCCTCACTGGCTTGCCTCACGACCTTCTTGAGAAGCTAACAAACTTTTAAAACTGCCATCTAGCAAATAGATTTACACTAAAATACTGCACAGAAATTTATTTTTGGAAGGGTGAATAAAGTGCATTACAAACGCTGTATCCTTTGGAGAGAAAGGTTTTGACCTTCATGCACAAGTTAGGTAAGGTTGACAGGCATGTGGTGCTAGACTGAGGTGTGAAGAGATTGGCAGTGAAGAGCAATCTATGACAAGGGTGGCCCAAGACCATAATGCTCAAGGGCATTTCCCCAGTGCAGAGCCAGGCCTTTTAACAAGGAGGAGAGAGGCCCATAAAAGGCGCACTGCCCTCTGGATACTTTCCCATGTTCTAGCATCTGAAACAGATCCCATTTTGAACTACCTCCTCCAGACATCACCACATAGAAGCTGGGCTACGAGATGAGTCAGCCAGCCCAAGTCTGTCACAGTGCTTCATAATAAATCCAAAAGGATATAAAATGTTAGGCTGTTCACCTTGGTCTTTGGGACTGCCATTGAGAAGGACAATCATATCAGTAAATTGAATCTGACACCACTGTTCTCCACTTTAGCCTGGACCTCCAACTGGTGCAGGGCAAGAGATCTATTTTCATTGGTATGGAATGCTGAGAATTTACTTGATGTATATAATTCAAAGTTAACTTCATTACTCCCGGCCTTTGATAAGCACATTATTCACAGAGTTTTAATTTCTGGGTAGGAAATAGTTTTAAGTGGAATGTATTGGACTTGAAGTTAAATGATGATGTATAATTTATAACTAGGTAATGTCAGGGATATAATTTTATCTGTCTGAAAATCATTCAAGAAAGTGAGTATCCTCTCATCTCCCTCCTTTTATTGTCATGAGCCAGCATCTTAGAATGACATTCTTTATTTTAGTATTTGATTTTGACCACCCCAAACTAAGGAAAACCTGGAAATATAATAGGTAGCAAATATTTCCTCTTGCATTCTCGAGTGAGGTTGTAGATGTACACAATATTTACAAGGATGCTGCTACAACTGATTGTTTCCAATCTTCAACCCCAAAAAGAGTATTGTTGAATGCATCAGGAGAAATTTCTTGGGAGAAATTTACTGGAGAAAAGCACTGCTTCCCTTCTGTCGTCCAAGAGGAGAAGGCCTTTGAGAAAACCCTCAAGACAGCCTGATGGTAGCCCAGATGGAACGGTGTCTCCTAAAGAGCAAGGAGCTGTGAGATCTGGCTCCATGTGGTGAGGAGGGGACTGCACATGGAACAACTTGACTCAGTGATCAAAATCAACAGTATAGAGCATGTGGTTGGCTTAGGTTAAGTATGATGGGGGCATTCCTGAGGGCTCTCTGCCATCGGTGATGGAGAAGCTAATTCTGAAGGATACTGGTGGTGCTTCCAAATGGACAAGCCAGGAAGATAGGATGAAGATGAAGAGTATAGCTGACGACCTGACTTTCCAGAGGGAAAGCCATGCTCGGGGCAAGGCTGCTTATGACAATTCCAGTGGGTGATATGTGATGGCCAGCAGAAACAGCCCCTGTGATGGGGATTTAAGAAGCCCCAAGTGTTGAAAAGCCAGATTTTGATAGTGCCTGTTAATAATGCTTGACTGCTCAGCTGGAGGAGAGAAAAGGCCAGGGGAAGTGATAGAGGGGAAGTGGTGCAGAGGGACAGGATAAAAGTAACTGATCATAGCCAGTTCCTAGTTCAACTCCCCTGCTTGCGCGGCCTGAAGAGGGGTAAAGGAAAGTGATGGAGCATACATGGATATTTTAATCAGTGACTTTTCAAAAAGACAGAAGTGAAAAGAAAAAGAAACATGCCTATTATGTACACATGACTGGTTCATCATAGTCACTTTTGATGTCAATTGAGGGATGGAGAAACATCTTCCCAGGTTTCCTTGGAAAGGCATACGTTTTCCTTTCTGTGAAGTTCTTCTGTCTCAAATTTATAAGAATATTGTTCTAGAGAAAAATGTTTACCGATCTAGATCTGTAGGGTGTGTGTTAAGTGAATTATGGATCTTTCATCATCTCTCTAGACTTGCTTGTTTATCTTTTCTATTTTAACTTTCAGCTCTGGGAGACTTAACTTTTTGGATTACATAAATGTTCCTGTGTGTTTTGGTTTTCTGTTGAGTAAAGAAATAGGTGGCCTTGGATAGAGAGAAGAGAGGAAGAACCGGAGAGATCTTGGGATTATTTTTAACCTGTCTTTCTCAAATTCTCTTGTGAACATTTTCGGTGAGGTATGCTCTTGAATGAAACCCAGCGAACTCTAACATTCTAATTTTGTTCTGATTTGCAGAAATCTCTTTCAGTGTGTCCTTAGGCTAGGGCCTTGGGCTGTTGTGCATCCACTATTATCTACCTGTATTTAGAGTTTGTATATAGCCTTTTGGTGAAATAGCCTCTTCAAATTTTTCCATTTCTGAAGGGTCACCTATTTTTTTGCTGGAAGACAGAGGGCACAATAATATTACTTGCTTTTCTGACCTCAAAATATGAATAGGATAGTATGCATAATACTTGCCAAAAATTTAAAATACAGAGTGGTGTAACTGCTATTTGCAATGGTGTATTCGATAATGTGTGAGCCATTCTTCAGAAAAATCCTAGGACAGTCATCTATATAAGTTCTATTAAAGGGTTATTTTATTTACTTGGGATGTGATTGTGCCTGTTTCTTTTTATTAAAAACAATGGAGCAGACATGCATTAAAATCAGACATTAAATAAATGTGCTAAATAGGGGGAAATATTTAAATTCAAAGCATAGTTGAATTGGCCTTTAAACTTAAAGTAATTTTCCCAAGCACCTAAAAGTAAGTTTGGTGTCATATTCATAAGAAAAACATATCAAATAGCAGCAAATCTATTTCTCTTTACTTCCTACCCTGCTCTGTTTAACTCTCACTGCTTAGCTGTTCATTCCTCGGTCCTTCTGACTTTATCTCTCTGTAGACCTTTCAAAGGCATACAATTGTTTCTAAATATCGTACTGCAGGTGTAAAAAATGTATATTATATACTATTGACTCCGTTCTCTCAAGCCAGAGAGATGCACTCATATAAACTCAATCTACAAATGTGGATAAGAAGGCCATTCTCAATTTTGTTAGCCCGTAACTGAAACATGGCATTTACTTCAATTATCAGCGCAGAGGTATTAAGTGCTCAGAACTTTGTCATACATAGAAAACCTTGAGTTTGAGTAAAAAAAATCCTTTCAGACTCCAGGCTTATAGAAATGTATCTCTCCCTTAGTTTTCTACCTAACGTATTGCTGTCTGGTATACAAACCACTTATTATATTTGACTGATGAGTAAGAACAAGAGTTCCTGTGACCTTCCTATGAGAGCGAATGATGCAGAAAAACCTCAAAGGGAATGCCCTTGATATGTAATTCTAATGAATAAAGTATCAACTGTCAAATTAAATATGAAACATTGAATACTTTAGGTTAGAACAAGTCTCAAATTCCTCAAACATGAAGGTCAGCCACTGTGTGAACACATGCCTCCTCCTTAGCACAGCCAAGCTTCTGGAAATAGTGGGAGGTAAAAGTGAGCCCATGAAAAGGGGTTTTACCTTTGAAATGTGATCACTTCTCTGAGAATCCTTTTTCACTCTATAAAACAGTGGATGCTGATATGTACAATTAAATTAATTATAATATATATATAAAACACTGGATGCTTCCTCCACAACCTAGCTCAAGGAATACTGACTGGTGTTATGCAGGCTTTGCAGTTCAGAGCCTGAGGCCAGCAGTATGAATGGCTGTGACTTACAGCATGCCTGTATGTGACTGCCCTTCTCCTTCTGTGACTTTTTACTCTCCCTGTTCTTACTACCATGTTGAGCCTGTACTGTACCATGTCGCCCTCTCAAGAACTTGCCCCAAAGCTTTGAGTCACCTCTTATGCTGTTTTCTTTTTTCCCAAGAGAGTAAGAACAATGTTTGTTCCTCATTTATTTCTTTCTGTTCCTGTGGCTTTTTTTTTTCTTGAATTCACAATCCCCTTTAGTCTGGCAAACGAGGGGGTTACAAGCATGCACTATCATGAAAAATAATGTTCTTAATTCAGATAGTCTGTCAAAAAAATTGCTACCTATTTCTGTCAAAATTTATTGTTATTGCTCTATTTGAGAATTCATATTTTTTTTTTACTATTTTTGACAAACTTCCAGAAAATGTATCTTCAAATATTATTTTTACTCTTTTGTCCCCATAAAATTCTTGGTACATTGGATTATATGTTACTATTTCTCATTCTATTCTCCATATCTTTTAGAGTTATTCAGAGTCATTTCCTCAGATCATCATAGGCCAGGTTTAATTTACTATTTGTTTTATTGTTCAATTAAAAAAATTGTGGTATACTATTTAAGACACTTGACAAGATAAAATAGTACAGTGAACTCCTTGTCTTGCTTTATCCTGTTTGTCCCTACAACTGTGTTATTTTCAAGCAAATTTCAAATAAATATGGATGGATTTTTACCTTTAATATTTTAACTTTCAAGTTTTGGTTTTATGATGGCAAGAAAGCTGTGAAGATTTCATAGAAATCACACTTTGAATTTTGGTCTTTTCCTGAGCTGATAATCTATGATTCTTCGAAGTTCCAGTTAGCCAGACAAACAACCTATATTCTACAGACACTGTATCACTCAGTTCAGTAGGTTAGGTGTATTAAATCCATTTTAAACTGATAGAATTTCCGGTTCATTCTGGATTTATAAAGAAACGACTGATCACAATTCAAAGGGCACATATCATTTCATGTTTAAATATTTGGGCCTCGTCATTTTCTATCATGCCATCATTTTCCTAATAACAACTTGGCATCATTATGTAGGCCCTGTTCTCATTCATATTGCTTCTTATAGATTTCAACTTTAAACAACGTCATTGTCAAATCAGGAACCTCCACAGGCACTGGAATAGTACACGAGTCTCTCAAGTCTATTTTAATTGTTACTATTTCCTTTCTGTCCATCATTTTTTTCCTGCATAAATCCTTGTAATTTGTTTGTTGATTATCTAAACTATTAGTTTTTCAGGTTTTTTTTTTTTTTTTTTGGTTTTTTGAGACAGGGTTTCTCTGTGTAGCTTTGCGCCTTTCCTGGAACTCACTTGGTAGCCCAGGCTGGCCTCGAACTCACAGAGATCTGCCTGGCTCTGCCTCCCGAGTGCTGGGATTAAAGGCGTGCGCCACCACCGCCCGGTTAGTTTTTCAGTTTTTAACAGTCTGGATTTTGTGCTTTCTTCCTTCCCCATGTGTCTCTGAAGGACTTTTGACTTCATTTTGGCTGAAAATTGATATCTAGCTAAAGACAAAATGGATTTTTGTTTCCCTTTCTTTTTTCTGTTCTTCAGTAATGCTATCTTACAGGTACTGATAGGTTCTCTCACCAGGGGACACATGATGGCCTTGTCTTCTGTCATAGCAGCTGATGACATTGTCTGGATCCAGCCTAGCATTAGTGTTTTAGGATATAGATGCACTACTATTCCAGTTTCATTTATTAACCACAATAATTCCATAAAAGAAGCTTTCTTCCTCATCTGTCAGTCTATCATTTCTTAATTGTTTCAGATATTAGAGCATAAACAGAAAATTTCACATCTGTTAGTGGTAGAGGTCATGTAAGAAAGACAGGCTTAATGCTCTCTTCATTTACAAGTTTTCATTTTGTGAGCTGGAAAATGGTATTCTTTAAAAGAAGCAGACAGTCTAAAATACCACTTTTCATTCATGGACTTAAACGTTTAATAGTGTGTAGCACGTGTTTCAGCTGCAGCTCAGATTATTACTCAGCAGGGATGTCTCCAAGTGTGTTCCTGAATCCCTCACCCAGGCCTCCATACAAGAAAGCACTCCTGTATCAGGTACATTAAGATCTTGAAGACAGTTCAGTACTTCTGTCTCTGAGGACTCTCACATGTCCCATTTAGTGAGAAATGACATTGAGTGGTCTGGGCACTCAGGCTGCTTGTTAAAGATTGCTGGGGTTTGGTTTTTTTTTTTTTTTTTTTTTTGGTTTTGTTTTGTTTTGTGAGGGATGTTCAATATCCACAAACTGAATCAAAAGTTTTCACATTTCAGATTAATAAAAATATTTCATAAACTATTTGAAATCATGGTATCTGGGGGTGAAATTTTATTTGACCAGTTCACCTAACGACTTTATCTCATTTTTTCCTTCTGCTGAACCTCAGTTCTTGTTAGCATCAGGAACAACAGAACTAGATTATTAAATAAATGTTTATTTGCTTTGTCCCATAATATGTGATCAGTACTGTTATGATAGAAATATCAATATTTCTGCCCATAATATAGTTTCTGAAGAAAGTTTTAGGTTTATTTTCTTTCATTATTTTTCTTCATGCTAGGTAGCAAACCCATGGTTTTTTGCATCTGGATGTGCTGCTCTCTTACCACTGACCTCACTTTTAGGGTTTTTTTGTCATCTATTTTTCCAGAGATGTGTGGTAAAATTATTTCTTGCTGTTACTCGGCCAAAATCTTCTTTGTGTGGTAACTGTATTATTAACTGAAATAGAAAATTTTATTTACTTCAGTTCATGAACTAAATATAACATTTAAAATTAAATAAATAAATAAATATTTTAAATATTTAGATAGCATAATTTAGTGGTTTAATCATTAGTTTTCTACTTCTGAGTATTTCCTATGTTTCCTCCTATGTGAACGCTGTTAAATATTTTTTGTTATAATTAGTTAATATGTTTTGTGGATGGGTGTTTTGCCTGCATATGTGCCTGTGTGTCACGTGAGTGCCTGGTGCCTGCAGAGGGCAGAAGAGGGAGTCAGACCTGATAGAACTGGTGTTACTGTGTAGGTGCTGGGAATCAAACCCAGGTCTTCTGTAAGAGCAGCATGTGTTCTTAATGACTGAACAATCTTTCCAGTCCTTATTTTTTTTATTGTATAATTTGTATTTGTTCCATTTGTTGGCACTTCTAAACTGTCTTACTTTTAACCGTATTCCTTGAATACAAAGCAGGACTGGATTTTCCTTTATCACTCCACCTGAGAAGGCTAATACGTTATCACTTTATTTTCAGTTTTGGAGAATGGCACAGGGTCTCATATGCCAGCTGCTTGTTCTGCCATACGCCATATCTTAATTCCCTGAAGACACTTAGGTCTTAATAGACATATTATCTCCATTTGCATTGATGGATATGATTGATTTGGATTATATTTTAGCAGTTGTGGTTATGAGGTTTCATATTATGGAAAGTTATCAGTTTTATTATTATGGTGCTTTTTGTACTAATGTTTTTATATAACTTTGAGTTTTTCTCTTTTAAGTTATTATCTATTATTATTAAAGATAGAAGACATTAAATATAATACTTAAACTTCTTGTTTTTCTCCTTTTCAGGTCACAGAGCATCTCCTTTTAATATACTTTTATTCCAATTTAACAATCATAAAATAATAAAATTTCATTAGGAATTTTATCTGCTATCATCATTACCTCTGAATGGTTGCTAATTATGCTTTTAAATAATGTCATGCTATTTACTGTAATATAATCCTGTCTTCCTCAAAGCAACCACTCCAACCTAGTGCTGTGAATAATTCTTGTGATAATATCTCTGGTCATTTTGGTCATCTGAGACTGAAAACATCCCATACTCAGGAAAGCTTCTCTAGACATGAGGTAAACAACTCAAAATAGCATCAGAAGTCCCTGAAACTGACCAGATTTACTAGGTCCCTCTTTCCTTTAGAGTATGTAAGTAGTAAACACACACTGAGGGAGACAAGTGGCCTAGATGACTCACAGAGCAGCCAAGCGGAGACAAGCCGGGCTGCCTGGAAGAAGCTCAGGACAATGAGGAACCTGAGAAGGACACTCTCCAATCTGTCCAGCTACCTGTAGGCTGTGCAGTGTGTTCCAAGTTCCCAGATTTTCTGTGCTGTCTTTCATGCTGGGGTGGGCTTCGGTGATGCAACTGTCCTTGAGACATTTATGCTCCTGTAAGTAACCTTTCACCCACGTTTCTATAAGTAATCTCAATAAACTCATTGGCTCATAAAGTTGGTCTATGGTGATATCCATACTTTGTATTGTGCATACGTGTGTGTGCTTTTGTGAGTACAGGTGTGTGTGTGTATGCATGCATGTGTGTGTGTGTGTGTGTGTGTGTGTGTGTGTGTGTGTGTGAGAGAGAGAGAGAGAGAGAGAGAGAGAGAGAGAGAGAGAGAGAGAATTTTCCTTCTCCTTCCCACTAGATTATGACATCATACTTAGATTCTAAAAGTAACTAAATTTACATTTGTCCATATTAGAGTCTATAAATTTCAAAACAGGTAAGAGATTGGTTTTCAACTTGCAGTTAGATTAACTTCAATCTCTAATGTATCGTTTCATTGTCCTAGAGCTTCAAGAATCTCTCAGGACAGAGAGACATTGCTTTCTACGTCCTTATCATCAACAAAGTCATGGACTCAGCAAACAGAGAGCAAGTCCTGAAACTCTGAATAAACCAAGCAGTCTTTGGAAAGGGATATGTAGATGATGAAAAAAAATGAGGTTCTATTCCAGAAATCCTTTGCAGGATTTGCTGAGCAGTTTATCTTCATGCTCTAAGCAATGGGTAATGTTCATACAAATGTTTTTATGTAGATGACCACCATCCAGTAATAGAAAAAGAGGGCAAGTTGGTGATAAAATGCTGGGAATGGTACAGAGAATGAAATGAAGAAAGAATAGAGGAAAAAACAATATGAAAAACAAATAACTTAAGTGAGAATCGGAGATGCCTTAGTGAGAGGGAAATATTTATGTAATATAAAAATAAGACTTATAAGACTGTGAAAACATGGAAGGTCACTATTAGATGTGGTGTAAGGGGACACTTAAACCACTATAATGGGAAATACACAGCAAGAGGAACAGATAATGAGTATAGAAAATGAATTGTGTGTAGAATGATGGTTTAACCATACTGAGAGTAATTTAATGATTTATTAATCATTAATTAAGGGAGGACATCAAGGAATATATTGTAATTCCACTATAATGATTAGTAGCTTACAAAACACTCCCATTTGATTATGTCATCTGATTAGTTAGTGTTAGTACTTATATCCATTTTAGAGAGAAATAAACTGAGAATTACGGAGAATTTTGTATAAGACCCATGGTCAGAAAAGAGAAGAAATTTGATTTAATTACATGTGTTCTGTACCAAATTGTGAGCGTTCTTTGCTGCTTCTTGCTGTAGTAGATTAATTCATTAACATTTTATGAAGCCCTGTATTAAGAATAACCTGAAAACCCTGCTCTGGCTATGTCTTTTAGATATCACTTGCTCTCAAGTGACTGGAGTACACCATCACATAAGCATTGCCCCTTACCTGTCACAAGCAATAATGTCTTAAAGTAACTAATTTTTTTTAAATCTATATGCAAGAAGATCTTCCTTAGGAAGGTATTCCAGCCCACTACCACAATCTTGATACTTCCAAAGCATTTTCCTCTCCAATCATCATTTAACCCACAAGTTGGCCAGTGCACTCCGTGTCTGTTCACATTCAAGTTTTCCCCGGTGTTTTAAGAGTGGAATCCTGTTGCATATCCTAGAATGAAATAATCAAGCAGTAGGCTAATTTTCCTTGTCCACCTACCTCTGTTTCCCTTTGTGCTCTACAGACCCAGCTGAGAGTCTGTCCAGGGGTGACCCAAACCCTGGGAAGCTCCTCTTCTTCTTGGTCTCGAATACTTCGTTCTCCAAGGACACCAGCTCATCGAGAAGCAGGAGCTTAGCTGCCAGATCGGTGGCTGATTTCTCTTCCCTGCCTGTGGGTGGTGACTGCAAGCCTGCTGCTCCAAACTCAGAGGCCTACAGGGCAGAGAAAGGTGAGCTCATTCACTTAGACAAAGAAAAACAAGTACGTACAAAACTGGCATTAGGCATTTTGTAACACTAGATGACATGCCCATTGCTCATTTTATGATGCCTTGGGGTTATGTCTTAGAAAGAAAGCTAGAATTTGGGGGCCTGGAACATATAGAAATGTATTTACTGATTGGTCTTTCATATGTAGCCCCAGAAACATCAGCAGCATCTTCCCTATCCACCATGGAGCTCTCCCTATACCTCTTTTTATCATTGCACTCATCACATTTTGCTTTAAATAAAATCTGTTAAAACAAATTTATATTATTAGGTATAAGTAACTTGAGAGCCATGGCCTAAGCTTTTATTTCTTGTATTCAATGCCTATCCCAGTATTTTTTTCACAACAAAAAAATCTGAACTTGATGTTTCTGAAAGCAAAAACCTTAATGTCATGGTATTTTACTTCCATGATCCATCTGTTATCTAGGTAAGTCACTAACACTCCATTGTGTTCCACCTTCTGCATTAAGTTAAAGGGATGCAAAAATAATCAAAATCCTGTTTCTGTGTCCAAGGAAATTAATAGCTCAGTCTACATGATTTATTAAAAAGTATAAGCAATGTGAAGAGTTTCCCCAATAATAATACTGTTACAGGCACATTTTCTTTGTACCTCATGCAAGTCATAATGGATGAGTGTTCAGGGTGGAAAGTCTTTTTTTCCCCCCGTCCGAAGCCTAGTAACAGAATTTTAGAAACTGCTCTTGTTAAACCCCAGACTCCTTTATTGTCAAGGAACATAACTTCTGTTCTAAGTTTTGAGCATCATTAACATGCTCCTAACACTTAAAATTGATATTAATTTTAATAATTTCTTATTGTAGATACCTTTTATGATGTTTATTTTCCCGTGAGTTATCCAAAATAATAGGGTCAAAGAGAGACTCAACTCCTTAAGTGGCAACTGATAAACTTTACCTTGGTTGCCTTGGAAAAAAAAAAGGATTGATTATCAGTCAAAAGGCCAGCTAGACTACCCCTATGTGAGTACTTAACCACTGATGCTGCAGAGGTGATTGGAGGAAGCTGTATGACCGTGGGAGCTGCTTGATAATGATGATGATCAGAAGCTGGGCTGAAATTTCCCTGCAATTATTTCTATTCAGGCCAGAGGAGTGGCCTAGCAGAAAGACTGTTGTGGTTGGTATAAACTAGTAATGCCATGATTAGTGTATACATGCCTTCATTTGCATGAAGATTTGCTATAAATGGTCTGTGTTTCTGGCTGTACAAGCAGGTAGCTCAGCTCACTGAGCTCATTTGATAAGCTAACCAATAGGCACACTCCTGTGGCATCTCCTCCTCGACCCATAGCAACATAAGGCTCAATGCAAAGCTTCTTCTCTCCAGTGGCGTTTCCTGCCTGATTTTGCTGTTATACAGGCAAGGTAGAGCTTCAGAAGCAGCTGACAATTTCAGCAAGAGAAAAGACAGGCTCTGGCAGCAGAGAGGTAGCAGAGAGAGTGGTAGCAGAGGCACAAAGCGATGGCAGTTACCTTCTTTGCAGTGGCAACTGTGACAACAGCCACAGCAAACCGACGGCCGGAAAGTTCTCCAACAGGAGAGCATCCAAGGCAGACACAAAACAAATGGCAGAAGTAAAGAGAACGTGAGAAAGATCAGGGAACCAAGGCTGAAGGACAGAGAGCTCTAAGCAGCCAGAAAAGTAAAACTGGAGTCACTGGAATCACACCAGTGACATTTTGCAGGCCTTAAAGACCAAAGATCTCAGGCACTTTAGAACCAGGAATTGTACCACTAGTCAAGGGCTAGGGATTCTGGACATCTTCGGGATGCCCTGGGTCTGTAGCACTTGCCACCTTAAGGAAAATATCCTAGCAGCTGTGACCTGCAGGGATGTTGGAACACGAGGGTCAGTCACCACTACCCCCTGGCCAGCTGCCTCTGCTACTCTCAGAAGCCAGAGGTCACAATCTGCACAGCATGGGGAAAGCTTCTTCTTGGGAGAACAAAAGGCCACATTCTGACAAATGGGAATTAAGACATCTGAAAGGTGTTTTTATTCTTCCAACTAGTACAACATAAACTAGAGTTTTGTTTCCTATTGTAATGAATGGTTTGGCCAAAACTACATAAAATTTGCATGCCACCAACTTCACATTTTACGTATTAACATCTCACATGTTTGTAATGATAATAGATTAATTTTTAATGCTTTTTATTGTTTGAGGAATACAGATCTTACTATTTCAAACTTTTGAAAATATCTAATTAAGTCACATGATCTGAATTCTCTGAACTCAATAGTTATCATCATTTATATATTTAAAGTTTGTAACCTTGAATATCATTGGCAATGAGAGTAAGGTAACAGAAAAATGTTTATCTTTTTGATTTTGTGTTCTGAAGACATTTCTTTGTTTGCTGCATCTTCTGGCTGAAGTAAAAAAACAGCTTATGTCTGTTAAAAATAAATATGGCCATGTATGCCTATGTGAGTCCTCAACTGTGTGTGTGTGTGGCTGGCATTGAGTATTTTTCTTTACCTTATTTTTTTAAGATGGAGCTCTAGCTGAATCTGGAGCTCACTGATCAGGCTAGCCTGGCTAGCTTAAGCCCCAGAAGCTCTGTCTTCATATTCCCAACATCGGAAGCATGAGTGCCTGTTGTTTAGGCCAGCTTGCCTATGGGTGCTGGGGATCTGAATTCAGGTCCTCATGCTTACTTGGCTCAAGTCTTACAGTTGAGCCATCTCCTTCGCCCTTGCATGTGACATCCTAAGTGGATTTCCATTACCTCTGTTGCTACGTCCACGGAGAATGCCTTTCCTGAGCTCCACATCATCACAATCACAGCCAGGATGAAGTGTGCACTTGTCAATCTCCGGTCCAGCATCTAGGCTCAGACACATCAGGGCTGATATTAATTAATTAGAAATATAAAGGCAGAAAATAGAAGCTAAGGAGGAAGAAGCTTGTTAGAAGTGAAGCCATTCACGTCTATGTGCTGCAATGCATGTCTACCAACCTAAATAATGCCTAATAAATTCTGTCAATCTCCTGTAATGAAGTCTCTAAAGGGTTCATTTCCATGAAAACATACATTGTATTTATAATACTATAATAATAATTTAATTAAAGCTAACCAAATATCTGAGAAATCAATATCAGATAGCTTTATTTTGGAGATAGTAGAGAGATTACAACTTCGTATTGCCAAATGGGAGAGAATAAAGCATTGGGTCTCTGAATCAAGATATGAAAACCTGAAAGCATTTAAATTAAGAAATTTGAAAACACTACACATTTAATAAGGTCATATCTTTATATTCTTGTGTTTTATGATGATTCCTTAAGCACAATTCAAAATGTGAATATGCTATTTAAAGTATCAAAAATTAATATTCTAAAATTTAAAAATTCTGTACGGTGCAATTCAACAAAATCAACATAACAAAATCAAGAGACAAATTGTAACATGAGAGACATTTTCAATATGTACAAATAAGGAAAAAAAAGCTACTAACCGGAGCATATAATTCTGATAAGTAACATATAAAAACCAGACACTCAAGTAAATAAAAATGGGCCTAAGTCATGAATGGCTATTTCATAGACAAGAGACAAGACAATGGAAAATAAATACCTCACAGAACAAATACTATAGCATTTTATACACATCACATTAACAAGAAATAATTTTAGAGAAGTATTTGGAAACAAAATTACAGAAAGTCTTGGTGAAGTGGGAACTGGATACAGTTGTATGAGGAAACCTGGGCATGAAAGCAAGGATGAAAACAGCATGTTCTAACAGCTGTACCTTTATCTCACTTCTCGGTGTATAACCTTGAGAAACTTCTACAAGCTTGTGAGGACACAGCTCTTGGAAAGTTCATCACCTCACTAGTTTTATTAGCAAACATTTAGAATCAGTTCATGTACTGTATCCAAGAGAAGATGACTGCATTAATTCAGACATTCAAACTATGGGCTTAGAGTAAATGACTTAGATTCATATTTACTATTAACACAGACGACTTTAGTGTTTATCTCTGGATGTGAATTTCAAAGAAATTCTTTTGGGTAGATATGGAAGTGTAAAATATATACATGGAATAAAACTCTCTAAATAATTTGTAAATATACAAAGCAATTCCATGTATTAGGATCTCTCTCTCATACACACACACACACACACACACACACACACACACACACACACTGTGTGTGTGTATCTCAATAGAACTTGATTCTTGATTTCTTAATTATGGTTGCCTCTGAGAAGGTGGAAAGAGAAGGGAAAATGATTAAGATTTGGAAGAAACATAAGGAAATCATTTTTTCAGAAAGCAAACACACAAGACTATACTATCTTTATTAATTCTGAATAGTAAGCATGACAACATCATTTACAAATTTCAGAGCTTTTACATTAAAAGCACTATACTGATAATTATGACTCATCCTTGATTCCCTTAAGTTTGTTTCCTGTGGGTTTTACATGACCATCTTAAAATACTGCATAGTGAAGAAAGAAGCATTGCCCATTGAGGGAAGATGACAGGCTTGGATGTTAATTTCCTTATAAACTATCTCTCAGAACACACTCTGGCACAAAGAGAAAGTGACTTTGAATTTTGAAGAATTGGATTTGAGTCTCACTTTGCTTTATTATTGCTGTGACCTTGGACAGTGATTATTTAACTCTCTTGAGCTTCAATTTTCATATGTATGAGGTGAGAAGTAATTCCCCCATCAAAAGAGTTCCAAGAGGATGGAGTTGATTCACTCATAATGCCTTATCTCATGCACTGTTTATTTTTTGCACATGGAGGAACATCTATGTGGCATTATTCAAAGTATCTTTAGTACCTGCGTATGTGTTGATGTGTCCCCCAACTTTATACTTCTTTATTATTGCTGTGAAACTTGACTGTAGATCTTAGTAATTTGTGTTATATGCTACAACATGTATAGCAATTTTGCATAGGCAGAGGAACATCTCTATTATATGTGTTGGTTAAGGTTTTAAAACGGAGAAAAATATCTCCACCATATCTACAACATTTGTTTTATCAAATGTAATAAAATTTAGCTTAAACTATTTGTTCGTTATGACAGTAATTACTCTGTTTTAGAGTCTTGTTACTAATATCAGTCACTAGCTCCTTGTCTGTATTCTACTATCTCTTGAAAAGAAGCAGTAATTTTTGTGTTCTCTGTTTGCTAAGTTGGTGTTGAGTTGAGGTTTTCAGTGAGTGTTGGAAAATGATAAATAAGATTATATTTTCAAATATAGAAAACAGATATTTTGAGAGAAGATACAGTGATCATTTGATTAAAATATCGACCAAAACTGTATTAGCTTTTCCTTTAGAAAACCAGGCATTCTTTGTCCATATTTTTTCCACTGATTTTGCTGATGTTTCTTTTACATTCATCTATACACAGGAAGACATTTTAAAAGCATAGCTGTATTTAAAAAATAATCTCATATTTCTTATATATCTACTGTTTAAAGTAACACTCTCATTTAATCAAAGGTAAATTACAATTGTGATGTTCACCTTCGTTCATTTTTATTATGCTAAAAATAGTTTTTCCAAGTGCCAAATTGCCCTGTTTTACAAGTCTTTCCATGTGGATTTTCTTTAACTATTTTTACAAACATCTCACCAACCAAAGTTCCCTTCATGCCCACAGGCTTGTAAATGTAACAGAATGATGGCATTGGTAACATTGATGATGACTTCTGACACATGTATTTTGGAGCTTGGGTGTATATAGAAAAAACAGTTTTAATGTATCCTCTAACAGATGACCACATCCTGATCATTTGGATAGGGAGGTGTAAAAATAAACGCTGAGTTTAAATACATGTATTCAATGTCTTAAAACCACGCTTGTACCCAATAAACCAACAAGCTGAATTTCTAAATATGGCACTTTGTACACTAATATAAACAAGCATTCTGGCACCTGCCAAACAAGAGACATTTGATTAACTCATTGAAACTCAATTGCTACAAAATTAGAAACAGAGGAAATTATAGGGAGGACAGGAAAAGACCAGGTTTAGCCTCATTTCTCTATTTTGTTGATAGTGAATAAATATAGCCCATGATTTAAAAATCTCCTAGGACCCAAGTGCTCTTGAAATCATAGAAGGAACCCTTAAAGAACATTCTTGGACTATATGAATTCACCAAAGCAGAAGTGTTTGCACATTAAAAACAAAATCTAACACATTAACTTTTTCTTTCTTTTCTTTAAAGACATGTAGCCAAGGGTAGACTTGGACTCATAATTCTTCTGCTTGAGCCTCCCAAGTGCCAGGATTACGGGTGTAAAACACACTAGCTTCCTCATTTTAACGGAGTAGCTTTTGAGTTATATTCCTTGGAGTAATAAAGAATTCCAAAACAGACAGAGGGCTTGGAATTATCCTTCTAAGATTTTGTAGGTATTTTATTTGCAAGCAATAGGGCTATTCCATTTTGTATACTATATTTTAGTATTCCTACATACTATTTATTATAATAAAAATTATTATAGTATATATTCCATGTTTTATATTATATATTGTAATTGGACTGTTTAATACATCCAGATAAATAAACATTTCACTTTTTGAAATATCTGAAGCTGAGTTTTAGACTTTCCACATGTGACATCTTATATCTGGAAAGGATCCTCCAACCCAAGGCTGGAGCAGTAGAGCATGCGTAGATCCATGTGGAGAGATACTAAGTGTTGTCATCCACAGTAGAGAAACAATACATATTATTCATTCTTTAAAACACAATGAAGAGTGGAAGTCCGGCAGTGCCAAACTTGTCTTAATTTTGTTTGAACCCATTAAGCGACAACTGAGTGTGAAGAAAGGTATTTCCATTTTATGAGTCAGTCAACAAAGGAATCAGCAAAAGTTGCAGGGTAGGGAGCAAAAAGAAGGGCAATGGGGGAGAGGGAGGGGTCAGTTCACTGTCTTCATGTTATACTGACTTCTTGTAATGGAGTGTCCTGTAAAGTAGAGTGGTAAAAGGGGAAGCCAAGGGAGCTGATGGCTGATCTGATGCACTTTTGAACTAATAAGACTCTTAAAATATCCGCGTTTGAAGGCCAGTGTTGAAATCAACTCTTTGGATGATTAAAGTTCTCTTCAGTTTCAAACTTTGTAATAATCAACTAACTTTTGGAGAGTTGGCCTAAACATTAGAAATTCACAAATGTACTAATTTTGTGGGTGAATTTTAGTACCATCTGGAAAATTATTTTTTTTTGAGACATAGTTTCTCTGTTTAGTCCTTGCTGTCTTGTCCTGAAACTCACTCTGTAGACCAGACTAGCCTTGAACACAGAGATCCACCCGCTTCTGCCTCCCGAATGCTAGGATTAAAGGTATGCACCACCACTACCCACTGCACCTAGAAATTTTTAATTATATCTAATAACTAGATTAGAAACATTTAAGCCAGAATCTATCCACTATCAACAAGAATGAATCAAAAAATTGAATAAAATCAGTTAAAGATAAAGGATTTATTAACTGGTTCAGTTTACACCTTTTCTTAACCTCTTTCCACTGTGACAGATGACAAGCATTTACGAGGCTTAACATTTTGCCAATAAACACTAGCTCTGACCCCATGTGGTGGCCAGTTGTGCCTTCCAACTCAACTGCTAATAGTTTTCTTCATCTGGAATTGCAGACACTCCTCAGGTAAAATGTAAGTGAGCACCACCCTAACTAAACCCGGAAGTCACAGTAACATTTTTGTCTTCCTCCTTTCTTTCCCGCCACGCCACAGTCATATGGGCCTTCTTGCTAGTAGAGAGCAATCCAGGAGCAGGAGAGAGCAGAGTGACAGCGGCTGTTCATTCAGAAAGTGAGCCTAACGGGGACAATGATTAACACCAAGTCCAGGGCTCATCAGAACAGTAAGAGGGAATACTGGAGTCATGAACATCAGGCTCATTGTGGTTCTGCGGCTACCTAACAATATGGTTTTGGGCAAATCTTTCCCTCTCTGTATCAGGGAAAATGGGGTTGACTAATTGACCTCTGATGTTGTTTACTCTCTCTTTTCTGAAGCCACTGAGTGAGAATGGCTGTGTGTGTGTGTGTGTGTGTGTGTGTGTGTGTGTGTGTGTGTGTGTATGTGTGTGTAAGGACAAACACTGCTGACAGTGTTGGTGTAACTAAGGACACATTGCACTGGTCCTTACAGCACCTGGGAATGTACAAGAGTGCTGGCTATGGTATATACTCTTCCTTGTGATTTTAAGTATTTCTAGCTGAAAAGATCCTCCAAATGTGACTTTAAGACATTAATTATACTGTGAATCATTAATTAATTAATTTTAGAAGGCTGAAGATAGAACCTAGAACCTGATGTAGGACTGGGATTCATTCTACCACTGAGCTATGCCCAGCCAATGAGATTCTGTTCTTAAAATGCATTTTAAGTTTAGAAAAAAATGTTATCCTTTAAGATGGACGTTCTACCAGGTGCAAGACTCAATACGATGTAGTAATTTTAAATGTAAGGAAGGGTTGATGACATGTGCTATATATATTTATTTCAAAATGTGGAGCTGTGGATGTAGCTCAGTTTGTGAGGAGCT
The DNA here is from genome assembly GCF_949786415.1 of Peromyscus eremicus. NCBI lineage: Eukaryota > Metazoa > Chordata > Mammalia > Rodentia > Cricetidae > Peromyscus > Peromyscus eremicus. The sequence goes on from NC_081428.1 coordinate 66,922,107, forward strand.
TGCCTAGCGTACATGAAGTCCTATGTTCAATGCTCAGCATAACATATACTGGCCATGGTGGTTTGCGCCTCTACTTTCAACCTGGAATGCATAAAACATTATTTCAGCAAACATAGAGACAAAAAAAAAGTTTATTTGTGAATTTATTTTTCTCCTTTAGGATCACGGATAAATCTCTCGATTCATCCTCTCACAGCTTTAACACAAAAATAGCTGGAATGAGTTCCAGGTTCCATGGCATTAAAGTGACAGCTACTTTCCTGGGTTCTGAGAGGAAAGAACAGTATGAGGAGTCATTTGATTGGCATTACAGTTACAGCCTTACAGGCTTTAAAGAGGAAAGGAGAGTATGATGCTTCATTTCTTTTCAGAGGCAAATTTTTAAATCCATGTCTCTTTTGAAGTGTTGACTGGATAGCCCCCTATATTTAGGAAATAGTCTGTAAAAAATAAAACAATAGAATTCCCTCAGAAATCCTTAACCTTAGTGGATAGTGACTTATTTGCTTCAATAATTTTTTTCTTTTCTTTTTTTTTTTGTTTTTCGAGACAGGGTTTCTCTGTGTAGCTTTGTGCCTTTCCTGGATCTCGCTCTGTAGATCAGGCTGGCCTCGAACTCACAGAGATCCGCCTGGCTTTGCCTCTCAGTGCTGGGATTAAAGGCGTGTGCCACCACCGCCTGGCTTTGCTCCAATAATTAGGAGTGTTTCTATTAGAAATTTTGAGGCATTTGAATCTGCCCCAAATAACCCCTCTACCCTAAAGTGTACATGTATTTTTTATATAATATTATTCTAAAAACTTGCTAATGAATTAATAGATAATTTCAAAGTAAAACCCAGTAATACGTTCAGCAACACCAGATAGTTGTTTCTGCGATGCTGTGACACACCTTTTACTTCATGTTGTAGATGTGGTACTGAAAAGTTCAAATTGAGACTGCAAATGAATAATTTGAAATGAATATTTGAAAATTAAAACATCAGGATGTATTCTCTCTCACCCTCATTGTTCAGTTGGAAAGAGGACTTTTCCAGAGCAGAGAAGCCAGAGGAGAAAGGGCCAGAGCAGCAGCTCCCATCTTCAGACAGTTTCATGCTTTCAAGTGTAACCTAGTTGTATAATAGTAACACATTTTTCCATCTCCAAAACAAATTTCAACTACAGGGAGGTCTTTATGGAAGCATTTTAAAATGACTTCCCCGGAGTGCTATAATTTGGGAAGAATGGTAATTTGCTAGTATGTAGGTATCAACTGATTTTCTTTAATTGGACACAATTTTCATCTACTGTTAGTTTCCAATTTGGGAACAAATAAAACTTGTATTAAATGCCTCTGAAATTAAAAAAAAAAAAAACTTCTCAGTCCTAATCTTTTTAAAGAAATGAAGAAAGCAGAAGCTTACAATACCACTCTAAATAATGATTCCATTAACAACACCAACAAAAAGTTTGGCTGTGTTTGTGAAGTCCTCAAGGGCAGGAGCTGTGTTGTGTTGACCAGTCCTTGTTTGCACATTGCAAAATGCCTGGTAGTCAACAGTATATGTTTAATAAAGCAGCCATAGCTGTTGGTAGGGAAGCATGAATGCACAGTAGATATTAATAACCAAGTTGAAATGATATGAATAATGATAACTCATATCAATAAATTAAGCTAGGTTACGGGAAAAGACAGACAACTTTTTGCACTAACAATAAAGTTTGATTGAATCCATGCTAGAGTCCAGTCACATTTGTTACCACTCCACATTCTCATCACTATAAAGCATACCATAATCCCCAATAATCACCTCTTTACCTAGCTTATGACATCGTATTAAATTCTAACTTGATAGTTAGACCTCTGGATAGCTAAACATTGATGTAAAACAATGCTACTTACAATCAGAAAAAGACCTTTAGCCTGTGATTGTAGCTGAATCTTCTAAGAAATTTAATTTGTTAAATTCTGATACTCACCAATGGAACAAAATAGAACCTTTGACACCGTGGATAGAGAAAAAGCTGACAGAGTTGCACATTAACATGTGGGTTTGATGCGTCAGAAATATAGCAGAAAAAGTTGGATAAATAAAGTTAAATATCAGACATGTAAGCTTCAGGATGAAGTAGTCTATTACTACTCCATTCTGTGTCCTTCCTCTACCTATATAACATTTAATATTAATCTTACCTTTAAGTGACATAAAATTAGCCGACATAATCAATAAAAATACTCTCTAAAGTGTACATAAAAAGAATAAATATGAATTTTATACTACTTATCAACAGGGTGCATTCATTAATCATATTTGTATGTTAGGAATGAAAGATCTAGAAATGGACACCTGCCCAACCCATGCTGCCTACTTGCTCTGCCCACAGAAACATGGTATAGTAGTAGAAATGAAAATAATATCAAGTGCTGAAAGACAGAGAATTAGCCTTTCCCTTGAATGAGCTTGCTGATTGGTTAGCCAATACATGGTAGGCAGCCCTAGAATCATATGCACACAAACAACAATAATGAACTCAGCAAATTATATTTATATTTATGTGTCTATTTATATATATGCAATGGTAATAATCAAATAAAACTAGGTCATCAATTTAAGAGGAAGGCTGGGGGTGTAGGGGATTAGCTGGAGGAAGGAAAGAAAGACAGGAAATGATATAATTATATTTTGATTAAAAATATATTAAATTAAAAAGGAAGAGTGAAATCAGAGTCACTATTTCCACGTAGCAGTCACTGTAACACCTGATGCACTATTTTTCACTTTCAGCTGTACTATTTCCATGAAATTGTTAGCATCCAGTTCTAGATAATACCCTCCTGGGCAGAATACAAAGGGAAGAAACCTCACTTGCACACAAAGCATAATTATTCTTCCAGCTCCAACCGTATTAATCAAAGCGAATTTTTAGTATTGTATGTTTTTTAAAGCAGAATTTTCATGTAGTCAGGGCCTTAAGTTTCATAGGAACATGGAATTCTAGAAAAAGGAGAGGGAAATATTAGAAGGCCTTGAATTTAATGATCAATGGCTAGGAAAGTGAGGCTTGGAGAGAACGAAATGAACTTGATCCTAGTGGAGATAAGTAATGCCTGTGTGAGCAGGGGAAGGGAAGGCAGGGCACTGTTGGTGGAGGAGGGAAGGGAAGGCAGGGCACTGTTGGTGGAGGGAAGGGCTTCTTGGCTCTAAGGCTTGTGTTCATGGGATATCTGGGAGGAGGAAAGGGCAATACTGAGCAAAAACCAGTTCAAAGGAATGAGCAGCTGCTGCCAAGCAATGCCCATCACAGCTCTGGAGTGCATCCCTGGATTTATTTGGAGCAGGGGATGGGGGGTGTATCATCTGAAGACTGACTTACATGGAAGCAACTGTCCAGCTTAAGTGTGTTCTCCTTACAGGGTGGCCCAGGGTTCGGAGGGGACTCCTACTCCCTGACGGCATCTCTACAGACTTCATTTTTACTATGGAAAGCCCCAGAGAACTGGAATGCTTCAGAGAATTGTTGGGTGGGACTGGTGTTAGAAGTCCAGTGTCCAGAATCTAAGGTTTGTGTTCCTTTGGCTGCACCAATAAATCAAAGTAAGAATTGACTAAGGGTATGTAGGCACAGTAGGTAAAATATCAGCAGAAGTTAAATTATATCATGCCTAAATATTAGCCTCAAGATTTTGTGGTACTGACTTTTATTCTCTAATGTGGGCAAAGTGACTAGTAAAGGAGCTTCCTGGTCTTTCTGTCATGCCATGTTCTTGCGACTTGTATTTATTTTGTCTGTTCAATAACAAAATATTGCCATGTCCTAGTTTATGCTCAAGGCTTACCTGAAGTTTATAGAAAAAAAAAATGGAACAGAACCAGAATGATACTTTTGATTTTCTTTTGAGACAAACCCAATTCATCTAAGTTGATTCAACAAATACCAAAATCATTGAGAATATTTGAACAAGAAACAAAAATAAATCATATCCCAGAGGTTCCTATATCTAGTCACACAAAGATGGCTTTTCCTCTATTGCTCATAATTCATTTTATAACAATCCTTTGAAACCTAGTGAAATAAAAAGGAGGGAGCAAATGCTGAACTTCAATCCTTTAACTGCTTGAACAAAGCTATAGGGCAATTAAATTGCAGGGGAGACTGGAAATTTCTGCAGACACTCTTCTTGGAGAGAGTTCCTCAAGAGTTTGTAGAATTGTACCAAAGTAAAGAGAGAGTACAGAATGCACTGTTGATTTGGGGGTAGAGCATTATAGATGAGTCTGTTAATTCAGTAACTATATGGACATTTAAATTGTCATAATCTATCTCTAGAAGGATGTACCAGAAACATAGTCATCATATCTCTAAAAAAATAACAGTTTATTCCCACACCTATATAAACTACTCATATGAGTCAGAGGAAGAGTATTTTTCTAACTGTTAGAGCTCAATTTATTGAATATGTACTTATGTTTTACTTTAGAGATCAAAATGTGAGGCATAATTTTTCATGTGCTCTCAAAAAGAGCACAAAAATATATATTAGACTGTTAACACAATTCAGTCAGTATAAGAATATTTCAAATACTGAATAATAATATTTGTATAAGTCTACTGTAACTTTGTTGCTATTATTATATTTAATTTTTCTAGTAAGAAAAACAGGACGCTTCAGGATTTACAGGTATAGAATTTGATTTCTTTAGGATTGTTCTTAAGCTCTATTTTTGTTAGAAATACAGATGAAAGGAAAACCTCCTCATCTATCCAAATTATTAAAATGTGACCACTTGTACATTAAAACATTTCTTGATACTGAACATATTGATGAAAGAGAAATAAAACCATGAGCATTTCTCCTGAGTTCTTTTTCATTGGTTTTGAAATGAAAACAAAACAGAAACAAAAGCAAAACAAAAAAAGACTAATGCAGATCAATGTAAGGGTCTAACAATTATCTTCACCTAATTTGTTTTACAAAATATGCTAGGTTTTCTACTATTCATCTTAGAGAGGAAAATTTATCAGAAACCACTTCTAATTTTAGCAAAATCAAGGCATGCAAGAAATAGCTTGAAAGGGATGTGAAAATAAATGCAATAGTTAAAAGAGAAACCTAAACTGGAGATTATTTTTTTTATCAGTTTTCACATTTAGCTTACCTTGTAAGAAGTCTGCGGAACTCCCAACTTTAGAGTCCTGTCTGCAGTTTATCCCAAACTTAGCCCTGATGGTGAGTTTCTTTCCGTGTTTTTATAGTCTCAGTTCTACTTCACTTGCTCCAACCCCTGCCGCTGCTTTTTCTTACATCAGTTCTACAGATTTTCCATGGAACATTTCCCTAGCACACACATTCTCTCTCTCTCTCTCTCTCTCTCTCTCTCTCTCTCTCTCTCTCTCCCTCCTCCCCCCTCCTCCCTTCCCTTCCTCTCCTCTTTTACCCACCCTCTTCCTTGGTCCCTCCCTTCTTTCCAACCCCCCCACACTCCCCCTCTCCCCCTCTCCCTCTCCTCATTTCCTTTCCACATTTGTTCTATCTGTTGCTTTGATTGTGACATTTGAGTAGCTTAACTATGGAAAACTTAAGTACACACTTAGCTTCTTGTTCGGCTTCAGACACATCATCTCTATCAGAGGTTTTAGTCCAGCTCTGAATATTAAAATTTGTATTTCAGAAATTAAATACACAAAGATTTGTAAAAGTCACCAGGGCATTTCACAGCAACATTTTAAAAGATTTTAATCAGATACAAACTGATTTTTTGGTGTAGTTTGGGACCCTTATATAATTGACCTTTTACACAAATGATGGGTAATTTGAGCCTCAGGTGCACTGTGATGTGTCAGTGAAGCAGACATGCACTTCTTAGTTGACATGGCTACACTAGAAAACGTGTCACTAACAAACCTATGAATACCACACCGTGACATGTGGCTGTAAATGCAGCGGTATAGACACCCTTATCTTGCTCTTGTTCTCTTTTATTTTAATTTCATTTCAACCAAAACTTTCCTTGTTCTTTCTGAAGGTTTGCTTCAGCTACATCTTCTGGAAATCACATTTTTTTGCACATGGACATTGTTAAAAACAAATGATTGGGTTTATAGGTTCATGCTATGTTATTAGATCATCATGGGCTTGTGTGATTCACTGTGGGCCTCCATTTATCAGATATAGCAACTAAGGGTCAGAAGAGTCACTGACTTAATGAGGACACACAGCTAAGGACCTTGTCTGAGCCAGATAACAAATGCAGACTTTATTTTCACATCCTGTCCTTTGCCCATGCTTGCATTCTGTCTATTTCAAAAGCCACCAAAGAGAATCTAAACCATATTATATTTTTCTCCAATAGAAATAAATTTGTTCTTTTTGGTTTTGCTTATAAGCCATTTAAAATACTATTCACTAGCACGGGAACTGTTGCATGGTTAATTTGGAGTTACACAGGCGAACTGACCAGAGCACACTGAATTGGTGGGACAGTAAAATGCTTCGTTTTTATGAAGGGCTTCCAGGGACAACATATGTCTCAACAAGCCTGAAATCTGAGTAGTCGGCAGCAGTGGTTCACAAGTCAATATAAAAATACAGCCTAGTTGTGGAACCTTGTTTAGACATTACCGATATAAAACAATTTGTTAAGTTTGAATTCACATGATGGAAAATTCTCAATATAGTTTTAATGGATGCATCATGATGCTACCCCAGCCAGGATCTATGATGTCCCACCCGCCTCAGCTTTCTGACAAGTGATATCTACAGCTGATTTATTCCAGATCTGTCCTTGTTACACAGTCCAAAGACTCTAGCCTATTTGTGGATTGTGTTGACCTAATTCAAAAACTTGACTTAACTGTTCTGCGGCAGAAAAAAATAGCAACAGTTTATTCCAGGAACACAGCCATGGTACATTTAAGTCATTTGTACAGGCTTCTGTACATTGCACATTTCTGTAGGACTTGCTTTTGTGCTTTACATTATCTTGCTAAAGAGAGAAGAGAGGGAACATGCAAAGATGTATAAAGATGAAGAAAACAGGCATCCAGTGATAGATGGGGAGGATTAAGACAAGAAAGGGAAAACATTATTGAAAGATTTTCAGTGAGCTGATCCTTATTTCATTTGGATAACAGCCTTGTCAAGGATACCTCAAGTAACAGCAAACAAACACAGCACATCTTTTAAAAGCATAGCCCAAGTCCTCACAGCTTGAATATGATGGGATCAGTAATTGTCTATTGTTATTTTTATTAGGTGGGATTCTGGCAGTAAAGAGGAGGCACATTCAAACTGAGAAAACGAAGACTATGAATAATAATGAGATTTGAGCATTGTGCACATATAAGAAGAGATAATCAATAAGCAATCCACTAAAAGACAAACACCCCTAGTCCTAAAGGACTATGATACTGATTATAGGGACCCCCAAACTGAAGAATCTAGGTAGAGACAGTCAGCTATGATCTTTCATTAAAGAAAAAAACCAAAGGCATATTAAATGCAGTATTATTTACAATAGGCAATTATGGAATCATTGGATGATGGATAAGCACAAAGTGGTATGGACACATCATGGAGCATTATTTATTATATTGTTATATTTGTTATATTGTTGCAGGAGAGTGAATGGAATGGATAACCATGACAGTAAGTAAAAAAAAAAAAAAAAAAAAAAAAAAAAGCCAGACTCGGACATGTCTTATCTATTTCCTTTCTACATGTAGAGTGTAGAAAAATTACATGATAGTTGAAGTGGATCTCTTAAGGAAGGGGAAAGGGATCAGTGAGAGAGGAGGAGAGATACAAAATGACAATGGTATAATCAAAATATATTCACACATGCAAATGTCACAACAAAAGCAATTACTTTGTATGATTAATACAGCTTAATTAAAAGAAAAAATGTCTTTTAGAACATAAATGCAGATCAAGGGTAGATCATTTGTCTGGTGTTTATGAAGTCTTGGATTTGATCTCCAGGAATTCAAAAACAAAATAAAAACAAACTCTCCAAATACAATTTTCAAAGAAAGAAAGCCAGTGAGAAGGCCAGTGAAGAGCTACCTCTAGGGAAGGGAACTTACAACACAGCCATACGATCCCATCCTCCTTCTGGTTCCTTTTGCTGTCCATTCATTCTCCCTTCTTCAACTAGAAAGAAGAAACACGGAGAAAAGAGGTAAGACACACAACTCTCTAACTTTAAACTGTCCTGAGACACAGGAAGGATCCCGGCAAAGACCAGCATGATTGCAATTGCAGTCTTTATCCATTTTATCACCTGATTCATCCTGCTTTGTCAAGTGAGGTCCATTGACTTATAGTTTACTTACACAGACCTCACTCTTTTCAGGCACAGAGTTTAATGAGTTTTGACAAATGCAAATATTATTTAGCTTTTAATAAAAAGCTACAGAACATTTCTACTTCCCATCAAAATTCCCTGATGCCCCTTGTCAGTCAACCTCTACCTCCACTCCTGGACCCC